>NC_140277.1:473254-608254 GCF_964030765.1 Micromesistius poutassou | reverse complement strand
ACATGTCCAAGTCAAAAATTTCTGAGCAATTTTTACTAGCTAGCATACATTTATGACTTAGTCCAGCAATGAAAATGTCAAGTGTGTTCAAGGACCACTCAATCGTTCACTTAACTTTATGGCGCCAATTGGCAAACTTTATATCATAATATTAAGGGTTAGGTATCCACAATAGTTGGATGAAGACAAATGCCCTCATCCTGAGAAGCCATTATGGAATCCAACTTTTCTCTACGACTATAACGCACTACCTTGTTTTGACATAATACGATTCGCAGGTTATACCTCATGGTTTGTTTTACATGTTGTAAAATATACTGTGGTTGTTATGTTCTATTGCAATAACCATGTACGAGGCCTACTTATTCTACGTAGAAACATGTTCACCTCGTCCCAGTGGTGAAGCAGAGGGTACTCCAAGGAGCTCAAAGCTCACACTGTTTGTGCAAAAAGATTGCCTTCCCTGGAAGAGTGACTGTACTTTGGTATGTGACTTTGTGAGAACTCGATTAACCCAGCATGGAATGAGTCTGTCTCTGCTTAAACACCGAGGATTATCACTCACTAGCCAAAACAGTCATTTAACAAAACCACCACCAGACTGCACCCAAATCAAAAAAGTAAAGCCAAGTTCAGCCAAGATATTATTTTTCTTCCCCAACAAATGACGGTCCACCAATCCCAAACCCAGACACACTCACGTATCCCGGTCATCATGTCTATAATCAACATGTACTTAAACGTTACCTCGTGGTTGGCAGACATGCCCTGGCCAGAGGCTTGTGCACGTCCTCCATAACCACAGCAGGAGCTGGCTCTCCTTCGCCCACTGAGCACTCTGCCGTTACTCTGCCTCCTTTCAGTAGGAAAGTTCTCCCAACTCTCATGCTCAGATCCTCCATATCCTCTTGGACTTCCAAGCAAAGTCTGCTCCACTGCTCCTAAACTCACAGCCCTCTTCAGCCCATGCCACGGCAGGCAAACCTTCTTCCCTTCTCCTCCTCGTCCTCTTCCACCTCCTCCACCTCCTCCACCGCCTCCACCCTCGGAGCTGAGGCGAGCGGCACTGCCGGGCGGTTCATCCACAGAGGACCCGGCTCCATGGACCTCCACCCGATGGTTTGAAGACAATCCTCCGTAGCTCGGGGTGCCTTCTGTTGTCCCAGAGCCCGATTCAGTACGGGGCTCCCCGGCGTGGAGACCTCTGACCGGCTCCTTGGCCGAGGTCCTGACCCCGCCTGTGAGCAGGCCCTCGGCAGGGCGGCCGTCTGGGGTGTGCCGGAGCTCCGGCCCGTCGGCCGCGTCCCCCACCGCGGGCGATGGGGGTTCCTCCGCAGGGTGAAGAACCTCCGATTTCCTCTTCTTCCTCTGGAAGTAGCGGCGTCCCTGGTGCGCGGTCTGTCCGCTGGGGCTGAGGGGAGCCTTCCTGGGGTCCACGTAGTAATCCTCTTTGGGGGTCCGCACGCAGCCACACGCGTTGTTGCCCATGGCGGACGTCCATACGCTGGCTCAAAGGGAGACAGGACTCACGGCCGACCGAAGCTTCACCGGTAACCCAGCGGAGCCACGTTTACATGTCCGACGCTCCCCGTGTCCCTTCTCTCTGTTTACCTCACAACAGGACCGGAGCCAGCCGCAGTCAGGCGACCGGTTGAGCAAACATTTTAAGCGCGCGCTCGGAAAACCGGACAGTGTCTGGGCTTACCCGGTTTGGTTTTCCGTCCTCTCTGAGAAACGCAGTCAGCGCACTCACTCTCTCTCTCTCTCTCTCTCCCCCTCGCTCACCGTCGCTCGCTCTCGCTCTCTCTCCCCCCGTTGCCGGCTTCCCCTCCGTCTCTGGAATCTATCCCGACCTTTGAAACATTTTCTCCAACTCAGCTAATCCAGCACAAACGCCATAAAGGCACGGAGAGGCAGGGCCTCCCAGGGGTGGTCAGCCCCCCCCCCAGCCCAGCGGGAAGGAGAGCGCGACAGACAGAGACAGAGGAGACGGACGGACTGACCGGCGGACTTCTAGCGCTGCGCCGTCATGCTCGTTCAGAGTGTAAACACACCGCCGCCGGTACCACGGCAAATATCTGCCGCAGCTGGTTTCCCGTCAGAGTCCCTGTGTGTTTGCATGTTTTGCGTGCGACGGCATAAGCCAAAGGCAGGGCAGTTCAACAAAAAAAAAGGAAAAGGTGGATGGACAGGCATGTAAACCAAACAAGAGTTTGTCCAGTCGGAGGGCCACCTATTATGGTGGCCCGGGATAACCCAGCTCAGCAAAGTCTGGCTGTGGGATCAGCATGGGGGCCGACGGGCCTCTGCAGGACTATCATATAAAGGCTTTGGAAAAAAAAGCCACCGGGCTGACAAAAGCCCGGCTAGGCCAGGCCGGTGGGGTGACATACAATAGCATAGGCTAGTGGAGGGAGCTTTAGCCGCCGTGGTTTGAATCAACACTCTTATCAGAACAAATCACTAACATAGCAGGTCAACGAGAGGGGCAGGGGAGGGGCGGGGTGGGGGGGGGGGGGGGGGGGGGCCAGGAAGTGAGTCATTTGCAAATAAACGTCACGCGTGCTAGCTGACGGATTGCTGTGGATTACCCATGCCTCTTTCCCGAGGGAGCTAAACCAATGAGATGTCACTCTAGCCCACAGCACTATTGCAGGTGGTATAGTTAATAGCGCCGCGTGGCTAAGCTAAAAATAGAAGTGTCACCGTTGCCCCCGGCAATATACTAGATGCCAATGACGTTGTTGTTGTTGAAGGTGAGCCGTGCCCTGTGAGCTACCACAGTTTACAGCGGACTGACCTCCACTCAACCTCAGCCGACGCTCCACTAAGACTCTCCGTAGCCCACATTCCCTTTTCATTTGGGTGAATAAAGTTTCAGGCTAAATAAAGCCTTGCAATCTATATCTTTATATCATGTGCCTCATCAACATCCGGTCGAAAGCTTTGACCTTGTCACATGATATATCGTGGTTTAAACGCGACAAGTGACCTCTGATGAAGACAAATCAACAAATATAAATATAGAGTAAAATAATGGAAGCAAAGATTAATTCCCCACGTATGAGAGTGAGCATGAGAAACGTCCACATGTAATCAAATACAGACAAATATATACAGGCTACTCTGCCCATAGAGGAGTCTCCCCACAGGTATTTTGGGAAAGCTTTTTGGAGCTTTACATTTGTTTATACAAAACATACAAAAAAGCTTTTTCAGGGGCATATTTGACCCCAATGAGATCATATTTTGTTGGGCAATTAAAAAAAAGGGCGGCGGGATTGCCTTGAGCCCTGCATGTTCCTCTCAGCCAGCTGCGATCAGGGCTCCAACTGTAATAACCCAAAGTGGAATCTGGTGTGTTTATCCACTGACACTTTAACCGCGTCCCTGGTACTGATTCAAGAAGAAACAGGCCCACAGCGCCTGGATCCCAACGCTGAAGGGCGTGGGGAGACTGACAGGGACAAGTGTGGACTGCACACCATCCAAGCTGCCATGCCAGCTCTTCTGCAGGCCAGGACAGATCACTGGAGAAGATGCTTTTCTTTGACCCCTTTTTTTCATTTTCAATCCAATGCATCATCTTACCAAGACCTAGCGATGTTTGAGATACTGAGGGTACATGTGGGTACATTTAAATTGCGACGCACAAAGCATTAATACGATGGACATAACTATGCGGTATGAAGTAAATGCAGTTGGACATTATTGATAACTGAAATACGTTTTTGTTACAGTTTGGAATTAATTTCTTTGCTTACACTTTAGGTAAGACTATGGGACGAGTAAATCTAATCGATTCTACTAAGGCTCAGGCCCATTGCTATCCCCTTAACAAGAACAATTGCTTTAAGTGCCCTTAAAGCAAAATCTAGGGTAAGGGCTCAAATCTAGGGTAAGGGCTCAAATCTAGGGTTAGGGCTCAAATCTAGGGGAAGGGGGAGAATTGGGACAGGGCTTAAGATAACTCTCCGTCCACAGCCTTACAAGTGTCAAAACATGCTCAATCAAACGTGGACAGACTTGAGGAGACGGATGGGGAGAATGAAGTGCATCAAGGCTTCAGCGAGTGGTACGCCCCGACATGACAACCAGCGAGGGCCCGTCACACATGATGAAGGAGCTGGGCTGACAGCGTTGAGATACAGCGCTGAATAACTCAGTTTATATTGGATTCTTGTGGATACGCGCCAAGAGATCGCAGGTAAAGAAATAGTTTGTCCTGGAGGGAGTGGCATCACGATGTGCAGACTGGCCAGAAGATTTTTTTTTCTAAAATATTTGAATACTACAAGTGCTACAAGTAAAATATGTTGCCCTATGAATACTACGAAAAGCAAACTAAATACTGATAGGACCACGCCCTGCCACACAGCATGTATCAAGTCGCCACCAGTCTTCTCGATACCTTCATCAATATATATATAGATAGATTATATAGATTATAGATTATATAGACATAAAAAACAACATGTTGAGACACACATTAAAGGCCATGATTATACACAGTGAAAGGTTTCTGGTAGTTCTCACCTGAAAGTGCAGAATGATGGTCCAGATTAATCCCAGTGTTAACTTCGGGTTTCCATCTGTGATGTCGTCGTTCCTTATATTTACAAGTTTGACCTGAACACACAAAGAAACAATGGGTTATCCATTTGTCTGAAACGTCTAATCTACTGTACACAGCGCTTGTATTTGCAATCGGTTCATTTAATAAAAAAAATGTATTTAGTCTTACAGTGTTTGCCAATATATTAAAGCCAACTTTTCACGTCACTGCTATAACATACATAATTGAAAACACTAAACATGGATATCAAATGTCATTCAAATTCAGGTCATAAAAACAAACGGCCACAAGATGGCAGAAGAGCCTTTCTAAAGAAACGTCACGGTCTGTTGCACTCTGCACTCCTTGACTCATCATTTTCTACCCTGATTTCATGCTTTAAATATAGACGCCACACCGCTCTAAATGTCCATTTGTCCATTTTAAATCAACCTACAGCATCCCGTCTACCTGTCTCTCAAAGAACATTGTGTGCTTGTGTATGTACGCGTGCGGGGTGTGTGTTTGTGCGTGTGTGTGTGTGTGTGTGTGTTTGGGGGGTGGGTGGGGGTCAACAATAGAACAAGTCATTTAAATGGCGACTGTGAATCCTTTGTCTCTGGGCTGTGCTCGCCTGACGTCACATCTGGCTGCAGCTGGGCTGAGCTTCACATGCCGTCCTGAGTAGGGGAGCTCTCTTTGAAAGCCAATCGATAGTAATGGAAGCCATAAGAAGTTATGGATTCATAACCATGCATGGTTTATTGATTTTACCCTGATTTCAAGAATCATAAAAAATAAATACGGTCACATTGAGTTTCTTCTGCACACGATTCATTTCTCGAGAATTATGTAAATCTAGTTATATAACTACATATACTAACTCAATTCTGCACTAACCTCTGGATGGCTTTAGGAATCATGCAGATGCTAATGCAGCACTTTTATTATCAATATCCAACATTGATACCACTGTATATTGTTCTCATCCCTCTGAGAAGCTGCTTTGGATAAAAGCTGTCTGCTTAATGACTCAATGTCAATATGACATAATCCACTAACGTTGATTCAATACCATTAGACGTGACTAATTGATTAACGAGGTGTGGTCTAATTTCAAACCAGTAGTTCATATCTTACCTGCCGTCTCTTCAAGTAGTCCAGAGCTATTTGTACATTTTGTAATCTGTGGAAGCGCATTCGTCCCTTCTCCCGAGGCTGTGGGTCAAACAGAACAGTGGAGGAGAAGAGGAAACAGGTTCAGAGTTTGCACCATCGGAAGATTAGGAGAAATAAACACATTGTTGGTGGTGGATCATAGTCGACATGCCGCCAGAATCTTACCCACCGAGTCAAAGGCATAGAATAGAGGAAGCACAGGTTAAACCCTTCAGAGGAAGAGCTACAGCTAAAAGCCAAGACCCATCGATGCGTTGTGTGCGTATGCGTCTCCGGAACCATCTTTACACAATTTTTCACAAGAATTTCATTTGAATAAAAGGAATGAAAAATCGGATCACGGAAGATCACTCAAGGTTGATTTCAACATTACATTCTTTAAGGGAGGCAACTGAAAATGACACACACACACACACACACACACACACACAATTAATTTGTGATCGGAACAATCCAGCCCTTGATTGATTGATTGGTCGATGACAGGGTGCAACTACGGTGACGGTGCATGCGCATGTGCCCCACGACCGGCCTCCTCACCGGCACACACACACACACGTGAGCGGCGCTGGTCCGCGGCGTGGGGCAGTGAGACGGGGATCAGACAAAGCGTGTGATAGCAAGCCAGCGACGCACACATATACACACACGCGTGCGCGCACACACACACACACACACACACACATACAACAACAGCGAAAGGCTGCGTGTGTGTGTGTGTGTGTGTGCGTGTGTTTGCGTTGGAAACAGCACTCAGCCACTTTGATGGAGCACACTCTCAGACAGGAAGTCTCCCATCTTGACTAGATTCGCCCACACCTCCTCTCCCAGTGCTGCCCAGAGCTCATTCACCAGTGAAACCACAGCGTGAACGGGCCGCCACCCAAAACCCCAGCAAAGGCAGCAATAGACAAACCTGATGACCTCATGGTGACGTGGATACACTGCTCAGTGCTAAAGCTTAGGATATTACCACCCCAAGGAAAACCGTGGCAGTATATGTGCATCGTTTACGCCCTTCATTGAATTTCAGATTTTTTGATTCGCTTCGAGTCCCAGGCTTTTTTTGGTTTATTTCAGCTTTCTAACAGATTTATCCAAATTCTATTTTCCCCAGGTCTTTAGATCATCAGCCATTCTCCCACTGCCAGTACGGCTGTTCAAAAGGTTCTTAAGTAAGGGATAATGTATAACGGGATAATAAAGGGATAACGCCTATTAACGGGAAATAACCCCCTTCAGGACAAAGCAAAACACCTCTGCTTCGCGTCGGTGTCCGGTTCGCCCTGTCAGGGCTTATTTGAGATAATGACCGGCGACGTTCTATACATTATCCCGCTTATTACACGGCTACTTGCCAAAACGAAAAAATAACTTCATACGGTGTGTCTTTTTACAATTTATTTTTTACCAGCATTCGTAGTGTTGATCAGCAGACAAATAGTCCGCCAAAGACGTCAACGTCGCTAATGGCAACCGAATCCGCTGGGGTTGATAAGTTACCGGACTACTTGCGGAGTGATACGAAAGACGTGCAAAAATCCACTTTCCTTGAAAGCGGTCATGATATGCTTAGCAACGGTCATTATTGAAAAATAATTCACCAACGGAAGTCGGGAAAGCCCATGCAAGTGAACGGAGCGTTCCACGGCATTGAGAAGAGCCGTGTAATACTAATATATATATTAGTATACGCTACACGTGAACCTCCTAAGATGGCGCAATTTGATTGGTTCGCTATCTCAGGATATTGGGCAATAGCTCATGATTGAGATGTCAAACTCCGGATATTGTTTTTGTGCGTGACGGTCGTCTCGTCACGCTAATAAAAACAAATACATCCCGGCAAAAAGTGTTACTGTGTTTATTTTTGGAGTGTTCACGTGTAGTATATACTAAAACAATTATTCACCTCAGGCTGCGTGAATAGTGGGGGATAGCCAATAGCTGTTCCACACTATTCACACGGTAAAGGGTGTGCCCCTAACCCTAACCCTAACCCTAACCCTAACCCTAACACTAACCCTAACACTAACCCTAACCCTAACCCTAACACTAACCCTAACACTAACCCTAACACTAACCCTAACCCTAACCCTAACCCCTAACCCTAACACTAACCCTAACCCTAACCCTAACCCTAACACTAACCCTAACCCTAACACTAACCCTAACCCTAACCCTAACACTAACCCTAACCCTAACCCTAACACTAACCCTAACACTAACCCTAACCCTAACACTAACCCTAACACTAACCCTAACCCTAACAGTAACCCTGGGTAAGGCTAACCCTAACCCTAACCCTAACCCTAACCCTGGGTAACCCTAACCCTAACCCTAACCCTAACCCTAACCCTGGGTAAGGCTAACCCTAACCTTAAGGAAAAAAAACAAGAAAAAAAAAAGAAAAATAGAGCCTTGTTTTTGGTTGGTTTGTTTGTTTCTTGCATATTTGAAATAAAAAAATTCAAATCAAATCAAACCAGGACATCCTCCCCAACAACCTATGCATCATAAGGTTGCACATACACATGGGGGGCAGAAGGTGAGGGGTGGGGGGCCGGCGCCGCGCCGTGAGAGGGCTGCGCGCGGTGCGGCCCCGCCGGCCGTTGTGTTGGAGCCACACGCTGCTGTTAATGAACCCCAAGGCCTTCTAGGTTAGTGTGTTACCAGGGGTGAGTGGGGTGGGGTGGGGGGGGGGGGGCGGCGAGCCACACCTACCCCCTTATCATCATCCAGCGCTTGTCCATGCTGCCCAACGCCACATGCCCCTGACGAACTCACCAACCGCAAGGTCTTCAGCACGTCGCGCTCCCGCGGCTTACCACGGCAACGCAGGGGGGGGGGGGGGGGGGGCGGGGGGGGGGGGGGAGAGAGGACATGGAGGGGACGGATGAGCAGGTGGTCCAGTGACATACAGACAGACAGACAGACAGACAGACAGACAGGCGTACAGGTGGATGGACAGAGAGACAGACGGGTGGGAGTGGATTTGAAAGGCGCGTGGACGGATAGACGGCGGAAAGGACAGGTGGGGACAATAGGAGAGAGACAGACAGACAGGGAGACGAGAGGGTGGACAGACAGACAGACAGGTAGACGAGAGGGTGGACAGACAGACAGACAGGTAGACGAGAGGGTGGACAGACAGACAGACAGGTAGACGAGAGGGTGGACAGACAGACAGACAGACAGACAGGGAGACAGGGAGACGAGAGGGTGGACAGACAGACAGACAGACAGACAGACAGACAGGTAGACGAGAGGGTGGACAGACAGACAGACAGACAGACAGGGAGACAGGGAGACGAGAGGGTGGACAGACAGACAGACAGACAGACAGACAGACAGGTAGACGAGAGGGTGGACAGACAGACAGACAGACAGACAGACAGGGAGACAGGGAGACAGGGAGACGAGAGGGTGGACAGACAGACAGACAGACAGACAGACAGACAGACAGGTAGACGAGAGGGTGGACAGACAGACAGACAGACAGACAGACAGGGAGACAGGGAGACAGGGAGACGAGAGGGTGGACAGACAGACAGACAGACAGACAGACAGACAGACAGGTAGACGAGAGGGTGGACAGACAGACAGACAGACAGACAGGGAGACAGGGAGACAGGGAGACGAGAGGGTGGACAGACAGACAGACAGACAGACAGGGAGACAGGGAGACGAGAGGGTGGACAGACAGACAGACAGACAGACAGACAGGTAGTGGAGAGGGTTGAACGGTGGACAGGTAGACGGAGGGATTGATGGACACAGAGACGGACAGACAGAGGGACAAATCAGAAAGAGGACGGGAAAAGGAGGAAAGAATCCACAAAGGAAGGATGAGGGGTTAAGGAAACAGAGGATGGAAGGGTAGAGGGAACAAGACATAAACAAAGGAAACAGACTGTGGGCTCTGTGTGGGGGGACAGACAGCAGCCTCCAGGGCGGGGGGGGGTACACGGAGCTGGTCACATGACTGTGGATCCCGGCTGATGCCGCTACACCGTTGCATTGACCAACGCAGTCATTCAGCTCTCGCCCATTCACACAACTAGAGGGCCTAACAATAGCCAAGTGATGCACCGCCGTTCAGTGGGAAACACACATGAGTGGGCGGCGCTAGCCTGCTTCAATCCGAGTTACAGAGTGAAAGTGAGTCTGAGTAACATACTGTAACTCAACATGGCATCTTCTGTACATGAGCTTGTATAAAGAAAAAACATTAAGTCAAAGGAGGCAAATGGAAAGTTTTGTTTACTTTACAATCACAGCTACAGATATAGCGTGATTCTTCTTAGGTCTAGGCTGCATAATCAGGATAATATCATGATAACATTAAAGGGGTCGTTCGGAATTTTGGACATCGGGTCTCATTTCCAAGTGAGCCAGTGTGTTATTTATCATTGGAGACCGTTTTCAACATGTTCAATTCAGTCCTTCTAATTGCAGAAATCGCTGGTGCTAGGCTAGCGCAAGTCGAGGGGAGCTGCTAGCCTGCCATTAAAACAGTTTTACCCACTCCACAGTACACCCGAGGCAAACCAATTATATCTCCAGACTATCTATGTAAATGTCTGTGTTGATAGAATAATGTTAGAAATAAAACTACCCTTGCATCGCATTGCATTTAGTTTATAATCGCTGTAGTTGGAAGCAGGCTACAGCAGCGGCGGACTGATATGACCTGGAGTTCTCTGTTTACGTTCTGCTGTAGTGAATTGGTTGCTACATGGGAGCAAAGTGAAATTCCGCCGCTGCTGAGAAAGTAGTCCTTCAAAATGTAATGTGATCATTGCGATACAAGGATAGTTTTATTTCTAACATTATTCTATCAACACAGACATTTACATAGATAGTCGGGCATTATAATTGGTTTTTCTGGGGTGTACTGTGGAGTGGGTAAAACTGTTTTAATGGCAGGCTAGCAGTTCCCCTCGACTTGCGCTAGCCTAGCACCAGCGATTTCTGCAACTAGAAGGACTGAATGAAACGTGTTGAAAACGGTCTCCAATGATAAATAACACACTGGCTCACTTGGAAATGAGACCCGATGTCCAAAATTCCCTTTATAGTCTGGGAGCTCAAAAAATGTAACTCACAAGACTGGCTAAACAAGTCACACTTCATAGGAAATCTGGTAATCCTAAGATCTACCGATGAAAACAATGACGACTGCCAACACATCATTCATCAACAACTGCCAACATCATTTGGCATTCAGGTCACAGCCAACATGACTTTTGAACAGGCCAAGGTTCAACGAATTGCTGTGATTACATTTTAATTCAACAACCCTTTTTTTAATTTACTTGACCGTCTAGTTAGTATGTTAAACCATCAGGTTAGCGAATTTAGATTCAGAATTATTGAGATTCACATTTTAAAAAAAACTATGACTTTTATAACGAGACTGTTGGGGTAGTGAAGGAATGTGTTTTGACTGAGAGGGGCACTCACCAGTGAGTCTCCGGACAGGACCTCCAGCAGGGAGATCAGGTTATGTCCATCTCTCAGGTCCTCGTACAGGTCATTGATATGCTTCCGGACCTGCGGGAGAGAGAGCGAGACAACGCATTAGACACACGGGACATCACAGTAGTGCATGTGACTCTTCAGGGATGACAGAAAAACAAACTGATTGTGAGGCGATTCAATTATAATGTTACCTGGACGTTTGACCAAAGACCCTTCAAATGATGGTGTGACAACAGACAGTATAGCAGCACACTAACACACCATGTCAGCTATTATGCCGAAAGCTCATGTATCATTTTGAAATACATACTTAAACGTATTAACCAAGCCTTTTTAATCATTTTAATAAAATATTTTTAAGTCCTCCAAAATGATTGACCCCTGCAATTCTGCTCAGCTCCCCCTGCATAATCCTGTTCCAAACCTCCATTACCCTCCAAAAGTCAGACATTAGGATATTTCTGCCTTGTACAATCTGTGACAACATCTCCCTAACACCTCCCGTTCAATACATTTTGTGGCAATCTTTTGCTACTGATGTCCTAGCTTCACATTAAAGATCATATTACTGATGACCATTCCAAAATAAAAAAAGATATTCCTCTCTTAGCCATGTATTGTCAGTCTAACAAGCAGCGCATTACTACTGAAGTCTGTCCAAAAAGAACACCTTAAAACGCATCACAGAAACACAGATGCTTTGATCAATAGAACGCATCAATAGTGGCAGTCACTAAAACACTAAAACACACTGCTAAGTGACAGTGAAGGAGAGAGTAAGTCAACACCAGTACAGCGCCTTCCTTAAGGGCTGATTATGGTCCCACGTTCACACAGACGCTTCGACGCAGTCGTGAACCTTTATGGTTCTGCGTCGGGTTTTAGTGAGCGGACCAATCGCAGCCCTTGCGGCTGCGTCGCCTCGACGGAAGGTTACAATCTTTGTGAGGCGCACGTCAGGCCCTCGCGGTGGACGCAAGGAGGGTCCACAAGGACGTGAGGGGTCCGTAACCCCCTTGTGTTGCGTGAACGTGGTCAGATCCCTATAGCTCAGCATACTTTCCAGTTGTTCGTCAGAAACCTGGTCATGCGGTACTTAGCAGCCACTAAAGAATATCTGTAGTTTCCCCAATGCATATGGATAACTTTGATTTCACTTCTAAATCGCTTTGGATTAAAGTAAATAAATTCAAATCAGGGATGAGAAGTAATTCAGATGAGTTCTATTATACTAAAGTATGATAGCCTGGCTATTGCCAGACCAAGTCCAATTGTAGATTGCACGTTGGTCTGGTAAGGGTGCCGTCATTTTCTCCTGCACAAGAGGCGGGCGTAGTTCAAATGGCTGCAAGCAATTGGCCACCAACGGGGCTAGCTGGTAGATTAAACTTTTACCAAAACCAGTCGGCAGTAAAGCAAATACATCCTTTCTTGGGAGGAATTGCTCCAGAGCAAGTTTCTGCTCCGCTTTCAAAGAAAACTTGCCCCTGAAATCATTTAAAACAGCAGCGACAGCTGCATCAACGGGTAGCGGTTGCTCCGCTTCGGTTGCTTTGGCTGCTTGCGACGTTTCTCTGTCGTCATCGTGTTTAACCAGCCAATGGCGTGCCAGGTGAAAAAAGCCAGCTTGGTGATTGGTGCCAAACGGATTGGGATAGGAAACAGGAAGATTAAACATGGTCCTTTCCATCCCCATGTGCAGGGCGAATTCCAATCGCCGGCAGAAGTCCAGTCTAAAAGTATGACGATGTGTGTCTGTGTTTAATGTGCTATAGGACAACGAAGGAAGTCTACGGCATTGAAGGTGAGAAAAATGTGTCTCTAAACTCTACTACAACGAGCAGGAGCAACACAGTCATTTGTAAGAGGTGTTGACGATAAAGAAGGTCAAACACATTGTCCATCAAACGGAAACATGCACTCCAATAACGCAGATGGCATATTCTATGATCTACTATGTCAAAGGGTCAGTAAGAAACGAAGATAATGGATAGATTTGAGAGACAAAAGCAGAGGGGATGAGATAGGCTAATGGACACTGATACACAATCTCTCCCTCTGTCCCTCTTGCCGCTGTTATCTTCTGGCAGGTACGTGTGGTTGAGGTTAATTGCTTTCTGCACATGCCCCTTACATAAGACAGCTCCCACAGGGAAGGGAGGCAGATTGAGAGACAAGCAGAAACTCCTTTACAACCATCCGAAGACTGTTCAGCCTCCCCTTTCCTCCCCTGTCCCCATTAAGTTATTTTTGGTGAATGAGGTCTGGTGGACTTGATTTTGGCTTTATTATGCAAGTTTTACATCTTATTTTCTTGCAGTAGCTAAGGGAAAACCCTATCAATTGGTCCCTCTTGGCCAGACCCCTTGACTCTTAGGGTTTTCCTACATTGTGAGCATATTTTTGATTATAGAAATCTGATTTGAGTTCCACTTTGTATGGTGACTTTTGGATGCTACTGGATGGACATGGAAACATATGGCAGAGCTGCAACTTGCATGGTCAACTAATCTATCAATTATTAATTGCTTTAGTCTATAAAATGTCATAAATAATATAAATGGCCATTAAATGTTACCAGAGTAGAACTAAAACTAAATTATGAATGTTTATAAGCAGGCAAATATTTTCATTTCTGAAGCCATAAACAGCAAAAGTATGGCCTTTTTTACTGAAATGACAAAAATGGCTATCATTTTTTTGGACATTTTATTCTGACAGATCATTTCAGTTTATAATCCATTCTGGAGCTATATATTTAAGCAATAGATCACGACAGGCTGTGGTATACGGTCATTATACCACAGTTAAGGGGCGTTGTCCGTCCCGACGCGCAGCAGAGGCTAAATTGCCGACCGTGTGCCTATTGCTTTACAACATTTCCACCCTCTCCAGCAATCAACATGTTTTTAGGCTTCAGTGAACTATGCTATCGCTTTTATATATAAATAAACAACAGTTCAAGTTAGGCGCGGAGTGATACTGAACTCTGTAAACTGAACAGGCGTCATAGCTGTGTGTATACGCTCAATATACAACAGTTGGGAACCAATCAGATCGCTTGATTTAAGCCACCCATTTTATAAAAAGCTATATAGCACCTCAGTCTGTGCTACACCTGCACTTCCTTCTTGTAATTGAGTCTGGGGGCTTTCTGCTGCAAGTAAACCTCCCTCCCCTCCCTCTCCCTCCCTCCCTCCCCCCCCCCCCCCCCCCCCCCCTCCCTCCCCCCCCTCCCCCCCCCCCCCCCTCCCCTTCAGCCTGAGTAGCAGTCGTCTGAAATCCCCACACTGCCTTCCTGATGACCTGCATTGCCTCAGGCATCTCTCCGTGCCATAATCCCCGCTCGCAGGCCACAGCTGTGCCTCCGAAATAGACCCGCACTCCTATCACGTTATTGGGTCAGCCAAAAAGCGTCCCTGTCCCCCCCACCCTCAGCCCGCCCCAACCCCAACCCCAACCCCAACCCAGTCCCCCACTATTACTCAGCACCCCACTTCCGTACGGACCCCAGTGCACAGCGGGCAACGGCAACGGCAAGCCACGACAGACACAAATGTGACGGGGATTGGGGCTGAGTAGGCCTACTCTGACGCCAATGTCACGGTGTAATGTCAAAATATGTGATTATATAACATGCTATGCATATTATGTGGGCTTTTCTAAACGACACCCATTGGCTACATAGAGTCAGCAACAGAAGGCCTACAGAGTATTCTTAGAAAGCTTCTTCCATTTGAGTAAGGTTAACAGTGAAGTATGGTTATATCTTAAATCTGAGGTTGAGCTCATGCTAAGGATGTATTTCAATTCTAATTTTAAGCGACAGTATTGAACACACCAAACTTAAATGTTTCTAAACTGTATTTAGAAAATGCAAGCCAACTGCCTGAAAACTCGTTTGGAGACCAAATTACTGCAACCTACAGCAAATGGTTATGTACAATTAGTTTTATGTTGAGGCGTAACGTATTTATACAATTCCCATACCGCTTTAAAGGCAGACAAAATCTCCCCGCGGCTGAAATGCCATCAATCCCATTTCACCTATTGTGCAGTCAAACGTGCACCTTGTGCAAGATATACCATGCGACACTTGCAGGTACTTGCAGGCTCTGATAAAAAATTCCCTTAATGACGTTCACAGTTGCAGCACCACCATAGCGATGTCCTGTAGCAAAAGGCGTATCACAGCATAGCGTGCAGAAGCATAGCGGACCGTGGCACACGCACGCACGCCTCGAGAGGTTGCTTGCATGTCGGCACCTAGCACCAACAGGAGTTAGGCTAATTGTTGTCTCTCGTTGACTCCATGACGGATTGTGTATACAATGACGAAATGGGTGAGTGATTCCTAACAGATCCTGATTGAAAAGTATTTCAGGACTTTAGCGTTGTGAAAACACCACCACTGAGATATGTATGATGATGATGAATGATTTCACACTAATGAAAAACGCAATTAAACACAAATCAGCACAAATACATTGGCCATAAAGTTCTTACCTTAAACAGATGCTGGTTTATCCATTTGGTAAATGTCTTTTTCTGCACTCTGTCTCTTTCATCTGAGGGGAAGCAGAGAAGAAACAAGCAGATGTGAATAATTATAAAGTGTGTTGTTCTATGGGTACATTTATGCACATTTTAGCTGTACTTTATGAAACTTTAATGACACATTTTTACTTTGTCCTCTGTTCCTCTTGGAGGAACAAGTGCTTTCTGTTTCAAAAGGTCTTTAATTAGAGAGGAAAGTCTTGAGTTGGAAAAGGCTCTTGCGGCACACCCCTCACCACTTTATTTTTGTTTCTTGTATCCATGACAACGCACTTCATGCTCATGACTAGACAGTCAAGTGAGAGCCTAATACATGTATAAAGTACATTACTGTACATGCAAACAGCACAATACTGCAATACTGTAATATAATGTACATGACAACTATTGTGCATTGCATGTCGATTAATGTACATTAAAACGTATATTGTAGATTGCATGTACAGCGTTGTAAATGACAACTACTGTTATGTACAGTGCATAAAAAAGGTGCAACAAGTAATGTATTCCCAATGTGTAGACCTGCATGCAAAATGATGTGCTACCTGCTGTTCGCTCACAGGTGAATAAAAGCAATGTTTCTCAGAAGGTTTCTCTGTTTCCGATACATCTAACGCTATGTGCTCACTATGTAAGATAACAGTAAGATAACCGCCAACACCTTCCCAACCACAGATAAACCCTAGTGATCCAAATGAAGGCGTTCATCACTCATCACATCACTTCATCACAGAAGAACTACCAAACAACAAAATGACTCATTCAAATACAATGAGGGTGTAATAGAAGACCTGTGAAAGAAAACCATGACATGAACGGAAATAAACATATGTTCTTAACCGTGCCCTCAAACCTTCTGCCATAAATATGTTTTTTTCTCCCAAACCAAAGAAAAATACAAAGAAAAGAGATCCACGTGGCAAAATCGGGGCAGGGACTGGCAGAACGCTCCGAGTACAGTAATAAGCAGTGGTAGTAAGTGAAGCACCAATACTGACCCATGCAGCACATTAGCGTCACCAGATAAGCCCCGTGGAGTGTCTCGCTCCCTCCTTGGTGCTTCATGCCTGCTCTCAGTAGCCCCCCCGAGGCAGCCGGCCCAGAGGTACGTACGACGTGTAGTCCAGATCCACGGGGACGGTCCCGTTCTCACACACACACACACACTACGACACCGCTAACCAGAGTGAAGCTGGAGTGACAGCAGCCTCCCCTCCCACCGCGCTCTGTGCCCGGCAGACCTGCTCCAGTGGCAGCCCACAACACCCTGCCTCTGGAGGCGCCCGGAAAACAAGTCCTGTCAAGTTTTTCCACAGTTCCTCAATAATGTTTTTTCGTACTTTCCAAACTATTTTGTGTTAATTCCAAACCCCAAAACGACGTTACATGCGCTGCCTTCGAACCGCTTTGTGGGTGGTGGAGGGGAAAACAAATTTCGTCTTTGGTCTGGAAAGGGTTTTTTTTTGCCCTGGGTACGGGGTGACTTACTCTGGTGCGGTAAAACTGTGGTGTGTGACTCATTGTTTTTAAAAACAACAAAACCTTATTAGCCAATGAATCATAACAGATTGAATCAGCCTACATTCTCACCTGACTCTGATCAGACAACAGCATATATTCCTTAGCGGGATGCACAGATGCCAACCAACTCTGTCAGTGTTTCCCATACATAGACCAATGTGTGGCGCAGCGCCACAGATTCAACAACGAGCGCCACAAATTGATTCCGCTTTTTAAATGTATTTTTATTTGAACGCGACTTTTAAGTATAAACATCTCACGCTCTCACGCACACGCAACAAATGTCACATCAACAATCCCGTCCGCCCGCAACCCAACTCCACCCCCCCCCCCCTCAACAATTCCACCCGCGGTTATAATGTAAGCATTATAAGATTCTACAGAGTCTCACTCCGGCCAAAAACCAAACCAGTTGCCAACCCTGCAGGGGGGCACCACACATTGCTACCTGGTCTGTGGGAAACACTGTCTGTGTTCGCATCAGTACTGAGATTGTTTTGGCTGCCGTTTGGCTGCTTGGCTTAGGCCTGTATCGGCATTTGCAGAATGATGGACAACCAGTTTAATTGGTTCTCCTTTTGATTTGATTTCCTCATGTTTCATGTCTCAGCATGTGGTGAATGCTTGATAATCATTTCAGCTTGCGGCAGACAGTCTTGTGGGTAAAATAAAATGTGTTACAGTATTTTATAAGGTAGTGTATGCTTTGCAGGTTTACAAATGGCCTGAAATGTGTTAGAAAGACATTAAAATGGACAGTGAATACTGAATGGTTAAAAAATTATTATAGAAATCAAGGCAAACCATAAACCCTCTATCCTCGTATATCAATATTTTCTGATTAGAACAATACAATATGAAATAATGGTTTTGCACCACCCTGATTACCTACTAGCCCACCGTCTCTCTATGGTCGAGTCATGTGTGTGATCTAAAAATAGTGTAACAGTAAAAGCTGCACACACATTAAAAACAGGGCTGCAGTGAGACATGTGCATGATGCTGGACATGGCAGCATTTGAGGTGTGAGCTTTAGCAACTGATTACAGGATAGCAGCTGATAGGCTCACCTTCAATTAACAGATCAATCACTATTATCAATATTATTACTTTTTGCCACACATCCGTCTTCTGTGGGAATTAATCTGCATCTCTATAAAGCTAAATAAGGGGTTATATAAATAATACAAATCGCTCTTGGGTGTCTAGCATTCAGTATAATGCTAGCTTTCAGTGTAATGCTAGCTTTCAGTTGATGCTGGCTTTCAGTGGTGGTTGTGCATTTTTGTTCATAGTGGCAAATTTAAGATCCTGAACTTGGTAATAATTACTAACTGGCTCCAGAGAACATCATTAGTATAGATTGTCTGAGAGTGCATTCCAGGAAAGCATCCAGAGCAAAGGGCTTGCTGCTAAATGGACTGTAGCATCTCTGAAGGATGTGGGGCCACAACCACGCACGCATGCACGCACGCACACACACACACACACACACACACACACACACACACACAGGCAAGCACGCATGCACGCACACACACACGCACGCACGCATGCATGCACACACACAGGCACGCACACAGGCAAGCACGCATGCACGCAAGTACGCAGGAACGCACGCACACGCACACACACACACACACATACACGTATACGTTTGCAGCACACATGTGTGTGTATACTCAATCAGGAAATAAACTAGAAATAATTTTGATATCTTAAAAACACACACACGGACACACAATATTCTCAGCATACATACATTTTGTGAACTAATTCACAAATAAGTGCTAGTATTGGAATTAGTACTATTGCATGAAGGCATGAAAACAAATCAATTTGAATTGAAGCTATATTTGATACACATTATAAAAAAATATCTTAGTTTATTATTGTTCATTGCGAAATCATTTGGTAATGGATATATTTGAGACTCACACTCAGAACTGGCTCAAAGGTGAACGTGAGATGAATGGTAGGGTGCCCTCTGGAGGACACAACAAGTAGCCTTTCTTTAGCATGAGATCGTTTTTGCTCAATTAGATATCTTCCTCAACTGGTGAACTAGTAACTAGTGAACTAGTGAACGTAACCCACTACACCATATGCTAAAAGTGACACTTGCAAAGGTTTAAAAAATGATAACAATATAATCACCAGATATCATTTCAAGGGATTCATAGTGCCGGAGAGAGGAGCCGGATCGGTAGATATCACATATGGATCATCTCTGCTGACGTGAAGAAAGCAGCAGTCCTAATGATTTCAAACTACCTTCTAAGGAACAAACTTTTAGCAAACGCCATTGGCAGAATGTTACGATTTTTTTTTTTTTTTTTTTATATCCAAGATGTATAATGACGTTTTATCTCACTAAAATTTCAATAAACTCTAAAACATAAAAAGTGGATGTCCACTTACTGTGACCATGTAGTGTAGTTCAGTGTTTTTCAACCTGGTGGTAGGCGCCGGTAATGCAGGTGGAACGAGGGATTTTATTCTTGATATTCTTGATAATAGACAATCAAGATAATTGAAAATACTTAAATTATAAATATTGTTCAGTGAATATAGTATTATGGCTTTTTATTTCAAAAACAATGTCATTGTGCATTCCATCATGTGTTTTCCACTGATGTTTTGTGCTAAATAAACACAGTGGGAGCATAAGCTGCGTCTCTGACTCCCTTCCACTGTCTCCCACTGGCCATGGCCTTCTTGCAGTAATAACAGTGTATGAAGGGGTGCTGACCCTCTTTGCTCAGCCACCCCATGTGGATTCATCTATTTTTACAATTTGCACATGAGGTGTTCCGTGCAAGGACTTGAAGATAATGTAGTGGTACAGTACACCTAACGTCAAAGGTTGGGAACCACAGATTTCATGTGATCCAACACATAAACCTGTTGTTGCATTATCTAGTTGGTTGACGTAGGCCCAGTCCCATTTCTCTCCCCTTAACAAGAACACTTGCTTTGAGTGCCCTTAGCTGCAAGTCAGCTCCCGAGCTGGCTAGTGTTCAAGGGTTGATTTTAAGGGAAAATAGGCACTCCCCCTCGCTCCCCTAAGTATTGGGACACCCTACCCCTTCGCGGGAACACGCAAAATCTAGGGTTAGGGCTCAAACCTAGGGTTAGGGCTCAAATCTAGGGTTAGGGCTCAAATCTAGGGGAAGGGGGAGAATTGGGACAGAGCTATACACAGAGACAGAGATATAAAACGTGTGTGTGAACGCCTTGAGGGGATCCTTGTTTATAGCACACGTCAAAGGGCAAGACAGCATAAAGCCATGCTCTCCTTCACAGAGAGGACATAGCCTGCTTAGCCAGTTTGTGTAGTTCTCTCCCCCCAAAAAGGTTTCTCTGTACTAATAAAGCGTATTAAAATGAAAGGTACAATGTGTACGATTCAGCCCCTCCCAGTTAATAGCCGGGAGACTTTCAGAATTCAAACTAACTAACCAACAGTGATCCGTCCACTCTGACTGGCTGTGCAACTGCGTGACGTGATCTTGCGCAGCTGGGCGGGCTGGGTAGTGGATGGGAGGGGTTTTACAGTGTAGACAGCAACAAAAAAAAGCTAAGCTAGAACCTAGTTGAAATGTTACAAAATGTTGAAAACATTATATTTTGACATCAAGAATTCAACATAGGCCTGTGTGACTGAAGGTGTTTTTTATTGTAGACGTTTCAGGAGAAACTTGATTATCTCTGAAATACACATACATTTATAGATGTCTTGTAAACATGGCATAAAGTAACCCTGATGCTATGCCATTGTATGGTCTTGTAGGCCTGAAGTTGGTAACCTATTCACTGTGAGACTTAACCTGAGCCTTTACCTGCCAACACCAACAGCACATTGAAAATGCATTTTATTGGTATGTTATGCTCATGATCTCTTGTTGAACTGACAAGTATGTAACTTGTTAGGTGACTGTTATTTTTAGTAAGAGTTGGTTGACTTTATAAAACACTTCCTTAACAGTTTGCATACATAGTTTATGCAAGGTTAAAGTTTCAGAAAATTAATGTTCACTCAGAGTATGGCAAATGACCAGGTAACATGTTAACCAATAGCTCTCCAGTCTCGACCTGTAAACTCTTGACATTTGTGGATCTACATACAACACCTGACTACGTTTGACTGAGCACGACACTGCAAGAGGAGACTTCAAACCTATCTTATAGTTTCCCCTATTTACTTTTGAAGTATGGAGTGTCAGATTATTGCCGTGAACGTTGAAGAATCAAGTTTATCAACAACTTTGATTGGGGCTTGTGTATTAAACGCCCTCTCACTCTCTCTCTCTCTCCCTGTACTGGTCAGCGTTGGGCATTGTGGGTTAAAGTGGGCACCGTGGTCACACGCTCATCTCCCGAGACTCGTATTTGCAGGCCTCCGGTTAGCATGTGCTCCGCTATATTTAGCCTCAACCTTAAACCACGCCGGCCCTGCAGCTTGGCATCACATACTATATAGCAGGGCCACTGAGAGGGCAGTGCTCGGCCCTTCAATTCAACTATGAGTGATTAGAATACAAATTGCTCCATCTCGACCTTAACGAACATAGGAGACGATTTAGCTTGTTTGTTTTTGACTGAGGAGTCGCTGTAAGTCTTTCTCTCAGGTTTTTAGGATCTTAGCTCTCCATTCGAATGGAACAATGTATTAGGCTCCGTCACATCTCTCTGGACAGTTGAATTCATGAAGCGTTTGACAAAAGTTCAATCGATTCTGCATCGGAGCTAATAGCAATATATTGCATATACCAGCAGGCTTCCTGTATGTAGCCTTACCAGAAGGCTGTAGAGACGGAATAGCCTAGAGACAGTCCACTCACTGCAGTAGATATTCCTGTTAGCTGACTAGCTTGGCCCATCCTTACACAGGCTGATTCGAAAGGAGAAGATGGATAGAGAAGGGAAACTCACTAGGAGCCTTGCCTTGTGATCAATTGGTTTATGTCGCAAACACCTTTTGCTGAATTAACATACAATAACATACACCTGAAAAGTCACATAAATCACATAACCCTAACCCGTATAATCCATGTTTCCCAATCCTGTTGGCCCTGCCTGGGGGGTAGTAACTTGGGTGTTGGGGGGGGCTTAAGAGAAATGTGAAAACTAAACCCCCAAGTACCACACACATCCTCACACAGACACGTGAAACATTCCTGCTCCCCAGCTCACCCCCCTGCTCAAGTCACTAAGCTATCGACAACAGTGCATTTACCAGGGATCACAAGTCCACGGGCATACAGGGTTGAGTGGTGTGGCTGTGTATGGGAAACGGGTGTGGCTTTGTTGCTAATAGCTTTACATTTGTTTGCCTTTAAGGGGTTAACCCTCCTACCTCCTCAACCTGTTCCCCGGAAGGAAAGACTGTTTGAGTGCCTGTTGCCCTGAGCGGCGATGACTAAGCAGCGACGGTACCACACAGTGCTCCCAGATGGCATTGTCTCCAAACAGATGAGTCTTATAGTGTTCTTATAGCACACACGCTGACAGCGTGAAGCATGTGGACAAGTGATCCGGTGAACAAGTGGTCAACAAACAGTGAAACTAGCCTGCTAGACGGCGGGGGGAAAAGCCGTTAGAGGGTGCATTTCTGTCATTCCTCGCGAGTGACACAATCAGAGCGCTCGTCTTCTCCTCTCTCCGGGGTTGGGCCGTCTGCTGAAATGTTGGCCTGGAACAGCCCATTCATTCATAAAGCCTGACGAGTCCTCAAAGCAGCCCTTCTAGTCCGCCTGGGCCCTGTCGCCTCAGCACGTTGCACCCAGAGCTCTGACAATGAACCATATGGAAGTCATAGATTTACATCTCCATTGGTTTTTTCCGTTCACTCTTTTTGTAGTCTGAAAAAGAGCCTTGCTTGGATTTCTAACCATCACTGCAGCCTACGTCCTCTGACGTGCTAATGTGGACTATTTTGCTTCAATGTACTTCTTCGACCTAACCGGCGTTGTCACATCTGGGCCTACTTACACTTGTCCCAGGCCGACACGCCGAGAATTATGTGATTGCATGAGCTGGGTGGTGGTGATCATGGATATCCTGCCTGCAGAAAATCGGGCAGTGGCTGAATCATTTCCTTATCATTGTAGTTAGATGTTCGTTCCAAGGACACGGTTGAGATGGAATCTCACGCTGGGCAGGGTGCTGGGGTATAAGCCAATCCAAAATGAGGGAGCAAGCAAGCTAGTTAAGATTGAGTATCGACTATCGTGGTTTCTGGTAGTCAAACCATTCAGCAAAACAAGGAGAGGCCTGGTTAGTGGCAAGAACAAGCACACACACACACACACACACACACACACACATTGAAATACAAGTGGTGCCATGAAGCGTCAAAATTGCTCTAGGACAACAACTGTCCTGGCTAATTAGATGTGCTTATAATCATCAACTTGCCTAAACCTGAAGCCAACATGATTTATGCATTTTTGTCACTATTAACTGAGAGTCCCATCTATATTCTACAGCTCAGGACCAAACCTATGTATTTGAACTTCTACAAAACCACAACACACACACACACCCAAACGACAATCCAACCCGAGACAAGCAAGCAACGCAACACTAGCCCTGAAATCCAGACCCACATCTAGAGAGCTGTAGGGTCTGGCAACGAGCAATGAAAATGGCCCAACTCGAGGGGCGGCACCAAGCATGCATTTGAAAATATCACTGCACGCAATTGGATAACACTACGACCAGAAGAAGAATTAGAAGAATACAAGGGGTGACGTATCCAGACCAGCGGAGCTAACCAATAGATAAGACTCTTGCTGTATCCGGTCGGTAAATCAGATACACCGATGTGATTGGTGAATGTTCTGTGCCAGGGGAATCGGGGAGTGGGTATATTGCTCGTTCCCAGTGACTCGCTGAGCAAATTCAAATTGTGCTCTCGCGAGAACTCACGAGCGCACAAAGGATCAGAGTGGGGGAGTAGGAAAAGAGGGCTTCTTCTGTCATCCTCGGCACTCGCTCTCCGTCCTCCTGAGACACTGAGGTCACAAATGAAATCCATTTCCTCCATCTGGGATAGGCTCGCTTCCCAGCATCTGCCGGCCGGCTGCTGATAGGATAAGGGCGGTGCTGGAGTGCTAGATGGGCGGCGGTTAGACAGAGAAGAGCTTATGGGCCCCAGCGAGGGAAGAGAGGGAGAGGGAGAGGGAGAGAGAGAGAGCGAGAGAGAGGGTGAAGGGAAAGAGAGAGAGAGAGAGAGAGAGAGAGAGAATGAGAGAGAGGGTGAGGGAGAGAGAGAGAGAGAGAGAGGGGGGGAGAGGGAGAGGGAGAGAGAGAGAGAGAGAGAGGGGGGGAGAGGGAGAGGGAGAGAGAGAGAGAGAGAGGGTGAGGGAGAGAGAGAGAAAGAGAGAGAGAGAGAGAGAGAGAGAATGAGAGAGAGGGTGGAGGGAGAGAGAGAGAGAGAGAGAATGAGAGAGAGGGTGAGGGAGGGAGAGAGAGAGAGAGAGAGAGAGCGTGAAGGGAAAGAGAGAGAGAATGAGAGAATGAGAGAGAGAGAGAGAGAATGAGAGAGGGTGAGGGAGAGAGAGAGAGAGAGAGAGAGAGAGAGAGGGGGGGAGAGGGAGAGAGAGAGAGAGAGAGGGGGGGAGAGGGAGAGGGAGAGAGAGAGAGAATGAGAGAGAGGGTGAGGGAGAGAGAGAGAGGGGGGGGAGAGGGAGAGAGAGAGAGAGAGAGAGAGAGGGTGAAGGGAAAGAGGGTGAGGGGAGAGAGAGAACCGATGAACTGAAAGAGAGAGAAAGGGTGAAGGGAAGACAGAGATAGAGAGAGAGGGAGAGAGAGAAAGAGGGTGGAGGGAAAGAGAGAGAGAGAAAGGCTGAAGGGAAAGAGAGAGAGAGAGAGAGAGAGAGAGAGAGCAGGAGAGAGAGCAATGTACAACATGATCTCATGCAGACGAGAGCTCACACTGCGAGGGCCGAGGGTGGGAGGAAGAGGGAGGAGGAAGAGACGAGGAGCTACAGTCACACTGCCCTTCCCATCACCATGACATCATATAAATACACAACATTTGGACATATTATTATTAGCGCCCCGGACTCATGAGGATTTGATCAGCTGATCAGACTGCTTGATTTTTGAACGGCAACAGATAGGGAACTCTTAACTGATGCCAAATGAAGGCTGATAATGCCAGGTTAATAAAGGGCTATGATATTTAGAATTTTAAATGCAAAAGAAATTGTGTGAATGGAATCGTTAGCATGATTTTACTGGCGGATATTTTATCATCTTATAATTTTACTTGGATATTTGTAGAATGATCTGATGGAATTATAGTCAAATATGAAGAACATTGATCAAAATACTAACATAGTATTACAGTATGAATCCATGTTGTGGGTGGTTTGAGGGACGCCTAGATGTTATTGTTGAATGCATACTGTGAGGTTGGATCTATTCGCATTGATTTTTTGTTTGTTGGATCTATTCGCATTGATTTGTTTTCCCAGCATAAAAAAAAGCTCAATAAGAGATTATGCCTATTACACTGAAAACAATCATTCTTTTTTATCCTTCTCCAGAGTGAGAGTTTGTGCTACAAATGTTTAGCTGTTAACGGTTACGATATCTAATTGAATTGGCAGGCGTCCTAAAAGGATAAAGCCAGCTTAAGAAAGTCTTATAAACAACAGTTCAAAAGCAAGAATGCCCCTCTATTGCTCACAACTTGTCTGTCTTGTGATCTGCAAAAAGCTACTTAACTTCAGTGGTGCAGACATCAATATTGTCAAAATCACATGTTAACAACTTGACTTGTTCAGCAGAATCTATCCCAACATTCATGTGACAAGTATAAAAATGTATAATTGATTTATACTGGCCTAACTTTAGTCTAGACTTTTGTCTGTTCTGTTAATGTTTCCCTGTCTAGCTTTGAGTCTCTGTCTCAGATTAAAATTCCAGAATTAGTGAATGGTGCTCTTTGGCATGGTACATTATAGTAACTAGGAACTGCTAAGCTTTTCATACTCTGAAACTACTGAAAGTCTAAAGCTAAATCCTTGGCGTGAATATGGACATTCAGTGACTCCCTCAAGCAGGCAGATATTCTCATTTAGAGTCATAAACATCTTGGTATTTCAATTAATGTATGTGTTGACTGCCAATAACTCAACAGTGGGGAAAATGTTCTAACAGATAATTAAAGCAAGGAAAACTTCCCAGTAAAACAGGTGGTAACTGTATACCGTTGGATGAGATATTTAACGGGCTGTATATTTAACGGTGCTAGGAGAATCTTACAGTTAACAGATACAGATTGGTTGAGGGTTGACACAGGTAGTGCTTCAGAATATATCCTCCACAACAATGGTATGAAAACATCCTCTTATCGACAAATTATGTTTTCACCTTAAATATAAACATAGTCATTAACGTTGATAATCTCCTTAAAAATGAGGTTTTAGGGGACTTGAACACAGATCCAAATGTGAAAACAAAGGTTTTTTTGTACAGTAGTCCTCACTCAACAGACCATGTCTGCCCTATGTGTGTGTGTGTGTGGCTGTGTGTGTACGTGTGTAAGGCATTTGTGCGGGCGTGTGTATTGTGCATATGTGTGTGTGTGTGTGTGTGTGTGTGGCTGTGTGTGTACGTGTGTAAGGCATTTGTGCGGGCGTGTGTATTGTGCATATGTGTGTGTGTGTGTGTGTGTGTGTGTGTGTGGGTGTGAGTGGATGTGTGTGTGTGTGTGTGTGTGTGTGTGTGTGTGTGTAAGTGCATGCATGCGTGCGTGTATGTGTGTGTGGGTTTGTGCATGCATGTGTGTATGGGTTTGTGTGTCCCCCTGTGTGTGTGTGTGTGTGTGTGTGTGTGTGTGTGTGTGTGTGTGTGTGCGTGCGTGCGTGCGTGCGTGCGTGCGTGCGTGCGTGCGTGCGTGCGTGCGTGCGTGCGTGCGTGCGTGCGTGTGTGTGTGTGTGCATGCACGTGAGTGGGCCACTAAGCCATTTGAATGTGATGAGTGGGCTGTCCATATGGAGCAGGGAGGCTACGCTGGGCCGGGCCCTGGAGGGGCCGACAAAGACAGTGACTGTGCAAAAATAAACAATGGCCTGTAGCAAGCCATCGCTGTTAATAATAAGGCTAATTATCTAGATGGTCCGTTCAGATGATCATGGGTTTCTACCAGGGCTGTAAGACATGTGTAACACTTTACATTAAGGGTACATTTGTCACACATTGATAAACAATAGCATAGCATTAGCATATGGGATGGTGTTTGGTTTAGCGGTAACCTAATTATGTTAATTAAGTTGAAATACTTGAATAACTTATTTAACATGAAAAGCATTAGTAAACATGAACACCATTTGTCAATTATCACTAGACCATTAGTCAACTGTGTTAGTTCATGCATATTACCGCAGTAATTAATGTTGATTAATGTTTAATTAATATACCATTATTGTACAGTTTTGCCTAGACGTGCTGCCTGTGGTAGGAGTGTTTTTAAACAGAATACAAAGCCCAGCTCAGTGTTCAGACACATGGACTGTAAAGCACACTGATGAACCACACCCTTTGTGAACGTATGAAAGACTCGATCAAATCTGCCTGCGATAAAGGAGATTGAGTTACAAGAACAAGATATCGTAAAAGTAGAGAATCTGTAGGTTCACGTAAACGGCGTCGTGTATAAATTGGAAATGAAACCCTGTCCTGGAATAAACTCCAACGGTCCTGAAAACATGATTGGTTGCGAGTGATATTCTTCCGGAGGCTTTATATCGAGAGAGGGCATCATCTCTAATGATTGTCAAGGGGAAAATCACCCTTTCCTGGAATGAATAATTTAAAAAACACCTTCCAACTGTAGTCTTTGTGTTTGCTGAAGAACACATCCCTTCAGCCTGGGCTCAAGTGTGCAAAACCTTTTGTACGATAATACTTTCGGCAAGAACCGAAAGTATGCTTTTGTTAAGGGCGTACACCCAATTAGTATAGTGTTACTAATGATTATAGGACAATGTTAGAACTTGATTCTTAAGTAATGCTTTTTAGCATTTTTTTCTTATGTATTATAAAGTGATTTCTTTCTTTATTCAAATCTGTTCCGTAATAAATCCAATGGTCAAAGGAAAACTGTCAGTTTATGCTGAATCAAGAGTAATCACAATCTCAAATTGGTTCCTCATTCTGAATTGACGCTGTTTCACTGGCTAAATGTTAGCAAAGATACACTTCTTATGTTTATTATTTAGACCACTTTTTGATGGACCTAAACTCTGTGGTGGACATGCGTCAAGGCTAGACAACAATATTATTGATGCTCAGTGGTTGAATCATTTGTTTTTGTTTTGCTTGGTTTCCGTGGATGTTTGTGATTATAAATAGTATCAGTTCTGTTCAAAAGCATCACATGGTGAGAAGCTTGAGGCTCTGTTTAGGAGCTTTTTCAATATGAAACGGTCTTGTTACACCAACATCAGTTCAGGCACACCTCTGAGAGGTTGGGCCTGAGTAAAAGGGCATCATGACTAGCTGTCACAATGTACATTATTTTTTACAGAGAAAAGTCTTAATCCATCATACACCTATTCACGTTCTAACACTGACGAGAAACCAGTGTGAGAGCGAGTCCATTACAGCAATAGGTCACTCACACAAGAGCACACACACACACACACACACACACACACACACACACACACACACACACACAAAGAGACACAAACACACACACATTGTTATTACCAGTACAGAGGGAACACAACAATACAGTCAACTTATTTTAATTTTGTATCATGGCAAAGCCTATTGTCTGTCTCTGTCCTACTGCCTGAAGTCATTATAATTTCCTCTGAGATCAATAAAGTGGCACATCATATGATACCATGTACCATCACGTTGAGTCGAAGGAGCAATCAGTGGAGAGTGCTGGTTAGGCTCCAAAGCTCTAAGACCATACACACTCTCCCGTCGAGTGACTCAGGATGATACATTGCACTACATAGCGATGGGAACAACTGTGTTCCTTGTTTTTTGAAATTATTTTTAATGCAGTTATCCAGAAGGATCGATAAATGAGAGTCTAAACATAACGATGCTGCCAGTTTCAATTCTACTCAACCGTCACAGAAGAAATGACGAAGAAAGAAAATACAGCAGAAGAAAGTCACTCCATACGAAGCAGTGTGTGCGTAAATGCATAGCCCAGGAAAAGCCACATTCACAGTTACACAGTCATAACTATGCGTCTATGCTAGTCAGCTGTCAAGCTGGTTTGAGGCCAGTAGCCAATAAGGACATCGTTATAAAGACTTAAACCCATGAGAACTAGGGCACTACTTCATATAATTGTGTAACGTTGAAGACACAGAATAAACTCAAAAATGTCAATTCCATATTACAGCTGGTATCTTTGACAGAACACTAGGCTGTATAACATTATGGAATATTCAAATCTAGGTTCAAATCTAATGATCATCCGAAATCAAATGAATGATCATTGTAAGCCCTTGGCCAGCCTCCCCCAACCGGATGGGCGAGCTGTCAAGCTGAAAAAACAACAAAATAATTCACAATTTGAGGACGGCACGTCCAGTCGGCTGGCTGGGAGGGGGCGCACAGAAATACCGGGCTGTCAAGCAGTTCCCTCATTGTTCATGGTTGTCTAACGCAACAAAAAAACAACAACCAAGCATATCAGTCTGTAGCCTATAATATCCTACCTTTGTACTTTTCCAAAACATCCTCATACGCTTGAAGATATTCCTTTTCGTCGGCGATCATGTAACCCGGCGGATTGTACTGAGCCATAGCCGGGGCTCCACAAACTGGACGCTCACCAGCCCCGGGTTGCGTGTGTGGTGCTGCTGGTGGAGGCGATGGGAACAACGCGAGAGTGGTAGGCGCTGTTGTTCAGCGAGAGGAAACGCCCCTACATCCCGCCCCTGTCTGCGATCCAGCCAATGAACGGGACTTCCTCTGTGGGCTTCGCGGCTGATAGGGGGGCCCGCTGACCATAATAATCATCAATTCCCAGACATTTTTTCCAGGGTCTTTGTACCTACCACCTGCACAGTATTACAAGACCCCGTTAGTCCAGTGATGTTTTTTTTTTTATGTCGTCACGTTTATTATATTGTGGGATCTACACGAATGTGTAGTAGACGGCATTTGAGCTTTCAAAACCCTTTCCTATCCATTCCGTACTATTATTTTCTTTTGGAGAAAATGGGGCTTTCAAGACAAAACAATTCAATTGAGAGTGTGACGTTACCATGTTTACAACCAGGCACCCGACAATCTCTGGCATTATGGTCAAATGAAGTCAGGTCATTTTGGCTCGTCCCGTTTCATTCCAGGGGAACCTGTTTCATGTTCCCCTTCACAATAGTGACCAATAATTAGACATAGCTATACTTATAAAGTGAACAGGCCTTTACAGTGTATGTGTGTGTGTGTGTGTGTGTGTGTGTGTGTGTGTGTGTGTGTGTGTGTGTGTGTGTGTGTGTGTGTGTGTGTGTGTGTGTGTGTGTGTGTGTGTGTGTGTGTGTGTGTACGAATTCACCCTCTTTGGTGTGATGTTTCCTAAAGCGCCCGTCTTCCAAGGCGGTTGAGACACGTTTCAAGTGGTTCATTTAGGAAAGAATGGAAGGCGTAGGCCTATGTAATCAAATAGGTCGCTTTGGTCATGTCACGCCACTTAACGCAAAATAAATGATCCAACAGATGTGTACTTCCATCATAGGGGGCGGGAGGGGACTCAGACTCACCTGCGATCCGGAGCACCGCTCTTTCGGCTGGATCCAGTATGGACCCTCCCTGGATCTTCCGCTTCGAGCGCTCATGTCTGGGGAGGTTCCAGGGTAACGTGTCTCCCGGAGCCGGGGACGCAGAGCCAGATTTCACGCTGTATTCCTCTTCGTCGGAGACGTCCACCGAAGACATGGAACAGTGAAGGGACGGATTCCCCGAGCTGGAGCTCTTATGAATCAAAAATAAAAGAGCAAAGAAAAACAAGGCTTGTCTCGGGTTCCCAACAGCTCGAAATTAATTAGAAGAATATCCTACTTGGTCTTAAATTAGACAACGTAATAATAGTCTCTCTCAGTCGGGCCGTCTAAAATAGGCAAGTGTTCATGCAAAACAGGCGGGGCGTGAATCGGCGTGTTTAAAGCAGTCAGGTTGCAATAATAGACTAATCCACGATAACAATAAAATCATGTTAACACAAGGTGAATACCAATTGTATCTGGCTCCCCCGCCAGGTCGGAGGCAACACTTACCGCTGTATAATACATCGTGACACAAGATAAATATCCCCTTATTTTCTCCCTTGCTCAGACACTCATGTCTGCATCAATTGAAATCCACCTCGCCTTCGCCCTCCACAGAAAGAACAGCTCTCCGCCCGTGACTCCGAGTCTCTTTATAGTAGGATCCGAGATGATGTCAGCCGCTGAACAGAGCAGAGCATTTCGCCTATGCCCGGAGAGCGCTCGTCCGTGATGCTAGGGAACGCTGCAAGTGCCCCCGCGTCATACCCGTGCTAATGTCAGACACCGCCAGCGGTGTGTATCCGTGGTGAACAGCGCCCCCCCTCAGCAATGTGTCGGCTGGGATTTTAATACATCAAAGGCTAGGGGAAGGAGGGGCGAGGGGGATATTTGCCAGGTCATAGTGGGTGGGATGGTTAGCACCATGCCAGGGTGGTATTGCCATTTTGTCGCCCAATCCAGGCGGCATTAGTCACATACGGGTGTTGCAACCGCGAGGCCTGATATCTATCAAATGTTTGCCGATTTAAAAAGGGACTTTTATCTCCGATTGTAGTTAACAGTGGGGCACGTTGTTAGAATCACTAGCATGTATTTACTCCCGTGGTTGATTGTATACTTGTCATGCGCGGAAACATGGCTGAGTACCGGGTGTGTTGAAACAAGTTGATAGAAGAGGGAGGGTTGCACTGAATACCATTACACTGACACTGCTCACCGCAGCTGAAAGGCATTGCACGGTTTGATCCCCGTGGCTCCATCACATTTCCCTGAAAGCATCCTTAATCAAATGACCTATCGGCTATCGGCTTCCTGCCGTAATCCGATGCAATCTTCTATGGGTTAAAGTCTTCTAAATCGAAAAGTGAAACAGACTGAAAAAATAAAATAAAATAGCATGAATATTTTGCATTGTTGTTCTCTTTTAAATGTAATAACAAGCATGTGTGTGTGTGTGTGTGTGTGTGTGTGTGTGTGTGTGTGTGTGTGTGTGTGTGTGTGTGTGTGTGTGTGTGTGTGTGTGTGTGTGTGTGTGTGTGTGCGCGCGAGTGTGTGTGAGGGTGGGGGTGGTAGGATGTCTTATATGATTTAAACAATAATAACAAGCCAAAATACCTTGCCAATATTTAAAATCAGCCTAAACGTATGTTTCACACATAGCATCACATATACAATAAACATAATATTACCAGTATTATTTTGGATGGATGACGTTTTGCATCCTATGTGTCATTTCGTCATTAGGTCATCTTACCCTTTTCATTCTCCTAATGTTATATATAATATAATATAACAACAGCGCCAGCCCAGTCCAAAAAATGGAATCGCTTTCTTTATAGGATGGTCCAAATGAGCATGGACAGTTAAAATGTAGACACTGTAAGACATTTCGGACATAGACACAGAAAAATACATTTCCATGATGGTAATACTTCACCTTGTTACGACAAAATGTAGTTTGGTTGTGCAGCTTGTTATGACCCTATTTTCTAAAGACAAAATCAAGTAAGAACAGTAGGCTTGTGTCAACTTAAAAAAACACAATGGTGGGGAATACCTACAGCTTTACGTGTGGGGGTGACCTGTATAGATTGATAAAATTCCGGCTGTACTCGCTTCTTTACTTTGCGTTTCCTCAGAGTAGAGGAATCGGGATCGCTCTCGGGAACTTCGACCAGACTCGGCTTTTCCTCCAGCACTCGAGCGCGCACGCTCCTTCTGGCGTGGCGCGGACTGTGCCTACAGACCTGCAAACAAGAGCACGTGTCAAGCTGTGCACATTCGTTACATCTGGTGTTAGGATTTCAAAGTAAATGTCCTGTCATGTAAAACAAATACTATACTATATTGATACAACGTCGCCGCCCATTTATACACACATTTTATTTGAACATGTGTTTTATAAGTAAACCATTTTATTTTGTGCAAGAGCGGAAAAAAAAGTAGCCTACAATTGTAAAATGTTTAAGACTACAGCAAATTTATTGTTATCTTTTGAATTCACATTGAACATTTTTTTTCAATTAGTCCAAAGAATGTTGATTATTACAAGATGACTTTTCTCAAAGCACCGAATCCCTGAAATAACTTAATTAATTCGTTATGATAATGGCATTTTACATTGGTATATAATGAGTTGTAGGGCCAATTACAAATTATAAGCACTATATTCGTTTATGGCTAGAAACGTAAAGCTATTGTCTGTGGATAGTTAGCCAATGCATTGTTTTTGCTCCTATAATACAATACTTTAATTTTGAAGGAACGTCCCAGAACCGGAAGTAAAGCTCCTGCAACTGTGTGCTTGCTGACGCAGTAGAGTGGAAGTGAACTGCGTCTATGAGGATATGTCATCTGTTATCAGATGAAATATGCTTTCTATCGACATATTTGTTGTTCTTGTTTTGCGTGTCGTTATACGTGTTTTTTGCGATAATCGTTTGTATATTCTAAACTATCTCCACTGACTTGTTTGGACGATAAGCCATTATTTATTTAATACATAGGCTACGCACTGCGCATATGGTCCATAAATAGTTATTTTAAAAAAAGATCTAAAAAACAATGAATGACATCCAACAAAATAGACCAATGTGTGATTTGGGTAAACCCCCTTTAAATATGAAGCTTTGATCCACCCAGAAGTGAGAGCATGGATTATGAATCTTGGTTCAAACCAACTATGGCCTACATAGGAACAGACTGGTTGGAGCCAATGGGAATAAAAGTTTAGCCTACCTCTGACCGAAAATGATGCGCTCGGAGGCCAACTGTCAGGACAGATACATACTATGTCAGAATATACGCTAAAATCGAGGGTATATACATCAGATAATAGGCGCTATATGGTAATTTATCAATTGGAAACATTCGATTTGCATGACATGAATTAAAAAAAAACGTAAGCCTCTTGATAAGCGGTTGTCTTTTGAACTATATGCTACCACAATGCACCTGGCTATGTATATATATATATAGGCTATATATCTCTTCACCAACACACTCAACTGCTAAAACACACTCCTGGTTTTAGCACAATGTGTCATTGCTACGACAAATATAAAGATAAAGCGGTAGATGATGATCTGCCATACTGGGCTATAGCCTATTACTACAGCACTGTTCTGCAGGCGCATCATCCAGAGAGGCGGCTAGCCTCGGCTACTCACCGCGGCTCCTCGAGCGTCCGGAGAGCACCGATTTTATTGGATGCTCTCCATCGCGAAGCTTGCGATGCCAGCAACACAAAAATAAGATTGTCGCAATAGTTCCGAGCAAAAGCAGCAATAATAACAGCACACATTGTATGCTGTAAGGTCTCAAAAGGACCAAAAACGCCGCCGCAATCATCCTATAATCCGCTATGTAGCGCAGAGCTAGACTGACGCTCCTGCCGTAACACCGGTCTGAGCGTATGACAAAATTACACTTTTTTTTTTGAGAAAAGCCAATCGGGCACCAGAAGTCATCCTAGACTTCAACGAGTTCAACGAGACGACCCATGAGGATGGAAGCATTCATACAAGACTAGTGACTCAGCAGGGATACACGTTCCTTTTTATTTATTTATTTAACAACAATGTGTCAGCAATTTCCCTGAGCATCGCAGTACTGCATAGGGCAGGACGGGTCGACGGATCATTGTATCACTGAAGGATCAGATTCAAGTGAAGGGCTCAAGACATAGAACTATAATTAATGTCAACGCCTCGTTTCAATTTGAACCCAACTCGTTTGGTGTGCAACTAATTTCTCGCCATTGCAGTAAAGTAGGCCACATTTCCCCCCCCCCCCCCCCCTATATTAGAATATAACACACTATAAAATAATAACGAAACTGAAATGAATTGAGACACCGCAATTGCCCAACTGTTTATAAAGGGATGGGCCACATTCCAGTGCTGCAACCTTCAGCAAAGCATTGATCACTGTGCTTCATTCTAGTGATCGTTGAAGTAAAAAGGAGAGAAAGAAAAGAAAAAAATCGATCGAAGACTTGACTTGATGGGTGGGGGTTCGGCCCCACTCGCGCGTGCATCCTGTCGAGGACTCCGTCCACAGTAGGCTACTGTCAGCAGCATGTTGGACATCCACATCCAACTGCTACGTCATAATCATCATAGGTTTTACGCCAGCGATGATGTTTAGTAAATGATGTCCCTTTTTAAACATCAATATTTTCGGACATTTTTCATGATTAATCATTTTCCATGGACCTTGGTCATCTATGGAAGCCCCCCCCCCCCCCAAAAAAAAGATTAAAACTCTTCCTTAATTAAAAAAACAACAACTCCCAATTGTAAGTCATAATTATGAGATAAAAAGTCATAATAATGATATAAAATGTCATAATTATGAAATAGAAAGTGCGCATGTGCTCCAGTAGCGCTGTTTTCAAATGTCCCTTCATCGTCATCATCATCGCTGGCATCCCACAACCATGCAAAAGACAAGCAATCCTGAATAATGTAAGAATTACAGTTATGGTTACTTTTGTCTTGGTTTGTCTATGGTTACTTTAAGTCTAAGTCTTAGACTTAGACCTAGAAAACTTGAATGTCCCCGAAAGGCAGGCAATTTGTTGTAGGCCTACAGTACAATCATATTGACATATAATCCACAACACAGACATTAAACCAGACATCAACAGCACTATTTAACACGTAACATACACACATCCATCCATTTTTTTTTTTGTATTTTAGTCTTTCAATAAGTACACCGTTACGACTAAACAAATTAGATCTCTGTTCGTGTAGCTTTGACAATATAGGCTAGCTGTTTATTTAGTAGGCTACGTTCACACCAATATTGTTAACAGTGTCAGTACACGTCTGCAGGCGTCTTTACTCGTCGGCACCGTAGACTGTCTAAGCATCAGCCAGTCACAGGTTACAAAGCGTGGCTACCTAACTATTACATGTTGGCCAACCATAAAGTAACACAAACAATCTGGAGAGAGAAGGTCGTTTGTAGGAAGTACTTGACGTGTTGTAGCCTACTTTACATGACAACGGCTGCTAAAAAACTATGGACCAGTGTTTTGAATATGCTCCACATGCGCACGGATCCGCCAAAGGCACCCACATCGCTGAAGTAGCCTAGCATGCCAGGATAGAAGTTGACAGTGAAACTTTATAGCGGGTAGCTCTTCCGCTGCTATTTGACACATGCAAACAATCCATCTCTGCTGATCACAGTGATGGAGTGAAAACATCGTGCACCTTATCAGAGATAACACAGTTTGGTAATCCACTACTCACAATAATACTCATAATACGCATGTGTTGAGCATAGACTGTAAATGAAATTCAGTGGTGGGGAGCCGTTATGTCATAGTCTGCACGTATTATGTATTCAAAAATGTATGTTGTCAGCCCCCCAAAACGCTGTCGAACCTTGATGTCCTGTCTGTCTGTAACTTAATGTTGTACCGTTGTTCTCTCTTGAGAATGATACCCCTGTCTCAATGAGATTACAAGTATAAATAAAGGTTAAATTAAAAAAAAACAAAGCTTCATGCAAGCTACTTATTCCAACCACTAGGTGGCAACAAAAGACCACTCTATTACAGTCACAAACATAGATAGTTTGTAATATAGCCTACCTAATAATTAAATGCTCTGTTTCCATTATTACCAGTGAGGTTAGCTTTAGAAAAACAGAAAACCGAGAGCCATTCTTCATAGGTGAAGCATAATAAGAGGTTTTGTCTTCAATTAAAACATGAAATTGCCTGTGACGAAAAATGATTGTGTGCAGATCTATTTAACTATTTAAGTAATATTAAAGCTTTGATTTTATTCAACAGGGATGCAGAGATGAACAGTCCAAAAATGGATGATCTAAGTGACTACTTAAGATCCCGGCAGGTGCCAGAGGAAGACATACAGTGAATGGAACAGGAGAAGGTAGTAAATAAATATGGGAAATACTTAATTTTGACAAATCACACATGGACATTAAAAAACCTAACGTTTGGAAGAGCTTTGTAAATAATATCTGGTGCTGTATATGCAGGTTGTTCAGTGTTTTAATTTCCTAAGAATTCCTGAAATATTTTATCTTTATTTTACTTCATTTTAGATTGATTCCAGTGTCATACACTTGATGACAGATGACCAGCTAGGAGAGTATCTGCGTCCTATGGTGATCGGTTGGCGGTTTTTGGATTCTGCAGACGAAAGGAAAAATAACCCAGCAGTCACAAGTCAAACATCTTTGAGCGTCTCAGAGGAAGGCTCTCCAAAAACAAAGGTGATCACATGTCTGAGAGAGAGCATCAAACACCTCTAAAGAACGCTAAGAATTTGTGCAGACACGCACCAACAAGGGTGGGGAAACCAGAAAAGAGAGTGTCACGAAGGACAGTAAACAACAGAACTTGATTGAAAAGGCTGTGCAGTTGTTTTTTTCCAGATGGGAAAAATCCAGAAGGGAGCCTTGCTGATTTTGACAACAAAGTAATTTGTTTGTGTTTTGTTTCAGTTCGTCCTTGAATGAAACGGAAAATAAAAAAAGTTAAGGTCCAGATGGTGCAAGCAGTCTCTGCCTCCGTACAGGTGAGGGAGGGCATGCAATATGGAGGGACGTCCATGGGGTGATCGTACAGTTAATATAAATAGTAGGCATTGCCGATTACTGTCTAAGTCAAGTAGTCCTGACGGTGTGGTTTGTCTTCTGATCATAACATGGTGGGTTGGCACAAAAATATTAATACCCGCAAAACGTAATTTGCAGCAGTGCAATACATTTTATATTTCACAGCTATCAAAATGTAAAGGGGCTGTTAAATTATGCCTACTTGGAATACCTCAACCCACATTATTATTGCTAACCAGAAACAATAACATAAGCATCCGCAGGTTCACTGTGCATAGGTCTAGAACAAAACGATACAAAAATAGTTTTGTCCCTGCAGCCATTACACTGAGGAATAAGTCATAGTTATATTTTGCACAGATTATTTATTTATTATTACTTATTGCTGTTTTTATTGACTCATTGCTGTACTCTATTAATATTTTAGGGTTAGTTATTATTAGGGGTGTAACGATACACAAAAGTCACGATTACATACCTCGGTTTTTAAGTCACGGTTCGATATGTTTTTTGGTACAGCAGTTTTTATTATTTTATTTTTAGTAAACGATTTTGATTTGATTTATTAAATAGTTTCAAACAAATGCCTAACACAAATGAAAATACATAAAATACAATTGAGGATAAAAACACAATCAAGTCCAGGACTTATTTCCACTGTGGTCCTCAACACAAAACATCAGGACAAGAAGAGACACTCACAGTGTCAGAGTGTCACAGAGTGTGTGATAATCAATAAAAACTTAGACCCGTACCGAAAAAATTCGGTACGAATGAGTGTATCGTTACACCCCTAGTTATTATGTTGTTTTACTATTTGTTTTAGTTCACTTCATATGTTAATTCGGACCTGTATAACTTTAATTTTGCCATTTTGATATGTTCCTCCATGTCTTTTCCTATGTGTGTGTATGATGATGATGATGATGACTCTATACTGCAAACAAAATCTACCTCTGGGTACAAAATAAAGTAACTTGAACTTGACTTGTATTAATCTTTCTCTGCACAGAACATAGGCAATAACATTTATACATATGATCATTTGTGGCTCTTAAAAATATCATTGGGCACTTCTTTATCTCATAGCGTGTGAACTACCTGTATTGTTTGAAGAAAGCAGAACTGGATCAAGGACCTTTCCAAGAAGTTGTCTGAGATGAGTTGTCTGCTCTCAGTTTGTCAAATAGGTCCATCCAAAACTGGACCCATTCACTTCGCAAGGTCAGCCACTATTGTTCGATTCGCTGGTTTCCAGTGCTTGGACCAAAGGTTACACTGTCTGTTTCAGATTGGTTAGCAGGAAAAATCATAAACCGTTGCATTTCAGCCATATGGCCATTCTCTGTTCCTAAATCCAGTCTGAGTCTGGCAGGGCACTCACCAGCATTGATCACAGCATCCATAAAGTAGCCAGCGATGATCTTTGGGTCACTGTTTGTTTTATAAGCTTCAGTCATATCATCTTCCTGGAAAAACCGTCAATGCCTCCGCTGATAGCAATTCCAAATGGCTTAAGCTTGATGTAGCCATCAATGTGCCAAACATAGTTTGGACCACAGCTGTGGTAAACACGTCTTCGCAGTCTGTTTCTTGACCTCAGATCAACGCCTTCACCATCCAATAACCGTAGCAATATTCAAACTGTCTCTGTCAGTCACAATTCCATGTAACCAACATTTTTGATGCATCCACCTGTAACCATGGCACTGACCAGATGTTTCTAGTTGCTGTTCAATGAAGGTTGCCACGGATGCGCTCCCAGCCACTAGCCAGTGGCTGAGTGTTTCCATGCAAAAACACAAATTTATACTGTTTCGCCACACTATGAGAGCACGGTGGTGTCTCGTAAGGAACCAACTCGTGTTACATAGGTCTTGGAATGGTTTTCTGAATGTGTTTAGAGGCCCAAAAGCGGATAAAGAGCTTGCCCCCATAGGTTAGCGTTATAGCTATTCTGTAGCGCCTGGGTGTTACACCGAATTCTGCGACCCACCGAAAAGTGTGACCCTAGGGGGCGCTGCTGCACATTTTCTGAAACATGCATGAGTTTGAAGCGTAGACGGGCATGAAGTCGGTGTGCATTGTGGTAAAATTCAGCTCGTTTTACTTAAGATTTACAAATGGTCATATTCTCAAACGCTGTGTCCTTGGATCGTATGTATATTTCAAAAAGGTCTCCATCCCATAGATTTGAGATATCTATGAAACCAAACTGAGCAGGCTTAACACGTCCCAAGCAAACGGTCTGGGTCCTTTGGCTATGAATAGGCCTGGAAGAGAAAGGTGAGAGGGAGAACAGCATCCGCACGGAGCTCCTCCTTTACCGGGCTTGAGACTTCCTTCTGCCTTTTTCCATGACTGGTTCATTTGAGAGTGGGCGGCTGGCTGTGTGATGAAGCCATTAAGGGTTCAATACTGGCAGTCATTAATCAGAAGAAGCTCAAGAAGCACAGTGCTGGCTGAGGGAAACGGATACTGGAATCAATACGCCTTTGATTATCCTTGTTAGCCTTAGAATTTAGGTCAGGAGTGGTTATAAAAAAGGAGAACCCATGATCTACTGGCTCTCTGTGACTACAAATTAAGACTCTCCCCATCCATGTCCACGTCCAAGACAAGGCACATTATATACCAAATGAAATATGTTAAAAGAGCATTCTGGTAGTAGCATGCATGTCCTCTCTGACACATTTCTGAGTCAACCTGAATATTACAGTGCATTACATATTTGCGTATTGACAAAAGTGGGACTAGATGGAAATTATAAGGTAAATCAATTTAAACAAGCTCTGAATTTGGCATAGTCTGACTGCTATTTAGTTTTCTATTCTCCACCCGTCCACCAGATTCCCCTCACTTCCCAGATCCTGCCATTACCATCTGCAATCACTTCATTCCCCTCAACTGAGCTTCCCTGTCAATCTTCCCACCTGCACCTCATTCCCCCATTGGTTTATCCCAGTATACCAGTACACTTGCTTTGTTCCCTTGTCGTTTCATTATATTTGTCATGTCCCTCTGTCATTATTGTTGTACCCTTGTATTTAGACTTTTCATGGAAGGGATTTTTTTAACTTCTTTATTAAAGCGCTTTTGTTGCATTTCCTGAGTCCTTGTCTGCATTTGGATCCATTTGTATCACTCACACACTTTGGGTCCATTCTAACTTAAGGTAGGCCTAAGAGGCTATTGCAGTGACTGAATGTTGATGATAGAACTGATTGTTGCGCATAAGATGAGTGTGTGCGACTGTGCGTTGTGTCCTTTCCAGCTCTGCACTACTGCATGGTTAGCTGTGGTTGGTTGTGGTCTTAGTGAAGCAGCCTAGCCTTGGAGTTGGAGAAGTTGGAGTGATTGTGTACGTGCGTGCGAGAGCGAGAGAGAGCACACGCACTGTGGTGATGTTTGGCTCGTTGTGGGCTGTCAGCATCCGCCGGGTTGTGCTTTGTGTGTCAATGATGCACCGGTCTGATCGTGTGCTGGAGATGGATGGTTAAATAATGTCACATGATCGGTCGCACTGCAGGCTCTCATTTGCAAGTTCACTGATTGTGTGTCTGATAGGCAGTGTTGTGCATGAACTAGTTTAAAAGAACTAGTTCAAAAGAAGTAGTTCATTGAGGAAGTTCATTTTTCTATGAACTTTGAACTGAACTTGACATATTTTTAACTAAAGAACTTGAACTTGACCTAGTTCAGATTTTGTGACGTTCTGAATTGATGCTTAGGTCCAGATGACATGTTTATTAAATAGAGTTACTGCCTTAGTTGTGATGAATGAAACAGGTGTACAAATAATATTCACAGCAATTTGAGATTGTAGTGATGGGCAGCTGGTAATGGAGAGGATTCATTTTAAAAGATAAGCACAGAATACTCACTCCAACAGTTTTTCTTCGGTTTCTCAAAAAACTGTTAATGAAATGAACATGAACTAGTTCAAAACTGAATTGGTGAACAATGAACGTGAATTTATTCATTTTCTTTTGTATGAACTGAACTTTGAACTAGTTCATGTGAAGTGTGAACTTGCACAACACTGCTGATAGGCTATATACCTGGCATTTATTCAGTTGATTGCTCTTCTAAATGCGCCAGATTGGTGCCAATTATTGTCGTGTTTGCATTGTAATGCACATCTTTGCCTCTCCTTGTTATAAAACAACGTGCATCCAAACAACTTTAGCCAATGCAGCCTCCTATGTCACTTTACTATACTATAGCATATTGGTTTATCAAAGTGTGTGCGTGTGTGTGTGTTGTCATGTAGGCTATAGACTGATTGTCTTGGCTTGGAAAACTAATCGGAAATGTGTTTACAGCGTCGGGGGGAAGATTTAATTAGGGATTATCAGGGGGGAATTTCACAGGTGGGACTGGCAAGTTAGCCCATAGCTAGCATTATGCCTTCTATCTCTAGATCTGACTAATTACTGGTACGTATCTGAACTAACAACATAACCACTGTCACTAGATATAAAGAAAACGTTGACTTTCACTCAGTGCTATTCACTGACAGTAAAAAAAAAAAAGTGTTGTTTTTGTATGCGCTGCTGTTCATAGACTAGCTCCAGCGCTCGTTGCTGCGTTGCTAAATGATAGCAACTTCGGCAATTCCTCATTCCCCCTCTCACGTCTGACAGGTTCGAAATTATACGGTTGTGGGCCATCATACTTATAATGTGTGTTTCTTGCCACCTCTTCCTCATCCCAGACGCCCTAGTTCTAGTAGTAGGCTGAGGCTACCTTCACCACGTCTCCCCAACGTGACGTCATAGTTCTAGTACTGAGGCTACCTTCACCACGGCTCCCCAACGTGACGTCATAGTTCTAGTACTAGGCTGAGGCTACCTTCACCACGTCTCCCCAACGTGACGTCATCGCCGAGTTGCGGTAGAAAACACCCGTTACTACCAAAAACTGGACTTAACGCCATTTTATTAATAATATACTTATTTTGGGTGCTTTATGTACCCATTAATCGAACTTCCGGTTAACCTGCAACATGGGCTTTAACTTAGCCACTCCAAACCTAATATCTAAACTTAACCATTACCAAATACCTCAACTTAACCATCTCTAACCTAATACCTAAACATAACCCCCTCTAACCTAAAAACGACGGTCCTATCTGCGATCCTAGCAGTGCGGTCCAGCCTCTAGTATTGATGGAACATAATATTGACTTTAAAGTACACCGCCGCAATTCACACACTCTCCAGAAGACGCCGCAAATGTGCAGGTTAAAAAATAATGACATTTATAGCGGAATACACTATAATAATTTTAAGCAATTGCACATGGAGCAAAATAACTATATTTTGAATTTGGACAGAGCATGGTTTGTGTTGGAAGACCAAATTGAATACTCCTAAAGCGGACAGAGATTGTGGAGTAACAGCAGTGGAAAACTGATTGAATTTTTTACAATTCTCACTGAGGCTTTCAAATGTCTGTGCTGTGGAAGGATTTCCAAATGTAGAGCCGGAGTGTGGAGTTCAAAGACAAAATATTGAAATGCCATGCCATGCCGCCATGTACAGACATTTATTTTTCATCTGATCTTATTGCTTATTCTGTTTCATATTTTTTCTTTAATTAACACGTCAGACTAACTTTTAATCGTAGTGGTGACTACACCAGAGTCTGGTAATTGGGTGGCCATGGCAACCATTCATTAGCCTTTCTTCCCCCCTGGGTGATTTGGGAGAAAAGGTTCCCCTGTGGATGAGCAGAGACACGTGGACACATGACTACCAACATAGTCCAATCAGTTTAAAGGAGAGCAGCAGCCCCTGACTCCAGGTTGTGAATGCGGGGCAGTGCTGCCAACTGTAGGCCTACACGCCCCTATGACTGGGCTTCTATAAGCGTAGGACAGGTGCTCCTGCCCCCTCTAGGAGGAGCTGTGGCAGAGGGGAGCACCTTCAGACACTAATTCATTTCCCTCGGGTGCTGCGTCAAGCGCTCCTTTGTGCCGGCAGCCATTAGACAACAGTGCAGTACAATGTATGTGTATATATATATATGTATGTATATTTGATGTGTATATATACTGATCACTGGATAAGTATGCATTGCATTTACACTTTATATACTGTCCTTGCTAAATTTGCACAATACTGAATCCCAGACTTGACTGCTGTGTGTTGCCTGTGTGTCCTATGTGTATTGGTCACTGTTGATGTTTTAATGTATTTCTTGTGTGCTTTTACCTGTTAACCGGTCTGCAAACCAAGTTTCCCCTTGGGATAATAAAAACCTACTACTACTACTACTACTACTACTGTGGCATATGCTGTTACAGTTTATCCTCACTGTGGCATTTACTTTAGCATGTCTTTTAGTTTTCCCTAGCATTACTTCAGAACTACTTTATATTGTATTATATCTCTTCCTTCACTGATGCTGTGCTATGACACAATCATTTTGCCTATGGTGGATTAATAAAGTGTTATCTAATCTAATCTTATCTATCTTATCTTATCTAATCAGGCATGTCAAAGTCCTCATATCAAAGCTTAATCAGCAGGTGACCGGGTAACCATCTCAGTCACAGACAGGCTGTGCAATAGCATGTGTTTGACCTATGAGGAGTGCAAATCAGTCTAGAAGTGGTGTTGGGGTTTGGTTTGCCTTAAAAAGGTTCATGTAGTCTCGATTTATGTTTATCAAATGACAAAGACTTAACTTCACTGTATGCTAGTGCACTGTTCATAGAAAACCACATCTGAGGACTTCAATCAATCGGATGAAAAACAATCAGAGGAAATATTACAAAAAAGGCAAAATACACTTTATTGAGATAATCAAGTTATTCTACAGCATATAAAAAGCAATTACACGTGACATTGAACATCCATATATCTAACAAACAGTCACACTTTGGTAATCATCGCTCATTAGTGCAGTGGATGTTGATGTATTACACTAAACAACAACAGGCTTTAAATACAGAGTTGTGATACAGTTACAGATGCAGTGAGGAACGGTTGTGAACTAAACTATTGGGCGTTCCAAGGAGTCAAGGCTTCTGAATTCATGGCTAAATTGGTTCATGAAAAGGTTGTCAGGGAGGAATGGGAGACTTCCCACACATCCAATTTTCCAGGTTTCATTTTATAGACAGACAATTGGATATCCACAACTCTGACAATTTCCAAAAAGGTCTGGACAACACTATGGCCCAACATAGCCATCTACACTCACATCAAGTAAACACAAAGGGAACATGAAGAACAGAGCTTTGCACGTGTTGACCCTCGCCTTTAGACCTTGGATCTCAACCAAAAGCCTGCACTGGATGTCATGTACCAATCAACAGTAATATCGGCAGAACATTTGATAGAAACAAAATAAATAAATACTGTAGGTTTGCTGTAACATTCCTGGTCATTTCTGTGCCCCAACTGCTACGGAATCTGTGTGCTTGTCTATTAGAATGTGTGTGCGTGTGTGTTAGAATGTGTGTGTGTGTGTTAGAACGTGTTTGTGTGTTCAGAAAGAGGCCATGGATCACCAGTGGTGTAAAAAGGACCCTTAAAATGGCAAAGCAAAAGCAGCCATTTAAAACCCGTAAACAATTCAAGCTGCCACCAAGTGATGATATTGCTGAAAAAACGTTGGTTCTACCAAAGAAGCATCAAGCTATATAGAAAGACAGAACATACGTTTAAGTTGCTCAAATTATTTTCAACTCGACTTATCAGCTTTTATCACATTTATACTAAAATGTTCTTAGTATTTGTTGTAGTCTTGGCTGTCCTACATGATTGGGGTTAGAAAAGTTAACATAAATCAATGAAGTGTGTTAATGATTTGAAAGCACTTGTTATTTTTCCATCCTTCTACACCATCCAAATACAACTTAACCAATTATAATAACCCTGAGTTGGTATTTTGCTCTCCTGTCGGGGAAAGGACAAGATGATCACTTGGTCGGTAGGCAAAGGCACCAGAGGCATGAAGAAGGCTTCAAGGTGTTATATATAAAGCATGCTAAAAGACCAAGTGGTTGTTCACCACTTGATTACCAGCATCACACATGCAATAAGGCTATGGTGGTGTAGACCGGTTCACTGTTGCAGTTCACTAACCTGACCAGCAGGGGGTAGCATAACCGAGATCTATGGAAACTCGTCTTGCTACACACCTTTTCATTCCTAGTCAAGTTTGAAATGTCCACGTGTCAATGAGGGGGGGAAATACATCTCACAAATTGGATCAAAATACAGAAAAACTGACCAAAAGAAACACAAACAAAAATTAAAAGACTAAAATAATGAAGAAAACAAAGATATGGACAACTTGACACCAATGCCAATGGTCCTATCTTTTAATGGGGTTAGCTTTTAACACCAACGGAGTGGCGAAGAGGCAGAAAAAAAAATGGAACATCAAGGCCCTTTAATTATATATACAGCAATAAAGCTTTGCATTGATAGTAAAAATACAACCACTAGAATCAATACGACCATTGAAATTGTACAGCAACAGTAACTGGGACCTACAGGGACCTGACAGCACGTTGACAGCATTTGGATTTCTTTAGCTTTTCCCCGACGTCCAGACCAGCTGGACAGGGCTTCCCTGTTGCTTATCAAACACTAATCTCCACTCAGCCACTAAACCATACAAACGGACACCAAGAAAGGGAGCTGTGGACTTTTAGACCCAAAACTAATCTCTAATTTGGAACAAAGTGCAATTTGGTGTGACGCTGTACCTTTTTGGACTTTTGTATATAATCGCACAACTTTATTTTATTGAAATTAAAACATCCCAAGTAAAAATGTATATTTTGGTTAAGAAAATAAAAAAGTGTAAATGTTGAAGACGTACTGTTGTACAGTTCCTGAACTACAGCAGGGGGTGTGGAGGGCCAGGGGTGAGGCCTACTGGAGGCACTGGTAGATACTGGGAGTGTGGGGGGGGAGGGCCTGACTCTACAGGGAACTCTGAGGGTAGCCGGTGGAAAAAGCGGCCCACGTGTCTTCGACTGTTGACTCACTGCAAAAATATTCATGTTAACAAGTCACTGAGTCATACTCCAATAGGTGGGGATTCAGGTGAAATCAGTCAGTGATTTCACTTTCAAAGAAAGGACAATTTCTTGTTTGAATCACTTGCCTCTTTCAGTGGGTTTTCATTACTACCAAATAAACAGCAATTCTATTTGAGTTTTGCGCATTTTCTAGACAATGAAATAATGACCCATTTCGATTCTTCTCCTTGCAATGTTGGAGTGCATATATGTCATACAGTTCATAATTGTGCGACTACTCTGGAATCATTACGTATGTGGTAGCTGAGTACTTGAGGCCCGAGGCAGAGGGTTAGAGCAGCAGGCTTGAGGGAGGGCCCTAGTCGACCAGAGAGCTTAAAGCTTTAGATCTTCCTATAATACAGCATTGAGAGACACTAGAGGAGCCAGCACACACGTTAAAGCAACACAAAGGCCACGTCAAAAGTTGTGATATAAATATGTGCACACAAAGAACAACAATGTAACTTAGTACGAGTCAAGTCAAAATACTATGGCGGCCATTTCCTCAGAAGGAAGCCTTTGCTACCGATGCACCTTCCCCGTTCACGTTGAAGAGCTCAACGTCGTCGTCGTCGCCGCCGCCGCCGCCGCCGCCGCCGCCTCGGGTGACCCCCTGCTGTTCATGACGGTTATCCTGTGACGACGCAACACCGGCCGTCTCCAGGTCCTCGTCGTCAAACAACATCGGCCCAGGACCGTTCAAAGAACAGCGAGTTCACATCGGTGGCCACAGTCTTTTGGTGGCCACAGTTTTTTTTTTGCCAAGTCCAGCAATTTGTGAGCAAACAATCACCACAAAGCAAACACAAAGCAGTCTTGACCCTGTTTACGCCGGGAACCGCCGCCGCCGCCGCCGCCGACGCCGCCGCCGACGCCCCCGACGTCTTACTGGCAGTTGAGCTGAGGGTCACTGAGCCAGGCCCAGATCTGGATCATCTCCTGAGGGGTTCGCGGGTGAACCAGCATCAGACTCTTGTAGGCGCAGGGGTTGGCGCGGTACTTCTCCTCGATGTCAAAGGTCCGGAAGCCCTTGTGCTTCTCCGGGGCCAGCCCCAGCTTGCGGAGGCACATCCCCGTGTACACGTCGTCGATGGGGTAGAGCGCCACGCGCCTCGAGACGTTGTGCAGGCGAGCCGCCAGGTCGCCCGAGTACAGGTAGCCGCCGCCGCCGGCGTACGGCGGGTACACGCCCACGTACATGCTCTCGGGGATGAAATACTTGACCTTCTTGTCGCGGTGGGGCCCGGCGTTGGTGATCACGTCCCCGACAAACAGGTCCTTGGCTTTGGGGGCGGCGAGGCCGCCGAGGAACTGGAGGATGCTGTAGGTGTTCACGAAGACGTCGTCGTCGCCCTTGAAGATGTACCGGGCACCGGCGCAGCGGGCCTCGATCCAGCCCAGGAACAGCACCTCTTTGACGGTCAGGTTGAAGAAAGAGTCGCGGTAGTCCCACTGGACGATGTCGCGGTGGCGCGAGCTCTCGTAGCGCAGCATGTCCGACAGGTCCGGGTGGTGGTCCATGTCCGAGGTGTTGCCCAGCAGGAAGACCGTCCGCACCGTCCGGTTGGCCAGGACCCCCGACCGGCCCCAGGACTCGCGGATGGCCTGGCGCCGGTCAAAATGCGGCGCCAACGATTTGACGGCGAGCAGCAGGAACGGGGGGTCGGCGCACAGATCGGGTTGGTCCACCAGCAGGGGGTAGGAGCGGCAGCGCATGTAGACGAGGAAGTCCTTGAAGCGGCCAGGTAGGGAGTTGTAGTCTTTCACCTGCGTGGTGACCTTGAAATCGGCGCGGCACGGGTCAGAGCTCAGGGACGTGTCGTTCAGCCAATGGGGCAGGTCTTCAGTGCTACAGTTGGCGGTCAGGATGGGGTTGTTCTGGAGGTCCAGAACCTGCTGCTGGAGGTTCCAGTAAGCCTGGTTCGGGACCACCTTGGACCAGAAGGGTTTCGTCGGCAGGTGGACCTTGCTTAGGTCACCCTTGTCCTGGCCGTTGTTTCGGGAGATCAGAATGAAGATGAAAAGGTTCACCATTACCACGGTCACCAGAACCTTCATCCTCCTCCACAACAGTGCCATAGCCACGCCCTGGGAAAGGGACAGAAAAAAAAAGAGAGAGCGAGAGGGGGAGGGGGTGACGGAAAGAAAGAGAGGGAAACAGAACAAACTGATGAGTGGCAGAACATTATTCCCATCATCCTTTCCATTATTTCAATTTCTTTCCAACTATTAAATCATTGATGTCTACACTATTACACAAATACATGTGTTTGATGTATAGTGTATAAAGTAGTGCCCTTACATGCCCATGCCACAAGCTGGGAGATCCTACTGCTGAAAGTTTAATTATTCAAGCTAATAGCAATACTTCATCATCTACATCTACTGCTTTTAAAATCTCATAGTTTTCAAATTCCCGCTGAAACTGTGGGTTCACTGGCTCTTCAAACTGTTATGGTATTCCTAAGCACTCCTATCAATACTCAGTATCGGGTACTTCTGTCAGAAAAAAGGGGAATCAGTGCATCCCTATTGGGTAGGATTTGAAATGCCTATAAATTACAATATGAACCTTTGGGAAACCCTAACCCTAATTAAAAATAGGTACATTTTATACAATTTGGACGCATGCTTGTACAATGTATCAGGACTCAAAACTAAAAACCCTGTATGCGTTTGCCTTTGTGGGTGTTTTTGTGGCTGTGTAAGTAAGTTTTGGCTTAGATCAAAGCTTACAGTACAAGAAAATATATATGTTTTGAACTTCAAGGAGTACTGCTTTACAGGCAAAGCAAAGTATGTTCAGTATACTGTGTCCTCCCAATTACTCAAAGCTTAGTTGTTTACAGAAGCTGATCACTAACTGATGATAACGGAAGGCCAAAACCAGCAAAAAATCACAAGTTTTAAGTAGCATCATAGTTCAACACTACCGACATATGACTGAAGAAAGGGAAGTTACTTTGTGATTGCCCAATACTCAACCAGCTTAGCACCATGAAGAACTAGAACTCAACATAAAGGAGAACGAGGGAGAAAGACAGAGGCAGGGAGAAGATATTAAGACAGAAAAATAGGGAGCTAGACTAGAACAGAGAACAGAGAACAATCTAGTTATTCACCAGGTGTCTTTTGTAGCCTCAGGTTTCTCTTTGGCAGACTTCAGTGCAGGCTGATAACAACCCTCTCATTTAAGGTTTAGTTCCATCCACTTTCGTGTGCATTTTCCATTCCATTCTCTTTTTTCTATAATTTGTCCTTTCTTTGTCTGTTTTGCTTCCCAAAATATATAAACAATATATACTTCTCTATACTGCATGCCGGGTGATTTCCCTTCCTGGCTAGGTTTTCTCATCTAGCCTAATCGGACAAATTTCACTCTCACTCAATCCATTATAACATCTATCTTAAATTGACCTCACATCCTTCACTCTAATCTTGTTTTCCAGTTTTACCTGACTATTTTAGTTATGACTGCGGACCCTGACAACAAATAGTACCCCTGTGGGCCTTGTCCTGACTTTCTGACCCCCCCCCCCCATCCACATACATACACTTTATTCATCAGGATTGGGTGAAGGATCCGAAACAAGAAGGACCCAGCTGTGTGTGTGTGTCGCGGCGTCCATGAGCAAGGCATCTTACCAACGAGTGCTTTGAATGACGACAGGTTAGAACTGCGCTAAAGAAATGCAGCCCATTAACCCTTTTCAAGTGATTTTTGTTTGTTTTATGAAAAAACATCTGCATAGTTCTTCCGAAATGGCCTGTGAACTATAGAAAACCCTGGTTCTAATAATGACGGCCCGAGGACTGTGAATGAGAGCCTAGGACAGGCCACGGGGCTATTGTGCTTTGTGTCCCCGCATACACATTCTCTTGTGCACCGCGCCGCACTCCACTCGGGCTTACTCCATTGTCCAAACATCAATCCACGGTTTGTCTTCAACTTCCAGTTCGTGATCGACTTAACCCATGAACCCCCTAAACACACCCAAATCCCCCTGCTGGGCCCTTATCTCCGCCCACGACACTCGCCCCCATCCCCCTACCTCACACCACTCAATTATTAACCAACAGGTCACCTCCAGTCCAAAGCCAACACTTCAACCCCTGTTGCCATTAAGCACAAAGAAATGTTTCTTCATATTGTAGGACATAAAAGGTTTGACCAGAATGTCCCATTTAAACCTGATACATGCCTACAGCAAGCAGCGCGATATCAATTGAGAGTTAAATATTGACACATTTTAAAAAGAGAATATTAATAAAGGAGTGTATCAAAGTCCATGTCCTCCAATACATATCGAGCAGTGCTATCCGATACTCCTTTATTGTCACCACAAATGTCTTTGCAAAACGGTTGATTCAGTGTTGAGTGGCTAGTTCATGCTGAAACCTCCTCTCATCTTTTCTTCTCTCCCTCCTTCCCGTTTCTCCCTCTAGGAATCAGGTTACCGTTGTGCGGCCTCTGAGCCGCGCCCTGGCCACACAGCCTCCCAGTGTACTCCATCTCTCTGCCACCCGCCTTCTGCTCATTTAATAACGCTCTCCCATGCCCCCTCTCGTCACAATCATACTCAATCTCAATGCAGATCCAACATGATTAAAATCCTGAATAACCAGATTATTAAAACAGCGTCATTCTAAAAAACACACCGTTCTGCACGGCTGGGATGAGCACATAAACATACAATTAAACCTTCCACTCTTCTCTCAGAAAACAGAGTAGTGGTTGAGAGTAGCGGGGGAACCAGGGGAAAGAAGCAGAACCACATGTCGACAAGCCCGCTGCTCTTAAACTACTAATTAGCGATCAAGGGGTTGACGATAAAAACATGGCTGGGTGTGCAAGCTGAAGTGCATGGGAGAGTGTCTCTGGCACTGTGGAAGAAACTCACGTTGTAAGCAACGCGCGTACCTTCCATCTTTTGGTCCGACTGTACACCCCACGGACGCAAAGTGTTTAACAAAAGCTCTCGCTGCACAAGGGATCTGTTAGAGGCCAGGACATGCGTCGTGTGGTGTTCTTGTGTAGAGCCTGATTATCAATGACCCTCGCCAAGCACAACTCCTAAAACACCCCATCAACACAAGAGGGCCATTTTCCTTGTTGTTTTGGGGCTTATCTAATGGCAAAATAACCTTTCCTGTACAAATATCCACAAGGCTAATCAACACTATACATCTCTACTCACCATAGCCTCCTGACAGGCGTTGTTAAGTGGATTATGGATTTAAAGTATCCACAAGTCTTCCTGTCTTGTAATACACTCTGGATTGTCCCTGCAGTAGAATTAGAGGATCAGCGGTAAAGCCTCAATATCTCAAATAAAAGTCCTTGACTTCTGCCTTTTAATCTGGTAAAAGCACTAGGCCTCAGTGAATGCATTGGATCATACACAGAAAACAAAACATTTCATGCAACATTTGCTAAATCAAATTACAGGTCATGTGTCCTCCTGAATGTACAACGTACATTCGGCTACAATGTACATTCAGGAATGTACTCAACATTGCCCTTAAGCTACCAATGAATGGCAGCACTACCTACCTTGAGTGGTAGGGGTGTTTATCTAGTAAAATACTAAGTCAACACAAGCTAATCAGCAATAGCAATTCCAGTAACTGGTTCTTTATCAGACGTGGCTTTGTCCCCAAGGTTTCACTGTTTCAGTCACTCATTATATGTTGTAACGGTCAGGTCCGAAAACAATGAACACGTCAGATGAAGTCAGCCTAACGGGTCATGTGAACCTTTGATACAATCAAATATAAATAAATATGCATAGGCTGAGGTCACAGCTTATAAAATTAGAAATAAGTAGACAGTGTCTATTTGATCAGAGTGTTTTGTCCCTGATAGGTTTTTTTTGTTTTTTGTTTTTTTTAGGTTGCTGCAAGAGCTACAAGTTGAAGGATTTATCAAATGCCAGAGTGTCCGTGACGGCCTACTTTAGTCACGTCTACAGCTTCATTGCGCCTCAATGTGTGTTATTGTGTCGGCATGTGCGATATACCAGGATAATGGGGCCTTATTGAGCATGTGTGTTGAAAGAGGCTCTTCTATGTCCATGTTTGCTAGATGTGTGTGCATATGCACGTGCGTGTGTGTTTGTGTTTGTGTTTGTGTGTGTGTGAGAGATCTTACCTCTGATTGAGAGACCAGGCCTCCTGAGCTTGTCTTGTTGAGGTGTGCAGTGTGCACCTCTCTTACCCCATGCTGAGCTCCACCCCCATTGGGGAAAGCAGCCAATGAGAATCAAAGACGGGCATCAGGGCTGGGGAATGACAATGGATCCTAGAGAGAGAGAGGGAGGGAGGACACAGGGGAGAGAGGCATGAGCAAATGTGAATACTGAGGTTAACAGACACTAGACAATAACCCCATTAATGAAGTATAACGTGTTAAAACATGAAATATTCTGCCTTTTCTATTTGAAGTATTAATTGAAAACAATGCCCACACTCGGCAGCGGACAATGAAACACCTTTAAGTTTTACCATTTCAGTCCAAGACCTTCGTCAGTCTCATCTGTCTGAAGAGATCCGTCTGATTCAGGTCTTGCACTATCAAACTCAAGACACTACAGTGACTCGCACAAATGTGAGAATACTCCAATTTAATATTCTTCCATAGATTATACCATTTTAATATTTAAACCTCCCAGCCAAACCCCGGCCAGGCCTCCCATCTGGCTTTATGCTTTTGTCAATGCCTCTCTGTTGTAGGGCTTCAGGAGCCATAGGCCAATCTAGGCAGGTGCCGGCAACATGGTTTGCAGATAGTACTAGTAGCATGCTGGATTTGCCTGTGCCTAACTCTGCCTAACTTTCTAACCGAAGTATAGTAGAACATCCGCAGCCTCCGCTCCCTGATTACCACCTCCACCTTTAAAGACATGCGTCTGCATTAAGGAGAGCAACCCCAAGCCTACTTTGACATTTACATTCAGTTGGCTTAAACGTGGTCCCCTCTGTCCCACTTGTTGGCCATTTCGTTCTGCAAGTTCTGCATTTTTTTGGTTTCAGGATTTATTTTGAGTCCAGCAACGTGATTCATACATTGCACCATTAAGCCCTCATCGTTTCAGGGAAACAAGGAAAATGACATTTTTTACACAATCAAAGCCACGCCTTGGAATTTTAATCACACAAGTCCATAGATCATTTGTATGAAACTGGTTTGAAGCTATGGAAGATGTGGAAGAATGGAAGAAGAAGAACATTTTTGAAGGTTTTCCAAAATTGTCACCATTCAGCAAAATACATTTTCAGCATGAGAAATAAGGCATGTACACCAGTTTTCAGATTGACGAAGTCTACACGCATGTAAAAAACATATATATATGTATATTTACACCATCAGCAAAGCAAATATGTGGCATATTCCTATAATAATCACGCCGGTGAAAAGACGAATGGAATACTCAACCTATAGCCACTCTAATCGGTCTAATCAAAGACTGTAAAAAAAAAAGTGCTACACAACATGGCACTTTATATATTGATTATATATATTCGAATACAGATATGTCACGTCATATTCAAATGCATATTCGAATATCGAATAGAAAGTGACAGCCCTAATGTGCACTGCAGCACGATACTAATGATCTCTCTGTAAAGGCAGATCGGAGACATTTGAGACATTTTAATCGTTCAATCTAATATCGTCATATCGCACACCCCTACTTACAACGCGAGTAGTGAGTCAGTCCGCTCTATCACCACGGACAACGCAGCACATTATTACATTAATTACATTAACGCCTTCGAAACGCGGCGTTAACGTAATATCCTTTTGTGCCTATTATTTATTTGGCAAGAAAGAAATGTTTAATAGTTGAATGCCCTCTAGTTGGCAGCACGTTAAATAGTGGCATTGGCCATGCATAAGCCTGTGTATACGGTGTAAAGGTACATAGTAAATATCAATAGGCCACATTTGAGCACCACAAAAATGTATTTCAAATAAAAGGAATGAAATTCAAATGGGATTTTAGAGGAAGATTGACAGTTGCAGTCACACTACTGATGTGACTGACAGCAGAGTTGGTTACACTGTCTATTCAGAAAACGGACGTCCTGATGGGAGAAAAAAGAGCCAGGAGAGGTCCAAGAGCCTATTGTCTCACCCAAGAATGGTCATAGGGTGTGGCATTTCTAACAAATGCATAGGGCTTGCTTTAGTGCTAGTGTTCTAGGGAGAATGGTAGTGTGATCCTGGTCAACCGTAACGCAATTGACGGTCCCTGAGCTGTGTACTCTGATTAACAGTCCCGGAGCGGGCAGAATAGGTAGAGGACAAGAATAACAACAATGAGAAGGAGAATACGTATGGAGCAATGTCCAAAACATGTAACAGACGCAGACCCCTCTATCTAAAGTCCAGTCTGCTCCCCTCGCTCTCTCTCTCTTGTCTCTAAACCATGGCACTGAAAGTTCCACCCCATCTCCCGCAAATATCGTCATTTGGAGCACACCATTCCCAGTGTTCCGTCTCGGGATGAGAACACCTTGGAACGAGGTTAGTAGGACTCCGAGCATGAGTGGCTCTGAAAGCAACTGATGCCCACCAAGCAATCCTACTGGATATTATAGTTCAGCTTTTAGAATTATGAAAATAACTAGACACATTTGTTTTTAACAAAAATAAACACTTTGTATAGGAAAAAAGAATTCGCCTAATTTATAAAAATCGTGATTCTGAAGATTGTTCCGACCTCTCCATCGTATGCGGACTCCTCCGGCTGCTCTGCCGGCGGAGGAGTCCGCATACGACCGAGAGGAACAATGGAGCGTCGGAGAAATGATATGGACCCGAAGTGAACTGACAGCTGTCTACTGAAAACATCTTTCTCGAATGCCGCCTGAGTATGTTGTTGCTGGTGATGTGACATAAAGAGGTCAACCGGTGGCTCTATTACCACTAGTTACTAGTTAGTATTACCACTAACTTCAAGCAAGGACCTCTGGCAACAGAGTTGTCTACTTACTTGCAGACTGTTGATGCAGAAAGTGAATCAGATCCATTGCTATGGTGGAAGAACCATGAGGAAATGTTCCAAAATGTAAGTCATTTGGCAAAGAAGTGCCTGTGTGTGCCGGCAACCAGTTCTCCATCCGAAAGAGTGTTTAGCACCAGTGGCAATGTAGTCACTTGTCACAGAGCATCTCTGGAACCAGAAGCCGTTGATAGGCTTGTGTTCTTAAAAAATTGATCGCTCTCTCTCTCTCTCTTGCCTCTAGCTCATTAATGATGACAGTTATAGCATTGTTCTATTGTGCTGAGATCATTGTGGTATGCCTGAGTGACGTTGCAGTCTGTCTGTCGGTGTCACTCACATGTTTTGATGGAAACCACCTGGGAAGTTAACCAAGAATGGTATATAGTCTGCAGGGATTGTAGTGAAAACAGTAATGCCGCTTTACCACCACCAGTACCAGCTCGACTCGCCTTTTTTGTGTTTCCATTGGCAAAAAAAGTACCTGGTACCTAGTACCGGGTACTTTTTTTTTGTACTACCTCCGTCGAGGTTCCAAGCGAGCGGAGTAGGTACTTTTGTGTGACGTAAACAGGCTGCTGGTAACTGATTGGCCAGTGGCTGTAAATGGGAATAATCACTCAAAGTTAAGTTGTGTCCGGCGTGGTTGGAGTCCACGGACCCGCTCCCGAGGGGGACACGGATCAGCATTTCGCGGCGTGTGTCGTTCCTTTCCCAGGGCTCGAGTTTTGCCTCCATCATCATCAGTCATTGCGCTTTTTATTTTATTTTATTTCCCATCATAACCTTTCCCGGGAATCAGGAAATAGTCTTGATCAGATTCAGATTTCCCGGGAATCGCGTCTACTGTGACTAAAACCTAATGACGACCCGCCCATGGTGGAGAGCTTCTTTTCTACGACCCGCCCACATTGAAGAGGTACTTTTTTAGATGGAAACGCGCCTGGAACCGAGTCGAGTCGAGGCGAGTTGAGTCGAGTCTAGCTGATACTGTCGGTGGAAAAGCGGCATAAAGGAGGTTTCAAAATATCAAGATATATATCGTATATCGTGAAATGGAGAAAATGTATCGGTATATTCATTTTTTCCCATATCGCACAGCCCTAACTGGAACACAAACATCATTACAACTGATGTTAGTGAAAATTAAATGAATGCCAGCTGCTCTGAATTACCAAGTCAACTTTAACAAGGGACATCCCTTTGTACAAATATGATCGGAAATTACATTTTGTTTGATTTGCATTAGTTATGTAAAAAGTGATTGTTGAAGAACATCAAATAATCGATCCGATGGAAATTCCCGCCAGGGATTCAAACTAGCCAAACGTCTGCTAAGTGACATAACAACCTGATGTTTGTGAATCGGAGTGAGGACGACTGCTCATCTGGCAATGAACCACATTCCTCTTATGAGTCATGTCCTGAAGAGGTGATCTGAGGAAGGGAACAAGAAATGTCATTCTGGCTACCGTATTTTAGTAATAAAGGGAGGACAAAAATGAATAGTGCCCATTGTAAAACATAGTGTGGACATGAACTGACCTGATGGTTCAGGGAGAGGGTTTACCGCAAATCAGTGGGCGAAGTTAATCATTAATGCGCCGACGGGAACGCTATGTGACACCTCTGGTAAACAGATAGTTAATCTTGTATGGTTACCCTCTACCTAAACACACACACACACACACACACACACACACACACACACACACACACACACACACACACACACACACACACACACACACACACACACACACACACACACACACACACACACACACACACACACACACACACCTCCATTGTGCTACAGAGCACATCATTTACCACATTAAGGGAACAGCTCTTTCTATAGATTGACTCATTTACCCCGGCAAGAAGTGTTTATGCTACAACAAGGTAGTTCATCTGCTCTGTGTGTCTTGTAACATGGACATGTATCCTTTCCACTTCACTCAGTGAACCCAGAACAAATATGAATACCAAATATGAAGACATATGAATGTTATTATGTATCAGTGTGATGTAGGCGTTACAGGGGCAGATCTAAACCCAGCAGGCTACTGCTCTTGCAGTGTCTTGTCATGCTGCTAAAATGCAAGATAAAATGCGTCACATCTGCGGAAGTGCACATTTCAAAGTGTGAACACTACCCGTGGGACAGGATAGCGCAGCAAGTGGAATGCTTCGTTCTGATGAGGCCTCTATATCAGTCAGCTAGTCAATCTTGACCCCAAAATGAACCCAGATACACCAAGGACAGAAATAGATAGGGGGCATAGTTGACCGACAGGACAAAGACAGGTTCAGAGAGGGGGGATTTCACAATAGTGTCTGGAACACTTTGGTTAAAAATGGAAGTGGTATTCAAGCACTGTTCAAACAACAAGGTTGAGTCAACTTTTCTCTGCTGTTTCTTTGGACAGGATAACGTTAACTTATGTTGCACAATTTTAAGCAGTGGTTGTGACAAAATGGACAAAAGCGGTTTGGAGATAAGTTTGAAGCCATGCCATCATGTGAACTGCAGGCATTTGCCAACCAAGGCAACAGCAACATGCGAGATTTCCCCACTGAATCAGACCATTTTTGGACCACACTGGGGATTAAAAACCTCCTAGTTAAAAATCAAAAGAACAGCAAGATAATGAAGAATGATAATTGACAGTAATAACCTTCCAATTAAAGCCTTAGTGGAAAAGTGAAGAGTCAGTCAATTCAAACACACAAGTTGGATGCTTCTTTGTATTCACATGCAACCTGGTATGGTACATTTAAAGAGGGCGTGATTGAAGGACAGTGGAAATAGAGGCGAAAGTGCCTGGTGTGTGATACAGGAAAGCACATGAGGTGAGTTGGTACCTGGATACCAAATATCTTAAGTACACACCACTATTCACACCAAGCCACGGAGATAAATTAACACATACAGATACAATCGTGCCTGTGTGTGCAATAGCATATGCTCATAATGACCAGTAAAGAGTTTCAGATTAATATTCCCTTTACAAATCCCAAATGGGTAAAAGCTGGGGCCATTGACCCAAGACAACTACCAAACTGAAAACATAGATCACTGGTATACAGTGTTAGACAGTCATCAAACATGTACATCACTGGTACATTTCCAGATAGATATGCCACTGAAATGAACAGAATACCACGCCCGGGCCATTATCTACATTGGTGTTGGTTTTAAAATGGTGATGGTTGGGTTGTGTGGAGGAGACAGTTGGAACCCAGGCATTCTCTTTTGGAATGAAGCTCAGGCTCTTAAAATTGTTTGTGCTTATCTCTGGACGACTGTTCCGGTCCACCATCCCATGAAAATATAATGGAATGGAAGTAATGGTTATCAACAAGAACACACACACACACACACACACACACACACACACACACACACACACACACACACACACACACACACACACACACACACACACACACACACACACACACACACACACACACACACACACACACACATACGTGGAATAACGGAAAGAGATTGAATTTGTGATTGAAGTACTTGGAAACGAATCACTCAAGGCGTTGTTCCCAGTGGCTCTTCAATAGGGCATTATCTCTAAAAGCAAGACATTAACTAGCATGCTGGCCTATGTCTGTCCAAAAAGCATTGTGGTCTGTTTGTTTCTGGAAGTTACTTGGGTGCTGATTTGCTGTTTTATAGCTCCAAAAGTAACTTAACCTTCAAAATATGGTAATGATTCAGGGCTGCATAGTACCGTACAGGAGCGGATTAGAACCCTGCCTAGTCTTTTTGATACAAAGGCCACAGCTCAGCCCGAAGACATGTTATGGCAAGCTGGACATGGCGGCTCAGGTTATTGTGAGAGTGGAATTAGCCGACCGTTTTGATGGAGAACACAGGGCCTCCGTGGGATGACAAAACACAAGAGACATCTGCTGGCAACCAGGGGTCAACCGCCAAAAGGCAGACTATTAGTCTACATGATGAAGGGACGGAAACAGGATGTTACTGTCTGTTGCTGCCCAGTAAATACAGTAAGGAGACACAGGCATAATGTGTGTTTAGGCACGAGGCAGCAGCAGATTCACAGACCCCGCGCGCAAGTCTCAAAATGAATAAGCCACACACACGCGCACACGCACACGCACACACACACACACACACACGACGGCTTAATCACCCAGGCTGGAAATTTAACTTGGGTCATGTCATGTTTTTGGAAATGCAGACGTGCGTACCCATGCTTGTAGTAGCTAGGGGAGCAGCGAACTGGTTTCACTTTCAACTGCACTATTAAACCGTCACGGTTTGGTAACCATTGACTGTATCACATCCTTTCAGAAAAAGTATCCAATGTATTTAATTATACTGAAGTTTTACTTTTTAATCCCAGTGTAAAATAGTATAGCGAATGGCTGGAAGGGGATTATGATGAAGTGGGTGTGTTTTGGAGACACATATTGGTAAATCACTCTTTCATAGAGTTGATGGCAAGTTGGTGGCCAAAACAAAACTCAATACAATTGAGTTTTGAGAATGGCAATGCAACTGCACACCTTCCTGTTGTCAAAAACAACCTAAAAATCACATCCCGCAGTGCAAGTTAACGTCTGCTTGTAGCGCCGACGTAGACTTCCAGCACCCTACCATGATGAGACCTTATCATTAATCATTGTATCCCTTGTGGTAACCGTCCTGCTTTAACAAGTAATAGTGCAAATGAAACAAGTAAGCAAGGATTAGTTGTAATTGTATATTCGGGGAAAGACATTATCAAAACAGTGACAAAATGTGCAATGCTAAACCAATTAAATGTCTGATACAACCAAACATATGCAGTACTGTCATGGTAGTAAAGGATGGCAAGTGACAAGTTGTTAGGCTAAGCTAAACAACAGGAACCATGGCTCCAAGTCTTGGCAAGGGGGGAGACGTTTGGCTGCATGTTCTCCTTGTGATAGATGTCTCTTTCTTAACACTATGAATTTGGTCTCATTCTTTGCACTTATAAGGATAAGTACCGCTTTCAAATGTTTTATTTTTATTTTTACTGGTTACAGGTTACTTTTGATGCAAATATTACTGCTAGATACATTTTATGACAAGGTTTTGGTGAGAGGAATAATGGAATGGTCTGTTTGCTGCTGCAATTAGATTACTATGCAGCTAAGCAAATATTATGCCCTTGCAATAAAGTTGACCAGACCTCCAAGATGCTTTAAAGAGTTGTGCTTTGCCAGGTAAAGGGTCCTGTTTGAAGCAAAAAAATATGGAATTGCTTTTCCGGGTATTGTTAAAGTTGCAATGTGTAAGATTTCATTAGCCGGAGCGATTGATTTAATTATGTCTTTATAAATCCTCCTTTGGTGGTTGAACCTCTAAATGATTCATCGAAGCACATCCACAAAAAAACCAACAGATTTACATCATGATCTGTGTGAAGATTAGTAGCTCCTCCCCATACAGTTAATTGGTTCCTTTAGGGCATGATGTTGATGTGATGTTTTAGTGGCAAGCAGCAAAGTAGCCTGAATACAGTGTTCATCATTCATCATTAAAGCCATCATTGCAGTTAGCCTCATCACCCTTATAAGCTTATGTGTAGTAGTTCTATTACAAACCACTGCGTGTTACTATACTATCAGCCGCATTGATCTGACTGGAAACGATGTGATAAGTAGGACAAGCGGATACAAGTGAACATAACATCAGTCTCCATTACACTTCTGACATGTTGTGCAGATTTTTTTTCATACCAAAACAATAAAACATACAAAAAAAATAATAAAACATACCAGGGAGGGCCGAAAGATAACTTGGGTAATCTTTAGGATTGAATGGCAATTGAATACATCTGACCAAGCAACAACTGCTGTTACATCAGTCATGAGGTCATGAGGCCATTTTATGTAAACATATAGAAGAAATATAGGTAGGCCTACAATAAAAGTAAAAAAAAAAAAAAAAAGCTATCAGTCATATCATCCATCTAAGTGTGTAATTTCGTGTCATTTCTTGAGATTCTTTTTATTTTCTTTATTTGAAATAGCTAAGCTGGCTTTAGGTTTACTAAATCCTGAGGCTGTGTAACCACACACAGTTTTGTGCTAATTGCTGTTACTCCACATACGACTTGATCAATATCAGAGCTTGTAATTTCAAATACAAATACTTTACTTACTCCAGGAGAAACTCCTTTAATCTAATATACAGTAGGCCTACTATACATCAATTCCAACACACACACACACACACACACACACACACACACACACACACACACACACACACACACACACACACACACACACACACACACACACACTTCTGCAACGATTGCAAAACTTGACAATACATAAGGATACAATCTGGTCCAATATTGTCAAACCAACACTGAGGTCGTTTGGAGTCAAGGTCTTCCCATGAACTTAATCTTCTGTACGTTTCATTATTTCAAGTGGACATCACATGAGGTTGTATTAACAACATGATGATGGGCAACGGCCTCATTTCTTTTGTACCACTATAAAAGGGAAAAAAATGAGAGTCCGTCTCTGCCCGCGTTGTAGGCCTACTGAAGGAGTTTGATCTTATCATATCACCAAAAGGCCTTATCACTCTGTTCCGACGTCTCACTCCTACCCACTGACTACAGCCACAACCGCCCTACTCAGTAGATAGGCTTTGAGAACCAGGCTTTGAGAACCAGGCATTGACCGCGAATTGTTCTAACGACGTTAAAACACTATATATACACAATTATATTAATTCAATAAAATGTAAATTCATTTTTAAAAAGTTGTTTCCGAGTTCCGAGTGGTCTTGAACGCAGCATCGCTGTATAGTTCAGACCATAACTTCATGAACACAGATCATAACTTCATGTTATATCTAGGTGAACACAGACCATAACTTAGTTATGTCGGTGAACACAGACCATAACTTCATTTATATCTCGGTGAACACATACCATAACTTCATGTTATATGTCGGTGAACACACACAGACCATAACTTCATTTATATCTCGGTATCACAGGCTCGGTTTCCTAGTAAGAACAGACTTGGGAGCGCCCTTAGTGGTTTACTTTTTCCTGCTCGGCTCATTCTAATAATAATTTACAAAAATTAACCATTGAATGTCTACGCACAAATGTGAAACTTTATAAAAGTGATTTAACCACTTTAAGAAAAATCTAGCGTACTTCGATGTTGCCAGCAATACATGAGGTTTAGTCATTAAGAACATACCTTTTGTGTCTTTTGTGAGCAGGTAGCGTGGATGCAACAAGCAATATATTCCTGGATCTCATGCGTCTCAAGAAAAGCCCGATATCGACTCAGTAGGACTCCGACTCGACCGCCACACTTAGTTTTCCTTTTAGTCTCGTAAGGAGCGCAGAGTAAAGCCTTCGGGGTGTCGCGATCTGCTAAATTCAGACATCATACAACATGTGAACCCGGCGAGATAGATACAATGTTTAGCCCAGCCTTGATTCTCGTGTGTGAGCCTGGCTATGATTGAACAGTTGCTCCTCCTGAACGGTGACGCAGCTTTGTTATTCAGAGACAGAACAGGGCGGGGCACTACCGCTCCGTTGCTGCTAAAGGGAACAGGTGGGAGCCTGTCCATACCTCGAAACCCACATCAGCAGGCGAACCCGTTCGGCACGTTCACCTGCTCCGTTTTACACGTTTCCCTACTCTTTGTTTGCGGTTATTTTTTTAACATTGGATAAACTAGGCTATATACACAGAAACTCACATGAGCCAATGTCTGCAAACAAAAGTCTCTCTCTCTCTCTCTCTCTCTCTCTCTCTCTCTCTCTCTCTCTCTCTCTCTCTCTCTCTCTCTCTCTCTCTCTCTCTCTCTCTCTCTCTCTCTCTCACACACACACACACACACACACAGTTTTTGGTGTATATAGACCCTCTTGTTTATTTTTCTTCCAAAAAAAAGGGCGACCCTATTAAGAGAGGCGATTATCTCACAAGCTAACATCAAATTATTTAAAAGCTCACACTGCTAAATAAAGTAACGACAAATGAATGCTTTTTAGCCATATCGCCTCTTCTTGCCAGAACACAATCAGGCACGCCATCCAAGATTCATGTGATGGGAACACGCAGCTCACACCTCTATGTGCAATTAATGGCTTGACATGCATCCGATACACATGGCCCCGAACACCGTGACCAGAATCAGTGTAGCGCTGCCTGGAGTGCTCGTCAACTGCCCCCCGGGCTAGGGTGATAGCAGTCCGGCTCCAGGCATGACCAGAGGACCACGGAGGACCGGTTCTCATGTGTCTCTGCTGTTCCGCTTGACGGGGCCTCGCTAGCGCCACCAGGCTTCGTCGGGCCGCGTGCACGTGACCACAGTAGGCCCACATGTAGGAACACACAACTTGGTTCAGAAGCCGCCTGCTATGCCGCCTTTCTGGCCGGGTCGGGTGTCACGTTCATTCACGTCACGTGACTTACGGGCCAAAAAAGGCCGGTTAGGGAAATAATGCTGGGAACCGCGGCGCAAACACACGAAACATATCTGGTATGCACCGAAAAGATCCACACATAATACCGCCTGATGGGCCTGGCATTTTAAATTAGTCCTGGAATTCGGTCTACTTTGGGTCTGCAAAGCGTATTTGTTCAAATGTAGTGTGTAGGCTTTCTAGGTATGACCGAGGGCTTAATGTCATCCCATTTCATTTGAACCTGTGAAACTATTTTAGCGGTTTCGTTCATACAAACAGTTTGCCAACGTGAAGTTGACCAGACCAGTGTCAAAGCAAGGGACTAAAGTTACGGCACGGCAGACACCATGAATCTGTTACGGGCCTCGCCGCGCTTCGCTAATGACCCCAGTTCTTGGAGGTCAAACCTTGCATGACAACAGCATTTCAGATCAACAATGTGGAGCCAGCGTTTATCTTGGGACGGCATGTTTAGAAAAACTGGAACCATGTAAATTCTTTATTGAACAGGCATAACAGTGCATATCAATACACACACACACACGCACACACACACACACACACACACACACACACACACACACACACTCACGCGCACACATTATCGGGTTGTAATGTACCCATGATCTAATAACATTGTTCCACGCTGCATAGCGCTTCTGATGTGATCGTATATGACAGTAAAGGCAATTCCTATGGATTTTCTAATATTCATTGCTACAGTTACAAAACTGTAGGGTGTATGTTTTTTGGGTGTATGTTTGGTGAAAGAGAGAGAGAGAGAGAGAGAGAGAGAGAGAGAGAGAGAGAGAGAGAGAGAGAGAGAGAGAGAGAGAGAGAGAGAGAGAGAGAGAGAGAGAGAATGTTGTTGCAATGTACTGAAAATGAATGCAATCCAATCTTTAGATGATGTTTTGGACTCCCGTCTTGTTGTATGTATATCTCTAGCCTTGTGTGTGTGTGTGTGTGTGTGTGTGTGTGTGTGTGTGTGTGTGTGTGTGTGTGTGTGTGTGTGTGTGCGCGTGTGTGTGTAGTTGTGTACGGTATATGTGTGTTTGTGTGTCTGTGTGCACGTTGCCTATTCTATGGGTGTGTTTGCAGAACTGTTTGTGTACAAAACAAACATGTTATTGAGTAAACACGTGCTTACAAAGGAAAATGTTAAAACCTGTTTGCACTGAACATGCTCCCCGAAATTATTTCCAGCGCTGCCGATGACAGAGTAGACCTGCTCATTTCCTACCATGTGGTTCCTCAAGGAAAATGTGAAGAATCCACGGCCACACAGGCTGACATTTAGGGGTGTGGTCAGTGAGCTAGGCTCCACCCCTCTGGAAGCATACTGGTTCAGGTCTTCCCCCTGCCGTTTCCTCTGGCCGGTTCTGACAGTAGTCATGCTTAAAGACATGTCTGTGTTTCTATTCAGCAGACCCAGATAAGAACGAAGACCCTTACATCCAAAAATTCTCCTCATAATATACATGAAGAGAAGCTGTTCTCTGACTTCCTCAGACTTTCTGCCAAAACCGGAATTAATTAGTTCATACTGAGAAGCGTGCAGAAAAAAAAGGGCATGGTTTGCAGCTAAACCACATACTGCAAAGTTCTTTGTTATTCTGTATACACACGCATGAGCACCCACATGCATACACACAATTTAAACTTTTAGCATATGCTTTACATTTGTATAAATATTTTGATTTTTATTCTCATGTCCTCGTTTCCTCTGTGTTTGACTTCTAATAAGATGACACTCAAAATGTTTATAGTCATCCTATTATTATCCTTAACTTGATTTGGTTAATTTTGGGTTCCTCTCAGATAACAATGTAGTCTTTGTTGCCTTGAGCCAATGGTGGCGTCCGTGTCATCAGATCACGTGGTCTGTACTTCCATCTGTATACTGTACAGTACACTGCTGAACCCTCCTTAAAGCAACACAATCAGATCACAAGATGCATTAAATATAGTGAGCTATTCAATTAAACATGTCATTTATGTATTTTAAGAGAGTAAGATATCATAAATTAACAGCCAAAGCGATGTAGGTGATTAAGTCCATGGGGTCAGATCCCGTGGGGGAACTAAATCAATTATGTAATTGAAAATACATATTTACGAGCAGCCGACTGCACTTTTGAAATATGACACACATAAGGTCTTGTATCCTGCCCAGTGGTCTGAACTGTAGCGTGTACTAAACTAAGTGTGAATTGATGCCCCCTCCATAAAATTCACTTTAAAAAAAATCCATGTTTGTGGTCCTCCCCTAAATTGTAATGAGACCTGCTTGAGTCCTATGAATGGCAGCACACATGGCAGAACACCTCGTGTAAACAACAACAGTCGGAGAGACATCCTGTGCCAACAGCAACACATTCCATTGCTATGGCTGAGAACAGGTTCTCAGAGGCTGGGTGGAGTGGCAGCATGCAGCTATTCACAGTGACAAGCGTTGAACACTTGGGAGCACACTGTGACGTCCTCCATGTTGATCTGTCCATGCGCTGTCACACAGCAGAAACAGCATCGCACGCACACTGCATCACGTCGTCGCGACACTTTTGACCCAAAGCCAATATACGTACATCACCACGGTGGTCATTACGGGCGGGGTCCCGTCGTTCTGAAGTGATATTACCCAATGAGCTCTTCATTAGAGAGAGAGGGGATCATGTGAGAATGAGCACTCTGCTCATTGTATGGATGCAGAACCTTCAATGAAAGGCCCATCACCAGTGACCTGCTATCAGTGAACCACTCAAAGGGCGTCTGGTGCTTGTATGCATGAGGTTATCTCACAAAGCCTTTGCGTCATGTGCCACCCAGGTAAAAAGGATTTATCCATCACCATATCTGGATCACTATCCATCACTATATCTGGATCACTATATAGAAGACCACAGGTTGTGAGAAACCCAAAGGGAGATGATGTACTTTCACGGAGTTGCCAATTCCAAGCCACAAAACGAGACAATGGATGAAATGTCATGCAGATCGTTACCAAGGTTACGCATGAATGAATGAACACTGTCGCGCGAGTAACAACGCTTCCAACGCTTCCACTTCTTGTTTTCACAAGTGAAAACAAGAAGTACGATCAGACGTGTGTCACAAGACAGGAGAATGTGGGTAGGAAGGCACACCACATGAATGTTTCGTTTCCACCAAACTGTTGTCAGGTATAGTTGTTGTAGATTTGTACAGTGTGTGTCTTCAGCGTTTACTCTCTATTATAGCAATAACCTTTTTACAGATTTTGACCAATCTATGTTGATAAAGCAATCTATGTTCTGAGATCTCCTGTCCATTCCTAAATTAAACTGATACCCAATTCAATTGCATCTCAGGACATACTAATTAGAATAATACAAACACATACTCATTTTACCTTATTTGACCCTCATCCAAATTGTATGCAAAGCTGTCAGACACAGTTTGAAAAATGTATTTCAGAGAGCTTAAGTGAGGGTGTTTCAATACATGCAAATACTGTTTTGCATGTATTGTGTGTGTGTGTGTGTGTGTGTGTGTGTGTGTGTGTGTGTGTGTGTGTGTGTGTGTGTGTGTGTGTGTGTGTGTGTGTGTGTGTGTGTGTGTGTGTGTGTGTGTGTGTGTGTGTGTGTGTGTGTGTGTGTGTGTGTGTGTGTGTGTGTGTGTGTGTGTGTGTGTGGCGGCATTAGCTCAGGAGGTAGAGGGTTGGCTGGTAACTGCAAGGTTGATGGTTCAATCCCCGGCTCCTCCTAGCTGAGTGTCGTGGTGTCCCTGAGTGAGACACCTCACCCTAATTGCTCCTGACGAGCTGGCTGTCGCCCTGCGTGGTCGACTCCGCTGTCGGTGTGTGAATGTCAGTCAACACTGTAAAGCGCTTTGGATAAAAGCGCTATATAAATGAGGACCATTTACCGTGTGTGTGCTGTTATCTGTATTTTCTTGATAATTAATTTATGGAATCATCAGTCATCACTATATAACTGTTTGACAGTTAGAAAGTTAAAGTTAAACTAATGTGATGTCACCATTCACCACACATTAAGATAACATTTTACGACATTTCCGTTTCATTGTCAGAAACAGCATTTTGAAGGGCTAAGATAGGCTAACTAAGGATATTGTGAGATGATGAGGTCAGATGACATTCAAGAGTTGTTCCCTCTTACAACACCCCTTCAACCTCCTGCATTGTGACTCTCTAAAGTGGCCCAGTTAGTTCCTCTTTACTTTTCACAACTAACAGAAAATAAATGAGTCATTTTGTGATTGAGTCATCAAGTTCACACAGACATTCCCCCACTAATTCCTGAAATCCTTAATCTTATCTTAAATACACAGTTGGTGTGTTACCTTGCAAATGAACGATGCATCAATCCCTCTGTGATCCTTCCTACCAGTCAAGCCAGAAGCAAGTATTGCATTCTGTTTTTGTTTGCTCCCTCCACCATCGCTTTTGGCCTCTATCCATCTTATAAATTATAATGCTATAATAATCTGTCATTCTGAGATATGACTGTCGTCATCAACCAATGTAGCCACAAATGAATGGGGAGCGATGGTGATAAGTCAACCTGCCTTTTGCTGAAGAAGATTTGTCCCATAAAACCGGTGGATCTACCAAACAGTTAGAGTGGATTCTACATTAGCCTACTATATGCATTTGACCTCCTCTGCTACATATTGAGGACATTCCTTAGACACGAGCATCCAATTGCCAAACCTCTTTTTCCATTTTGCCATGCTTGTGGTCACCTCTTCCGGCCAATCTTGGCATTGTTGTAGCTTGCGTCTCATTGAAAGCCTTGCTTGGGAGGACTCCTTTGCGCAAATGGGGTTTGACCTATTAATAAGAAAGAAATCTGTAAATGTTCAGTGTACATTTTTCAAGTAAAGTTTTAAGTTATATGGATTAAGATACATTGTACTAGTACTTTATATAATAAAATAATATAGATACAAATTGAGTGTGATTGAAAAAGTATAATAAACAGTAATGGACGGGATAGACCAAACCTTATTAGTCTAAATTCACGTATGGCGTTGGAGATCTGCTTGCGGACGGAGAGAAAGCCAGATATCAGGTCACCTTAAGTGGCCTTTCACTTCAGCATAAGTACTGTTGCGGGAACTATCTACATCCGCTAAAAGCTTTCAACCTTTAGAATCCTTTCAAGAACAATGTTGTGTGATCCTAAAACGGTTAAAGGAGGCATTGTAGAAATTAAACATCAACCAAATGATGCCGTCTGTTGCAAGCTATGTCAAAACTTTTGTTTTGACATAGTGAGAACATTGACCCACACATGACATCTGGACCATATCCGTCTGCCATTAATTATAGTACTGCACAAACAGACACCCACACATACAAACACAGACACACACACACACACACACACACACACACACATACACACACACACACACACACACACACACAAACAAACTTCATACACTTCATACAAGTGTGCATATGTTCGTGCATGCCATGTCTTCATGCAGTGTGCTGTGTTTCGATGCCCTGAAAAAGCCTACCAATGCATAAAGGCTTTTCCATTTGTTAAGTATACTTTTTAGAAGAAGAAGCTTGTATGTGTGTGTGTGTGTGTTTGTGTGTGTGTGTGTGTGTGTGTGTGTGTGTGTGTGTGTGTGTGTGTGTGTGTGTGTTTGTGTGTGTGTGTGTGTGTGTGTGTTTGTGTGTGTGCAATGTTATTTGGAGGTTTCTTATGTAAGGACATTTGGGATGGTAAACCAATAGTTTGGCTGCAGCCCAGATGGGTTGTAGAACTGCACAGACACTGCGCCCAACGCCTGTTGTGTCAGGTGTGGATCTGAAGACTACTGACGATCTAAATAGGTTTTGCATGTTTTGCATTTAACGTAAATAAGGTTAACTGTGGTCTAACGGGGGTAGACCACAGGTCTACCCCCCAGCCAAATAACCGCCAGCAACACATGCAAGTGATGGTTTACTCAATCCTTCTTTTATGTTGCAAAGTTTGCATGTAATAAAATGACCATTTGATACATGACCTGACCCATGAGGCCAATGCATCAAGCTGGAAAACAAAGAGGGTTCTTATTCTCACTTAATTGTTTATTTTGTAGTTGGCTAAGGAGCTGTATCCTAATCACCATATCATACCATAAAAATCATCATAAAATATAATCTAATATCATATAAGATAGCATGGGGACATGACTGAATACTGGACATAGGATAACAAAATGGCTTGGTAGCAAGAATGAAATGATGTACTCTGTATGACTAATCAGAAATAGGGCAGGGCGCTGAGGTTGTTGAAATGAGAGGAAGTGATGTGCTTGGAAAGAGAGCGTGGCAACAGGCACGGAAGAATCCTCAGGGCCATTTGAGCACATCAACGCACTGCACCAGTGGAGGCAGTAAACAAACTGCACACTCACACGCATGCACACACGTGCGCGCGCACACACACACACACACACACACACACACACCCATGCGCAGACATATCAATTTCATATTAAACCCAAAGTTAATGGGCCATCGCTTCCTTCAAAGTCTCATAACCGATATGTGCTGTTTATAAATAGATACTAACAGTCTGTTGTATTAACAGTTACAAATTGTACAGTAGCATTCATTATTCACCAACAGTCAATGCGGACATTTATGACGTAACATAAAGGATATGAATGATAGTGACTTTGAGTCCTCGAAAAGCGCTATATAAATGTAATTTATTATTATTATTATTATTATTATGAATTTAAACAGAGTTTGGGTATTGGGTGTGTACGCAGATGTTTGCCTAAGCAATGGAACAGGCGAGCTCTTGTGCATATAATGGAACCTGGCTAATGTAATGCTTATGACCAGTCAATTTCACCCTCATTAAAACCAAATACTCTTCACAGTTGAGCTACGGCAAGACTCACATTCTCACGCATTCTTATTCTGGGACCAAGATAAGGGCGGCTTCAACACACCAATCTTTTTGTTGTTGTTTACCCTTGCCTTAACAACATATAATAAAAGGCCTCATTGATGCTCTAGGCTGCTGGACTCCAGATATGTGAACAGGTTGCTCTGCACACCATGTGTTTAACAATGAGGAAGGTTGGAGTGAGAGAGGGAGGGAGAGAGCAAAATAGTCCAATATAAACACCACAGTGATTCTGGGTCAAGAAATTAGCTTTATTTGTTATTTGTTATGTGAATTTACAGAATGAACAAGGCCAACCAATTGCTATTCCCTATTTGCTGTGACAGGGCAGTCGCTCAAAAGATGATTTATATAGGGGTCTGTTTGTTATTTGGGGTGCATGCTCCCTGCAATTTTAGAATCTCATATTTTGTATTAAGTGTTCACAATGGCATTAAAGTCGCCTTCTAAATATTCCAAAGATTTCCTTATTCTGAATAAAATGAAGTCATGTTAAATGTGCAAGCTAATGGAAAACGTTTTTTACATCCTAGACTAAATTTTTCGATCATTTTGGGTGACAGGGACTGAAGAGGGACAACAATTGAAGACATTGGACCAGTATTGAGGGAGAACCTCGCAACCAGAAAACTGGCTTCAATGTAATCCTTTGGGGCAATAGTTCATCGTCAATGTACGTCTTCTAAAAGCGCTTGTTGCTGCCACTGACAGACTCTGATTATATCCTGTCATTATGGAAAGGATTCCGACTGAGAAATTAAACTTGTTTGTTACTATTCTCTTGACCACATCCTGTTTGTTAATGTGTTTAACCTAGACTCATTCAAAGATAAATCTCGCCATGAAATCTCATGGTTTATGTTAGAATATTTCACTATCTTAATCTTTTAGATAGCACTAATCTACCATAAAGCCCAACACAACACACTTTGCTCTCTCCAGCTCTAACTCTAGTTTCCACTGTTCACTTCCTTAACTCTCGCAAGACTTCAAACGGTAATGAAATCAGTTTGATTTCTCTGTAGGGATCCTTTCCATCATTATAGAATATAATCTTAGCCAGTCAGTGGCAGAAAACAAACACTTTTATAGGACGTTAATGTATGGGTGCTATTGCACCAGAGGATCATATTGCAACCTGTTTGCCCACGTTCTTGCTCAATAGCCCAAACGGGTTTGTCAAATGTTCCAGATTCTCAGAAAGATCTGGAAATAGGTCACAATAGGTCACAACAATCACAACCTTTTCCTTTAACACTGCCAACTATACATTTCTAAATGTTCCTTAGGGCTGTTCAAATACCCCTGTGTTCTTCTTTAGGTACACTGACTCCTTCTTCTCTCTGCCCAGGCTTGGAAGATCACCTTGTGTCGGGTCTCCGCTGGCAGACAGGGGCTTCACACAGCCGGGGCTGTAGCCAGGCCCTGGCTGCCAGGGTCTGACAAATAATGAGGAGCACAAAAGTAACACAAAGTAACAAGTCTAAAATAAATGAAGCATGCACTCATCTCGGAGAAGTTCTCAACAGCAGATCTTTTTATATGGTTGCAATTGGGTTCCAATTTTATTTTTAGCTGTAAAGAAATGACTGGGGAGCGGACCTCGGTGACCTCATAGTAGCTGGCTCCGGGCATGCCCTTAGCTCTGGGTGTTACGCAACGGCTTGCGCCGTACAGAGGCCAATTTAGAGAGCAGAGGGAAAGTGGGTGGGGCAGGAGCTGGGGTTTTAAATGGAGCCCGCCATTCACTGAAGCTTCAACTATCATGGATCGATCACCAATTGTAGGCTGAGTTGTCATTCTGTTTTTTCACATTAACCAGGAATACCTGCAGACTCATGAATGAGGCAAAGGCTTTTTTTTCTGTGGATATTTGCAATATGTCGGAACTCGGAGCTCCATCAGTTTCACATATCCAGCAAGACAGACACTGCTCAGAGAGAGCACGGCCCTTGGCAGCGTCATAACACACAACACGCTGTGTTGCGTGCGTGCATACATGCAATGCCGCGCCACGTACAATTGCCAGTGCTGCCCCGCTCCGGGCACAAGAGATGCAACTCTGCCTCTGCCTCACTACACTAAGGCGGGGAGGGTTGGAAAGCCTTAGGCCGAATATCTCAAACCAAAAACGACCGTTGATGTTCTCGGGGAGGGACGCAGCATTGGGTCTAAGCATTGCAATGAGCTGTCCTCGCTAAGTAACAAACTACCAGGGCTGACAGACACAGCGGCCAACTCCCGGCACGTTTGTCAGAAATCAAAGCCAATAAAAGCACCGCCTTATAAAAGTACACAAGAATCTCTTGACCGTCTCTGGCGCCTGCGATATGCAGTGCTCTTAGGCTGAGCAGGTTCAGATGAGCCCAAAGCCAGAGCCGGCCTGCTGGAGGAGGGCAGAGGAGCACAAACACCCCTGTTCGTTTAAGTGAGCTGTTGCTGAGATTGTTGCAGATGCCTGTTCTGAGAACGTGGCGGCTGTGCACCGGTGAGAAGAAATGTGAAAGCCCTTTCACCCCCCCCCCCCCCCCCCCCCCCCCCCAACGAGGCACCCGTGAAGACCACCATGTCAGATGTCACTCTGCCTAGGGGAACCCCCTTGAGAAATGCAGGGGGGCTTCTCCAGTATTCCAGGTCTGGTGACACCGAGCAGGGTACCGAGAGCACCCTGCGCTTGAGTCGCCTGGGATCCCACCTTTGGCGAGCAAACCCCCGCTGGATTCTGTGCATGAAGACCAGATCAGACCAGACCAGACCAGACCAGACCAGACCAGACCAGATCAGATCAGACCAGACCAGACCAGACCAGATCAGACCAGACCAGACCAGACCAGACCAGACCAGATCAGATCAGACCAGACCAGACCAGACCAGACCAGACCAGATCAGACCAGACCAGACCAGACCAGATCAGATCAGACCAGATCAGATCAGATCAGATCAGATCAGACCAGACCAGACCAGACCAGACCAGACCAGACCAGATCAGATCAGATCAGACCAGACCAGACCAGACCAGACCAGATCAGATCAGGGCTGCTCCCTGATCCCTGAGCAGCCCCAGTACTGCCTCCACACACTTTGAGAAGGTGTCCTGGGCCGAACGTTAGGTACTGGTATTCGTATACCACCATAAGTAAAGCTGAGACATTTCCTGTAAGCCGTGAGAATAGGGATGTGGAAGTAAACATCCTTGAGTTACCTGAATGCAACTGAATTGTTGAAGACGCAGAAGATCCAGAATGAATCTAATCTCCCCTGACTTCATGCGAACCAGGAAGAAGTGGTAAAACCCTAGGCGTGACTCGAGGGGGGAGGTCAGGGGAGGGAACAGCAGTGATGGCTCACTTCTCCAAGAGACAGGCCACCGCCACCGCTAGAACTGTGCTCGCAACAGGCTCCTGCAACCCTTGTCCCCACCACCCAAATAAAGGGTGGGGGGGGATAGGGCTTGAACTGAATGGAACGTCCCCACCTCAGCGTGTTGTCAATCAAGCCGGTGAAACGCATATCGCTCGGAGAGAGAGGGCGCACTGAGGACAGCTGAGGAACGATGTATAGGAATAATAGGCTGCATTCCCTGGCCCCTACCGCCATGTGTGGAAAAGTGAAAGGGAGGGAAGGGTCCATCTGCATGCGGGGAACACACTGCGAGCCGTCGGTATCACCCTCGCCTGTGCGGTGGACCACCCCTTCGCCCTGCGGAAGTCGGTGAAACGTCTTCAGCGGAGCCTTCAAAGAGGACGGCTCCACCGCACCGAGGCGCCGCTGGATGGGCGGGAATGAGTGGGCTTATGGTAGGCTGTCGGAGAGACGCCGGGGGGTCTAAAACACTCTCCCACCATGTCGTCCATCTCAGGGTCGGACGAGGCCACCGCCTCTACCGTGATTTTGCCAAACGGCCAAAACGACGTGGCTTTGCCAAGGGGCGTGCCGAAGCACGAAACACATCAGAGTGTGGGTTGAGCCCTCGGCCTCGGTACCATCGATGACGGGGGTCGTGTCTCCCGCGGTCGTCCGGCCCGGAGATGGACGACATCGTTGGGGGGAGAGTTTTGGATCCCCTGTCGTCATCCCGACGGCCTGCCATTATTGCCCACGATTCCCGCCCGTCCAGCGGTGTCACACCGCGGCGGCTCTTCTTTGAAGGCTCCGCCGTCGTCTCCACCCTCGGCCGGAGGCGCAGCGACACCAGAGACGTCCACGGCGTCATCTCACCCCACCGAGGGGGGTGGAAAAAGAGCTGCCTAAAAAGGAGCAACTCTCACGGCGACAGAGGCGACAGAAGAACGAGTGCTCGTCGTCTGGTGGAAAGGGCCCTGAGGAGTGAGCGTTTCTCTGGGGCCGCCGCTACACCGCCTGGACAGCTGGCTTTACCGCCGCTGGATGACTTCACTCTTCTAGATGAATCCACGAGTTGCTCTTCTGATGACGATTGCTGAAAGAGACGGGAGGACGGCTGTTGCTGTGCAATGCATCATACACACGGGGCGGGGCACATGGTACTTTGATGACATTTTCAGTGCGCGTGAGGGCGTGCCCGGGGGAAGCCCAAAAGGCTAAGCCTAGACGGCGTAGCCCACATGAACACTGGCTCCCGGGGTGCGGTCTCCGAGCAGCATGTCCGATTGGCCAGTAGCTTACACCACTGTAAGTGGATGTGCACTTCCATGTTTTGGAGAACTTAGTAATTTTTTGGATCACCAAAATGAAACCGAAGAGCAAGTTAACATTAGCTTTAAGCGCCAACTGCTATCTGGCTGAATGATAGCAGCAATACATTGAACAGAACTAAAGGTCTATAGTTTCCAACTAGGAATGCAGTGAGTGAGGAGTTTGTGTTGAGATTTCCTACAACATGCATAGTGAACACGGTGACTCTGTCGATCGGTTAAACTGATTTAGACTGGAGCTGTAAAAAATGAGAATAAAGAGTGAGTGAGAATAAAGTCACTTTTTCAACTTTATTCTTTGTTTAACATTTAGCTAAATTATTTGTAATGCTTAGCAGCGATGTAAATGTCAGTAAATAGCAGGTCAAAACTGCGTCACCAGCCGAGCAGCCAAAAGAACTGACAATTATCCAAGTTGGATTGGAGAATTATCAATAGGCCTATTGAGAGAATCTGTCATATTTTATATATGTCCCCCTGCGGTAGCGGTCTCAGGGACTCGGCACGCTATCATTGAAGTGCAGCAGACGAGCTGCCGTGCTGTACGCTGCATCCCGCCACAAGTAGGTACACGGAGCGTTTGGTGTGGCTTCATCCGGGGAGTTCCCAACCTTTTTCTGAGAAATGACTCACCGACACACTTTCACACATTTCAGGAAATGTTTAACTGCTTGTCATTAAAATAATTATATTCACACGTTGTTGTGACTTGCTGTTTACAGTTATTAAAATATAAGTTAGTTATCATATTACCATGATATTTTATCATATAGCAGAATATAGTTGTAAATAAAATATCAACCATATAAGACCAAACTCACAAGATAACAAATCATTGCAAGTTGAAACTGCAGCCCATAAAGACATAAACCAAAATGTAGCCCAATTATTATTATTATTTTTTTTTATTTAACCTTTATTTAACCAGGAGAAAAACCTATTGAGATTAAAAATCAATTTTTCAAAGGTGACCTGGCTAAGACAGGCAGCAGCACAATAAACCACATTTACAGACAAACAGTTACAGACAAACACACAGGGACCAAATTAAAATAGCACTAAAAATAAAGCAAATCAAATTCACACTGCAACAATATTAATAGACCAATTTCTGTAACCAGGAAAAAACCTATTTAAAACACTGACATCTTAGAGAGTCTATAGCTCAATTTCCTTCATTTTCAACTTCAACTTTTTTTCAACAAAAAAGCATTCAACGAAATTAATTCAACAAGTCCTAGGTCTTTCTGCAGCGTATTCCACACAGTTGGGGCAGAGTATACAAAAGCCTTTTTACCCTGTTCTAACACCTTAAGGTTTGCAGCCATTTAGAGACAGATACATTTTTTGCATCCATTCACAATAAATGGAAACCTATCTCTCTGGCCAAAACGAAAGTCATAGGGCAACATATTATCCTGGTAACCAAGCAACAGCGCCCCATGTGGCCAAAAACATTATGGTCTGTCATGACCCTTTGCTAAGCTTCACTCTGACCTAACACTGCTGCTATTCATCACATTCAGCCTATTGAGAGACGTGTGAAAACAGAACACACACCCACAGGGATATATACACAAATGAATAAATAAATGAATAAATAAATATATATATATATATATATATATGTGTGTGTGTGTGTGTGTGTGTGTGTGTGTGTGTGTGTGTGTGTGTGTGTGTGTGTGTGTGTGTGTGTGTAAATAATAATTGTTAGTACAAATATTTATAAATGTATTAATGTATTCAATTTTAACAGATGATATACTTTTAAATTCATTGTCTCCATAGTTACAATCTGACAATCTGACAATGGGCCAACTGTTGTCAGGTCACAACACACAGACAAAACAACCACACACAGACATCTGATCTAGTAATCTGTACAATAAATCGTTTTATTTCTTTGTGCAAGATAAACAAGATTAAGACCATAAATAATTGGATATCGGTCTTACAGCACACACATGGCTGGGGTGCAGTTTGAATTGAGTTAGGTGTGGCCAGAACGGATTAGCCTCAAGTCAACAAACATACAATAAGGACTGTGTTGGAAAAGGAAAAGACACGATGTCAAGAACCACCTTTCAACGTGTAACGAGCACCTTGTAAATCACAAACCATTTGAAATCAATGCCTCTACCTAGTGGACAGACATTAGTATTGCAAGTCGATTGCGTATGTGTGTATAGAGCTTATGATGCACAATGCAAACCTTTTATGTTTTTGAATAGCCTGCAGAGGACGTTACAAAATATTAATACATTTCCATAATAGCAACATAATACCCAGTATTATCTACTGTATACTTTGAAAACTTCTAAGACCATTTTCCATTGATTCATAATGATTTGGTGGAAAAACTGTCTACATGGGTCTATTGTTTATCCCCCGCCCGCTACCAGATACACGGCACCGAGACAGGCTACAGATGGCCCAGGCCTACCTGGCTAAAGGGATTAACACCATTCTCTCCCTCAAACTAACTTCAGAAACTTAACCAAACTAAGCCAATTTGATAGTCTGCGGTGTCTGCTGCTGCCATACGGAATCTCCTTACGTTTTTTCAAGCCCTCATTTAAGCTAAAACTTGAATATATAATCGCGATTCGTTTTTTAGAAAGGCAAATATATTTGCATTTAGGAAGTTTGTGAGTAGTAATTTGTTAATAATGAGATGCATTTCTTTAGAACTTTGATTGGATGAGAGGTGTGTGTTGTATGTGTGTGTGTGCAGAGAGAGAGAGAGAGAGAGAGAGAGAGAGAGAGAGAGAGAGAGAGAGAGAGAGACAGAGAGAGAGAGAGAGAGAGAGAGAGAGAGAGAGAGAGAGAGACAGAGAGAGAGAGAGAGAGAGAGAGATCGTAATGGCAATGTCAGTGATCATAATAGCAGGGATAAAATATAATGTTTGTAAGGATAATTAAATATCTTCATAAGTACCAGTGGTCTTACGCTTCTGTAAGGGCAGCAGGTGTGTAGGCCACGATTCCGTTCGACTTGGCACATGGCATCGTTTAATCTCTAAATCTGATTTGGGTGCCTTCACATCTTCAGCTGCTTCACTTTGACTAGTGGTGGAAACAAAGCGTATGAGCCATCTGGTCATGCGCCTCACACAACCACCGGGACTCCTGTTGGCATTAAGACGATTAGGACTTTCTCTGCACGTTTTTCCTAAGCTTTTGCTTGTCCTGCATCCCGACACTCTGGAGTGTCGGACTGGTGGCGGTGGACACACGACCACACTATCCCTGAAGGGCCTTGTTTCTTCTCTCGCTCTCTCCCCCTCTCGTGTCTGTGTGGAGCAGAACCGGGGTTAAGGGGGGCAGTGATGTACAGGTCCAAATCATTGGAAAATCAGGAAATGATGGCGTTGTGTAGCAGGGGACGATATCTCTATGGTGTCCAAGACATGGACATGAACAGTGAGGTAAGGCTCCATGTAGTTAATCAATGTTGAACTCTCTACAAGATTTAGTATCATGGTGAAGAGGATAAGAAATGTGTGAATGAAGATGCCTGCTTCCTTATTACCTTGTTAACTGCCCTGATGTGAAACAGTAGCATATTGAAGGCCAACATTTCCTAATTACCCTTCATCTTCATCAGAGAAGAGCAAGTAGAAAATATAACAATTGACAAGCAGCCTAATTATGTGTAGTGTTATTATATCTGTAATTGTATTGTCGTAGACGTTTATTGCTGCCATTAAACTAAAGTAAGTGACTATTCCTTGTTTCAGGATGAGGAATCGGACTCTGAGTTCTACAAAGGGGAGATGAGGAACTCCCTGTCCATGGACAACTGTGCATTCCAGGGGGAGGAAGAGGAGGAGGAGGAGGAGGAGGAGTGCCAAGTCTACTTCTCCAACCAGGAATACTACTGGAGGTTGGAGGAGCTGAAGAAAACCCACCTGAGCAACATGGCTGAACTGGAGAAGATGTACATAGGACGGAGCGAGGGGGGACCCCAGCACCACCAGCATGGCCTGGGCCTTGGAGGTGGAGGAAACAGGTGGAGTAATCCTCTTTCTCTTCTGCTCGAAGGCTGGTACATCGTTTAGGTCACTGCTCGGATATAATTGGACCATTTGAATTATTTTTTTTGTTAATTTAAACTTAGTTACACTTCATTTTCATAATGAATATACTACCACACTCATCCGCTGTATCTGTGGCATTCATCATGACGAATGTAATAGTTCTTCCCTCGCTTACCGCATTGAACTGTCCTATCTCATGGTCTCCTCAATGTCTATCCTTCTTCTAACCTATCTTTAACATCTGCAGCCTGGCAGAAGAACAGGCCACTCCGACCAGAAGGCTTCAGCGAATTAACTCTCAGGAGGAGTTGGACTTCCACGACACCTCCAGTGGCTCAGACCAATCAGAACTCTCCAATGTGCAAGACAGTGTGGGGGAACTTGAGATGTACATGGACTGTTTGGCCGGGATTCCTAGCCAGGCCCAGGACACAACCTTTGGCAGGTATTGAACAATTAATCGCTATTAGTTTGAGTTAAAATATTTAAATCTGTCAAATGAGAAAATTATGTAAACCTATTATGTAACATACAGGATTCACACATCCAGTATTGACAAGATCATGAATCGTGGCCTCGACTACTAAGAAACTTGAAAATGTATTTAATAGATTATATATTATATTCATAATCATATTAATTCAATCTCACTCTTTTTTTCCTTCAGGGACAGACTGGTGAATCCAGAAATGTCGCCCGCTCGCTTACAATTCTACCCTCAGGCCAACCGCCATAATGCGGGCTGTCTAAAACCCAAGCCAGCGACGTCCCGGTCAGCGACGTCCCAGTCAGCGACGTCCCAGTCAGCGACGTCCCGGTCAGAGACGTCCCGGTCAGCGACGTCCCGGTCAGGGACGGTGGCCTGGGCCAAGCCCACCTCTAAGCCCACCGTGCCAAAGCCCTTCCGGATGATGCTGAGAGAGGAGGAGAGGAAACATCGGCAGGTGCGGACGCGCTCGGCGGTGGAGCTGGAGAACACCCTGTTGAGACTGGAGCTGGAGGAGCTCCGGGAGTGCCGGAAGAAGTTCCGCGCGTCGCCCGCTCCCGCTCACACCCGCCGGCCCCTCTACGAGGTCCTCGGCCGGGGGGCCGCTCGGCGTAGCCGCGCCGAAGCCAGCCGCGACCGGGCCAAGCCCACCGCCGGCCCCGTGCAGCCCTTCAGCTTCCTGGAGAGGGAGAGGAGGAAAAAGGAGGCCAGGATCGTGGCAGAGCTGGGGAGCCTGTGCACCAAGGAGGCGCCGTGCGTCTTCAAGGCGAGGCCCCTGCCGTGCTCCGTGTACGGCAGGCCCAGACGACGAGGCGGCCACAGTCCAGAGGCCAAGACCACGAGCCCACCCGAGTCGCCCTCTGCCGCCACCGGCAAACCCCAGGCAGACGACGAGAGCTTAAAGGAAATCAAAAAGGAAGTCCAGCAGCAGGCTGAGCGCGGGCGACTGCCAGAGAGGTCCTGGATATCCGGGAGATGTTCAGTGAACAAGCCCGTGAAGAAGCACATGGAGGTGTCCATAGAGATGGTCAGAGAGAGAGAGCGGTCCTACGTCACCTACGTTACCCTCACCGCCAGTGAGGTGTGACCATGGGACGCTGGGGCCCGATGAAGAGATGCACATGTTGGCTGACGAGCGTTTACTAACGTTAACATGCGTTCATTTAACAGACATAAGCCAAAATGATTGACATGGGTATGAAAGAAATGTATTATTTTGAGCCATTACCGTTACCCAGTGTAAGGCTTTCATTAAGAAATCTCAGTTATTAATAGAGCTCAGTGAATGCGAGTGTGAATGAAAAAATCTTTTTCTAACAAATAACAATATTGTATTTATTGATATTGAAAATATAAATTGAGTAATAGAAAATACAATCTTTATTATATCATTTTGTATAATTTCTCAACTTGAATTGTTTGTTAATAAAATCATTACTGAAGACAAGGCTTAATTGTGCTCTAGGTAAGATTTAAGAGCTAGTGTCAGTGAAATTTAGTTAGAAATGCGAAAGCAATCCGTTGGCTATTAGTGAGTATTAAAAGTATTGTTGTTGTATTAATGACTAGATCACACCTTTGAAAAGAGGTTAAAAAATGGCTCATTAGCGAGGCTTCAAACTTGTAGGCTACTATTGTTAATATAATTAAATAATCTTTAGAATCTAAGGATTATTACAAAAAGTCTTTACGAAAGTCTCCTAAACTGTAGCCAGCATACTTAAAGGTGCCATGACATGCCACCAGGTGTGGTGTGATTAGCCGTTACAAGCCGTTCAGGAAATCTGCCCCTTATGACATCATAAGGGGCAGAAAGTGGGCGTGTCCACCTAGATGTGTGCTGGATAGATCAGTCTACCAGCCTACCCAGTGGACTGCAGCAAACGTTGCATATCTATCCGTCACACATCTAGGTGAACACACACCTGTGATGTCTTAAGGGGCTGATTTCCAAAACGGCTTGTAACGGCTAATCACACCACACCTGGTGGCATGGGGTTGGGGGGGGGGACTCTGCCCACACAGATAAGGTGGTCAAATCCCCTTGGAAACATCTCTTCTTCTTGAAGAGACTTGAGTGTGGAACCGGTCAACCTCACAAATTTTACAGGTGCTCTTTTTGGTGTACGGAAGCTTCACAGCTAAGTAGTGCAAGGTCTTACGCTACTGGTCAGGACTGGAGAAAGCATCATTGGCAAATAGCTCCAAACCGAACAGGTCACATACCACACCCTCAGAAAAGGATTATTAAGGACTCCCACCACCCATCTCAAAAACATTCTAATTCTAATACGTGTACATCCGTTCTCACACCGGCAGACTGAAGTTTCTATCCTAGATACAGATACAGATCCGTCAGGCTTCTCAACCTTCTTACATTCTTACATTCACATGTTACTTTCAAACCTTACTAACCTAAATGCCTCATAATTTGGTACAACATTGACTTTGCACATAACTGGATCAGCACTGAATTTTTTTTTTTTATATCATAACCCCGTAATATACTTTTTCAGTTTTCAAGTTAATTCATCTTTATGTTATAAAAGAAAGAAATAATAATAAAGTATTGCCGGTAACTTGTCATAATTATTTTGTCTGTCTGACTCAGATGATCTTTGTGTCTGACAAAAAAAACCTGAACCTGAACTTGAACTGATGATGTGGCCTATTATATATATAAATAAAATATAGGCTATTATAGGCCAACAGGATGCATGGATGCTTGCATTAGGCCAATGCAGGCCTTTCCCTTTCAGGGCCCGATTGAGGACCGGGCCAATGGGGCCCTTAGGGGCCTCGAGGGATTTGCACCCCTTGCCATTGGGACTTTTGTGATTTAAAGGGTAGACAGAAAACAGAAGTTTCTATTACCTCAAAATCCTCCAATGTTTGTAGACATCATAGAGAGTAACATCCATAAATGGTTTTACTGGTTTTATCCACAAACCATGAAGGATGTTATTTATCATCATCATCATAATTATTATATCAAACTTCAACATGTGAGAATATATTAAGTATGAATAAAAAAAATGTAAAAGCCACATTAATAACCACGATTTTATTAAATCCACAGAAATATTTTAGAATATTCATTGAAGGGGTGGGCCCTGCTACTAAATATACCTTAATGCAGGCTGGATCATCCCTTGCGCAGGACCCCCATTAGGTGTCCATGGCAGTGGTCGCCACAGTACTTTATAATCAACCACAGTCAGTTTTGTAACAAAGTCCTGGTTTCTGTTACAGCACTGCTCCGAGTCCCATGTTGGATGCATCTGTATGAGGTACACATGGTTGGGAAAAAAATGGAAATGCCTGGACAGGTGGTTGAACCAGACAGTCTATCAGTTGCTCAACAGTATGGTGATAAGTAAATTTTGATTCAATTGGTGTGTGACATGGCACCACTTTCACATCTCCTTTTTAATGCCACTTCCTTCCCTTGGGTTGTGATCTTTCCTCTCTGGCAGGTCCCTTGGTCATTTCATAAAGAGGGCTGGCAGTGCAAGAAAAGTATTTTATAGATTGGCGAGAGTAGCTCGACAGTCCCTTAATCTGTCTCAACCGACTGTTCTCTTTGTTTTAGTCTTTCAGGACCCTCATGGCAGCGGTGTCAGCAGGATCCACTTTATTTCCTCCCCCTGATACTAATCTCCCAAGAAAGCAGATTTCACATTTGCTCTGATTCAATTTGATTCCATACTGCCTCAGTCTCTGCATTACTCCTCACATCATTGAAATTACTTTCAAACCTTTTGCTTAATACAAGGGTGTCATATAGATATGGGACAAATATCTTATCTTGGAGGTCTACTTAATACTCCTCCATGCAGAGTTGGAGGGCTGCATTCAACAATCCGAATGGGATCTTTGTCCATTCATACAAGCCCAGTGTCACAAAAGAGGTTAGGTGCTTCTTCTGCCATAAACCCCCAATGGTAGGCCATTCCCTGGCCTAATGTTAAGATAATGGTCTTTCCTTCAAGGCCATCCATGATATCCTGCACTCTGGATTGGCTGCCTGTCAGAGTCTTGTGCTTTAGCTCCCTATAGTCTGTGCGCAAAAATAAAGGGCAGCACTTCTTTCTGAACCAAACAACAGGTGAAGCGTAGGATGACTTGGATTTATTTTTCCACCCCTGGGCAATGAAATCCGGCAAATGGTCTTTCATTTCCTCACGAAGGCTTACGGACTGAGAGCCCTGTACTAGTGTCCTGGTCTTTGGTGTGTTGGACCTGAATGTCTACATCAACAGCACTGAGAGGATACACAGAGGTAACTGACAAGGGCAGATGACGCCAATAAGACTCAACAAAATTGATGTTTCCATTTTAAAAGTATATTCCAAACTATGTTCCCTGTGTTTGGAAACGTTTGGAATAATTTGGGAATAATGTAATTACACAAGTAAAGTAAATATATAACAAAGGTCTATTGCTTTTTACATATTTATATATTATATATATAAAGTGTATTTAAAGTGATGATATTTGGTTGTTTCCTCACCTGCACTTGCTTTTTACTTACTCAACTGCCTTACGGGCTTACGGCGCGGAGCTGGGCCTCAAGGCTCCAGGACTGGCATATAACGAGAGGTCCACCATGCAGAGCCATGGTGTCGTGGGTGCCTGGCATGGTGACCTTGGAGAGGAGGGTGCTGTCGGGGAGGCCGGACATCCAGGAAGGGTTCAAGAACTTTGGGTCGGGGGTCTCATTGTAGTAAGGTTCTATGGCAGCTCCCATGGCACCGTCAGTTGGGCAAAGGACTGATCAATGGAAGACATTGGGGGACATTTTCTTTTGAATATCTGGAGAATTCAAAAGCTTATACTTCTTGCCGTCATTGTGTATTCCCCCAGATCCAAATAAGAAACGTATCTTGTTTGAATTGCACTTTCATGAAATGTACTTTCTTAAGCTTATAAAACAGAAACATAACAAATAATATATAATAAATAATAAATAATAGTGTACTTAAACATAATCATCCCCCAACCCTATGTTTAAGTACACTATTAGTTAGTGGAGATTTGGGGGATTTTAATTTGATTGCATTGATTTAACTTGATTGCATTGTTTATTTCAATGGCATAGCAAACAGACAATCCATCCAACAAACCGTCCTTATCGTTATGAAAAATATATTGATGACCAAATAACAATATGGTTAAAGGTCAAAACCCATTGAAGATGTAGAGGCATGAAAAGTTCCACAGGTGATACCTTTCCCATCAATTATCTTATCAGGGAGAGAAAGATAAACATTACATGGTGTTGATCCTATTATGCAGTCCTATTGTACTTAACTCAACTCTACTTGAGTTGAGGTGAATACTGTACAATATTTTTCTGCTGTCTCTGAATATGATCGTTCTCCACTTTCACTTCCAAGAAGGCAATCACTACAACACAACCTTATCTGCAGTGTTATACTTACCTACACATTGTCATGCTGTCGAACATGTGCTTCCTAAATTGTCCGTATTGACCATCCATTGTTTCTGGACTGCTGTGTCCGTCATATAGGAGAAATGCACCGGATCAACACACAGCTGACGACAGAAACTAGTCACTTTTGCCTGATCCAAGATTCACATCCTGCAGGATAAATCAAGTTTATAATGTTTACTTATGCTCTCATTGGCTTTTCTACTCGTATTATAAATAAGATACTATCATTGCGTATTTTATTTTAACCAACACGGACTAGGAGGGTTTGTATGGAAGCCCATTCCCGCCAGTAAAAAAAAGAAAAAAGATGAAAACTCTTCCTTGATAAAAAAATAAAATCCCCATTGTAAGTCGAAATTATGAGATAAAAAGTCGAAATTATGAGATAAAAAGTCATAATAATGCGATAAAAATTCGAAATTATGAGATAAAAAGTCAAAATTATGAGATAAAAAGTCGAAATTATGAGATAAAAAGTCATAATAATGAGATAAAAAGTCGAAATTATGAGATAAAAAGTCAAAATTATGAGATAAAAAGTCGAAATTATGAGATAAAATGTCATAATAATGAGATAAAAAGTAAAGTGTGCATGTGCTCCAGTAGCACTGTTTTCAAAGGTCCCTTCATTGTCACCATCATCGCTGGCATCCCCAACCATGCTTAAATTAACTAAACAAATTAGATCTCTGTTCGTGTAGCTTTGACTACACGAACAGAGATCTAATTTGTTTAGTTGTAACGGTGTACTTATTGAAAGACTTTAACAAAAGTAACCATAGCTGTAATTCTTAAAGGTCCCATGACATGCTATTGAGATTTCAAGAAATTCTGCCTTGGTGCAGAATTACAGCCACTACGAGCCAGTCCCACAATGAGCTCTCCACAAACGCGCCATTTTTAGAGGCGGGTCAAGGTAGGGGGGGGGGTGTGAGCAGCTTGTTGCCACGGTACTTCTGGCCAATGATGAACCTGACATTCCCTGCAACAATAAAGTACTGTTTTACACCGAGCATTGGTGAAAATTTAGACATTTCTCCTTTTCTCCACATTTGGTGCATTTTTGGGGCAGTCTGAGTGATCCGCTCACTCCCTGTCCCTCGAGAGCACCGCTCCTCGTCTAAAGAGGTCCCTCTCGCTGCCCTAGTCTGTCCTCGGTATCCTCTACAGCCAGCACAGAACTGCTCGCTACTCCCGCATCTGTAGCAATGCTGGCAGTATCCCTCGCCTCCCTTCTGACACATAACCCATCTTGGCCGGGGACGTAGCATTGGGTATCTCTGTGGTGTGAAGCTCTGCTGAACCTGGACAGTTCCTGTCATTGACTTTGGGTCAACAGCGGCTTTGTTCTCCTGCACTGGTCTACACTCTCCATTCCCGGCTGTGAAGGGTGGCTGAACATACATTTTTCAATCATGCTTCAGCCTACGAAAAGGAACAAAATTGAAATGCATGGGTTTAAAGTACTTGACACTGTCACAAGTTCTGTGGCCCAAGCCCTGAAAGTGGTAATAAGCTGTGGGCTTATAGCCTTATGTCTCCAAAATGAAATAAGCGTGGTCCTCGCAGCTTGAGCCTGCATGGGGGCTGTTTCAATAGGCTAGCAGGGGGAGAAGGGGAAGGAGAAGAAGAAGTAGTCCTCGGGGTCCGACAGAGTCAACGAGAGACTCTATCAGACCCCGTGGGTCAGTGCTACGATAAGCTACATCTGAGTAAAAGAAGGCAGGAGAAGAAGTGCTGCCAAGAGGGTCCTGGGTGCGCTCTATATATACCCGTCGCCAGCTGACTTGTGCATGCGAAGGCATGCGCATGCGTCGTTGCAATAAAGCCATGTTCCGCTTTCTTCAGGGACAGAGGGGTATGGGGGTTCCTGTTTCTACGAGGTATTCTGTACACTTTGTGCTGACGCAACAGCTCAACAGTTTAGCAGTTGAATATTTTTCACATATGGCAGCACTATTAAACGAGGAAGTCCTGCTCATATAGTAGTGCCGTTGAAAGTCCGGTTTTTTCCATGAGCAGATGGGTATGAGGGTTCCTGTTTTCTTCGAGGTAGTTGGTATATATCATGTGCGGAAGTTGCTGTCGATAGTTGCTGTCCCTATTGCTCTAAAACAGTTCCAAAAGGTCCATGAGTTTTTGACTTCGGCAACAGCCATACAGTCCATTTCCACATCTCCATATCATAACTCAAAAGTGCATTACTTATAACAACTGTATGTCAGTATGAAAACAGTCAAAATCTCAACAATAACAATGTCAATACTGTCAACTTAATAACATAACATGTACAAACCATGTTTTCATTTCCCACTTTTCTCTTTTTCTTTTTCAACCAAAACAAGTGTATTAAAGCAGGCCTAAGAGCTAAGTGCCCCTATACCTGTAAGGAAGTCTGACCTCATGGCCTCACGACCTCAAGTCTGACCTCACGGCTAGTTGTAGTATGGGCAAAACCATACTTCTCGCTAAAGTCTTTGAACTCACCAGATGTGAACTGTGGCCCGTTGTCACTCACCAGTTCGAGTGGTATTCCCTGTCTAACGAACATGCCTTTGAGCCTGTTGATGAATTGTATGCTGGATGTTAAAGAGAGGTGAGCTATTTCAAGGTTCCTTGAGTAATAGTCTGTCACCACGAGGTAATTCTGCTTTTCTAGTTCGCAGAGGTCTGCTGCAATGCGTTGCCATGGGCCCTCTGGTAGGGCTGTCGTGAGTAGTGGCTCACGTCGCTGAGTGGGTCTGTTTTCGATGCAGAATCGGCATGCTGAGACTTTCTGTGTTATCTCACCACTGATGCGTGGCCACCACACTGACATACTTGCTCACGCACGGCACCTTGTCAGACCCTGGTGGCCTCCATGAATCTGCTCCAGTATGGCAGATCTCAGTGCAGCAGTGATGACAATCCTATCCTGATATAGCACCAGCCCATCTGTTTCGGAGAGGTGAGCCCTAGCAGAAAAATAAGGCTGTAGAGATGGTAGCACCCGTGACTTGGGCGGCCACCCATTTCTGATAAAGGCTATGATCTGCAGCAGCTCACCGTCATGCTGAGTAGCTGTGCGGACCTCGTTGAGTCGTTGTGATGAGACTGGAGCATTGGCAGCGACTGATTCCACGTAGGCCTGTACCTCGGGCTCCAACTCTCATCACTCCATCTCCATCACTCCTCGGACTATCTGGAGAACGACTAGCTGTTTCCCTGGAATGTGCTCGGCCACCACATTAAAACGAGTGGCACAAGAGGTGTGTGGTCCGTGTGCACGTGAAAACTGTCCATACCTTGTAAGTAGCGTGCAAACCTCTCGCAGGCCCACACACACGCCAGGCACTCCTTTTCAATTTGTACCTTTTCTTGGCCTCCGACAGTGTACGAGAACAGAATACCACTGGCTTCCACTCACCACCATGTTCCTGCATTAACGCAGCCCCTAAGCCGTAGCTGCTCGCGTCTGCACTTACGACAGTATTTAGTAGTTAGCTTCATAGAATGCCAGAGCAGGGGCTGACACAAGCATGACTTTGACACTCTCAAACGCTCTTTGCTGTGCCTCACTCCAGACCCAGTCGTTTTCTCTCTTCAGCAGATCAGTGATCGCAGACCGTTTTGTGGAGAGATCAGGCAGAAATCTCCCAACATAGTTGACGAGCACCCGGACCTGACGCAGTTCCTTGACGTTTGTTGGACTGGCCATTTGGGTGATTGCCTTCACCTTGCTGGGGTCCGGCCTCAGGCCATCCGCACTGATGAGGTGACCAAAGTACAGAATTTCTGACTTGCCAAAGTGGCATTTGGCCCTGTTCAGTTTCAGTCCACTGTCTTTGATAGTCTTTAAAACTGCATTCAGACTACGGTCATGCTCCTCAGCCGTAGCTCCATACACCAGAATGTCGTCCATCACTGCGACGACCCCCTCGTGGTCCTTAAGCAGAATGGTCATCTGTCTTTGAAAAGTTTCTGGGGCTGACGTTATCCCGAATGGGAGCCTACGGAAACAGAACCTGCCAATGGGAGTAATAAATTTTGTCAGCTTGCGACTGTCCTCCTCCAACGGGATTTGCCAAAAACCTGCATGAAGCGTCGAGAGTGGAGAATATTTTTACTCCAGCCAGCTTTGGAGCTATGTCCTCAAGGGTGGGCAAAATGTACCTCTCACGCTTTACTGCCTTGTTCAGGCGTTTTAGGTCTACGCACACTCTTACTTGGTCTTTGTTTTTCTTTTCGACAGGGACCATCGGGGCACACCAATCCGTGGGGTCCGTGACCTCCTCAATTATGCCCAGAGACAGTATGCGTCTTAATTCGGCTTCAAACTTTTGGCAGGAGAGGAAACGGCACATGCCGCAGCGTTGCCAGGGTGTAGGGCTCTGCATCAGGCTTCAATTTAATCTTCACAGGGTCACACTTGAACAGGCCGATTTCCCCAAACACACCCTCTAGCAGATCTGTTGCACTGGCATTGACTCTCATCACCAGGCCCATTCTCTTAGCGACACTGCGTCCCAGTAGATTATGCGAGTACGGCCCCTTTATAACAGTCACCCAGTACTCGTAACGCTGTCCCTTATATGGACTTGTGGCAAGGAATCTGCCCACACATCGCACTTCACCTCCTGGGCTGGTAACGAGTGGTTTTGGTCCAGTAATGACCAATCGTTGGCGCCGCGCTAGCCTATTGAAAGCAGTCTGTGACATCACTGTGATGTCTGCACCAGTGTCTATTTTAAATTCAACAGGAGTGCCATTTACACGCAACTCCACAAGTCACTCATTTTCGGAGTCAGGCTGCTAAATCACGTCTGGTGTCACCTCCATTACAGCACCAACGAAAAATGGATCGTCATTGTACTTTTTTTTTTTTTTCTTGTTGCTTACTTATTTCGGGTGAATAACGTTTTTATCTGTCTTTATCACAATATTCTGTCTATTAAAACCTGGCTCTGGGTTGTAACAAAACCATGTACCATACCATAAAGTATTTATTTGTAACTTATATCAGTTAGTCAGTGTTGTCATGGATGGTCTGAATGGATGATAATGAAATCTGTCGTGTGGGTGTTGTGTGTGTGCATAAAGTAAGAACAACGGCAAAAGCACTTATGTAAAAAAATCAGAAGAGCCATGTGGCCCAGCACATGGCTCCGGCTGAGAGCCCAGAGAGAGTGAGCCAGCTGGGAGGAGGCTCTGGCATACCCCTGGTCAGCATGAGGTGCGTGTGCTGACCCCACTCGACCAAGCCTGCAACAGGCCTGTCATTCAGGACACGTGTGTCCACTTGAATGGTTGTTCATTTTTTAAACCAGCTTTATGTGTGCCAAGACTGCATGTTGATTGTGTTTTAAGGTGGACAATACAACAAACCGTTAAATATAAAATTTCAGAAAAATATGCTTTATGAAATTCATTAAAAAACATGAAATCAAATGAATTATCACATGGTGAAAAACTCATGCTGTCACACAGCAGGATATAAGTGTCACAACATGAATTGTGTGCACATGGTTACATGTATTAGAATGTTAGAATGACAAATGATGAACTCATATTTTCTATGGAAATAGGAACTGGTAAATGGGAATGGAAATGGTAATATACAGTAATATACAGCAACAAATACCGGAATTGAGCAAGCACCGTCCTCATGAGCGGGAGGCTATTCCCTAAACATTTGGCTTTGAATTGCTTCCTCATGGCCAGTAGACATAGTCTCTGTTAATGGGGATTAAAACTTTTTCCTCATGAGAAGTATTTCCTATACATGGGCATTTAAAAGTACAGGGTTCTTTTGTGTTAAATAATACAAATCTTAAATGGAAATTGTAAAAATTGAATCAGCATTAGTCAACAGCATTTGTTTAGATTTATAACAAGATTTGTCTGTTTGTTATTCATTTTATTTATTAAGCCCTTTGCTCCTCTTGGCTGCATAGGCCCCTGATGAACGTCCTCCATTTCAATCTGTTTATGGCTTTTCGCTCAAGCTCTCCCCAGTCGAGCCCACTCACTGACATTTCTGCCTCTTTACTTCTTCTCCAGCTGTTCCTGGGGCAACCACTTTTCCTTTTCCCTTGGGGGTTCCAGTTCTTGTCGGGGGATGTTTAATGGCACCTTGGGAGTCATGCATGCAGGCCAGCTTTCCCGGAGCTTTGAAGTCAAGACAGGTGTCAAACAAGGATGTCTTCTGTCACCATTCCTCTTCCTCCTTGCTATCTGGGGGAAAACAAGAGGGAAACAACTGAGGGGAAGAGAAATGGAATTCACCGGACAACGTGGGAGCAGCTGGAGGATCTTAAATTTGCAGATGATATAGTTCTCCTTTCACATACACACGGACAGAAATGCAAGAGAAGACAGACAGACTTTCACAAACAATAAATAAATAAAATAATATAAAACTAAAACTTGGTCTCACTCCCAATATAACAAAAATACAAGTGATGGATATCCACTCCAAAACCAGAAACCACGTCTTCTTGAACAGCACTGCCCTAGAGGAGGTAGAAGCTCCCACCTAGTGTCCCAGTGTGGATACCACTGGAGGGACAGACGCCGACATTAGGAGCAGAATTAACAAGGCTAGAGTGGTGTTTAACATGCTCAAAAAGATCTGGAGCTCAAAAAACATCTCCACCAACAATAAGATATGCATCTTCAACTCCAACGTGAAACAAGTGATGCTGTACGGATCCGAAACATGGCAAACAACAAAACACACAACACACAGGCTGCAAGCAATCATCAACACCTGCCTCAGAAGGATTGGCCACACCCTCAGACAATCTGCCGCAAACATTTGTCCGAATTATTCCATAGTAAAGTGAACGATGGGGACCAGAGGTCGTTTTGTGGCATTCATTTTATTCATCATCACCACAAGAGGGAGCACTCGAAACGTCCTCCAGCAACACTCGTTATTTTCCCATACGCACCGACACTGCCACTGGCACACAGACACACGCACAAACACATACAGACACACAGAAAAAGACGCACTCTTATCATCTTATTATTATTTGCCATTTTACCACTTACCAACCTAACTTTATTCTCTGGCCCTCCTCTATAGCCCTGACTAGACCTAGGTCTACCTGAATTTCGGCTCCTCAGAAACATAAAACCACATTCACTCTCAACTCACTCCAACTTGTTGCTCAATAACTTCTACAATAACTTCCACACTTTCACCAGGTATCAACTAATTTAACAAGGCCTATAACAAACACAAAAAACACACAGTTCAGATGCCAAATGGCCTGCAGTGAAATTTGAGACTGAATGGGTTGGGCTTAAGTTCTGACTCCAGCCCTTCGGCTGTAGGTCAGCGCAACCCGCTGAAAAAAAAAATCAGCCCAACCCAACAGGTCCCCGAACAGGTTTAGTTTCCACTCGGTAGAATTGCAGACTCGGGTGGGGCACGTATTCCTATATCTGCTCGGTGAAACGGGACTATTGAACACACGGAGAGACACCACAGCGTTGGTTAAAAACGCGGAGCGCCGTACACACTCTGCTTGTTCTCTCGGTTTTTTCCACCCCAATCCGTCGGTCATGTTTCGCTGTGGTATCGCGTACCCCCGATGCAGGTGGATCATGCCCCTGCTCCTGTTCTTCGCCATTATTTTCGACATTATCGCCATCTCGTCTACTTCGGGATGGGTCGAGGACGAGGACGCCAAGTCTCACTACGCGAACATGTGGGAGCAGTGCCGTGGCAGGAACAATCAGTGGGAATGCAAATCACTCATGACGAACGGTAAGTGCACAAAATGTGTGTTGTGTGTTGGATATCGCCATGTCACCACGACGGCGTAGAGAGAGCACAGCACGACTCATTGCGGCTGCGCAGTTCGCTCTAGGACAGAGGTGTAAAGAACCGCAAACTGTATTTAATACGAAGATTGGCAACGGCGCGAAACCTAATAGCCAATCCGGTGTCTGTAAAATGTTGTGCGTTACACGAATTCGAAATAAATAGGTGGTTCGGTGTTGACGAGGTATAGGCCGTGTTCCCCTACCAATGATTGGAGACAAACTGAACTCACCTTCCCGAAGTATTTCCCAACAAACCCGGACAGGTTGTCAGGATAATACGCCATGCATGTCCTCGCATGTTTTCTGTACGTGGGAACAATTTAGTGGACTGATTCTCTCAGTTCAACTTTGATTGCAGCTGTCACCCATACATATTGTATGGGAAAACAGGGAAGAGATGTTTGGCTGGTGGGTGAAACACCAACCCTGCCAGACCACTCTCGGCTAGGGACCAGTGTGGGTTGTAACTGCGTAATGAAAAGGAGCAAGGACTAAGGATTTTAGTTCAAGATGGCTGGCTCTGAGGTCGACATGTTAACATTTCCAGCTCTATTTATAGGCCAATTGTGAGGGAGGGTCTCTCTTTGCTGGAGGTCGTGCTGTTAGGACACACACACACACACACACACACACACACACACACACACACACACACACACACACACACACACACTCAAAAGTGTTATGATGACATTTTTACATATGCATGCAGCATATGACATAGTTATAGCCTTTCTCTTCTAAATATTTTCACCAGAGAAGAAAAAAAAACTGTGACTCTCGCTCTCTGCAGTTATGGTGTCATTGCTCCCTCGCTCAGTCTCCCCCTCCTCTTTTACATGAGATGTGCAAGATGTAAGCAAGAATACAGACAACAAGTAACAACAAGTAGACACAAAGGGCACTTACAAAGTGAGCATGCTCACAATTCATATACAATCGAAGAACACACACAAATGATAGCATAAGACCGTATTGCCTCGTTATGTTCAAGGGACTTCAAAATGTTTAAAGATTGCGGCACAATTATTAGAAAGTAAGAAAGAAAGGGGAAAGAAAGAAGAAAAATCAGGTTGAGCAAGTTTGATGCGATTGGTGGTACATCCGTTCATGTTCCACTCCCACACCCTACTCACATAACAACGTCAAAAACAAACAACCACATACTTAAGTGGATAAATCATGACTGACGTAAGAGATGATTTAGTAGCAGTCAGAACAGTTGGGCACACATTCAATTCAGTGGCTGGAGCTCTAGATTCAAGTTCACATTTTAAGGCGTACCATATGAAAATGTTAAACATCCCTACATTTATTAAAGAAGACAACCACTGCTGTAACCCATCAGTCCTTACAAGACAGAGAGAGAGAGTACAAGGGATATTTTACCACTAACATCTGCCGTTCTCGCTTCGTATTTTTCACAAAGCGTAAAATTATATAAACCTCTGGAATGTTCAGTGACATTGTAAAGGAGGCGGAGAAACCTTTTAAATAATTAAAGTATGAGCCAAGGACATCCTTCTCCAGAATATTTGCCTTCTGTGTGTCTGTATAATTGTGTCTCTAATTGATTGAACATTCTATGTGTATGATTCATTGAATACGGCATTTCAGAATGTTAGTAAACAATTGCCGTAACGACACTTCCGGGTGGCAGAATGCGAGCGGCTACCACTGACCTCTGAAGCCATCCAGCCGGCTGTAAACACAAATAATAATAAATAATAATAAATAAATAACAATAAAGACTATGTCACACAGTCAACAAAACATTGTTGTTGATCTGAAGTTGAAACGATGACGAAAACTATATTAATATAATATAATATATTATATATATATATATATATATATATATATATATTAATGAGACGTCCCGTAGCACCCCGCAAGAAGAAAATCATTAATTCAAGCCATTTACTCTCGATCGTGGAAGGGTTTGTTTACTAGTGGTGCCAACGGAGAACGCATCGGCTTTTGCCACCCGGAAGACCATAGTGTGACGTCATGGTGAATTGCCGTATTATTGTGTGTGTGTGTGTGTTCAGGTTGGGCCCAGGCTGTGGCTGCTCTGATGATCATTGGATTCCTCCTCCTCGTCATCGCCTTCATCATCTCCTGTGTGGCTCTCTGCTGCACCCTGAACATCACCCTTCTGCCTATAGTCGGAGTGCTGCTCTTCGTAGTTGGTAAGAGACACGCACGCACGCACGCACGCACGCACGCACGCACGCACGCACGCACGCACGCACGCACGCACGCACGCACGCACGCACGCACGCACGCACGCACGCACGCACGCACGCACGCACGCACGCACGCACTCACGCACGCACGCACGCACGCACGCACGCACGCACGCACGCACGCACGCACGCACGCACGCACGCACGCACGCACGCACGCACGCACGCACGCACGCACGCACGCACGCACGCACGCACGCACGCACGCACGCACGCACGCACGCACGCACGCACGCACGCACGCACGCACGCACGCACGCACGCACGCACGCACGCACGCACGCACGCACGCACGCACACACACACACACACACACACACACACACACACACACACACACACACACACACACACACACACACACACACACACACACACACTCTCTCTCTACATCACAATAGGCCACCTAAACAAAGAACACAGTCCACCAAAGTTTCCTTTTCAGTGTGTTTCCCCTCTTGTGTGGGGCCGCTGTGGGCCTTAAACGTTTTCAGAAAAGTGCTACTGTCGTTATGCTGCTTTTTCATGTTTTGCTTTTTATGTCACCCAATGAGATTAGTTCTACCGTCCCAAATTAGTTGGATACATATACATACATATTGTATACTCTACAGTAAGTTACTTTCACAAATCCAAACATTGAATGCAGGACATATGTGTCTGCATTCGCTGCTTATCAATCATGGATGGATTAAAAAAAAGTTATCGCTGCGATGTTAAGCTAGGAGCAACGGATCTTCCCGGCTAGTTGTCATAGAAACTGTAAACAAAGCCCTGGGACGCGGCAGGTTTTCTTTGAGCCCACAAGCTCTCACAACCCAGTACTGATCAGCGCCCTGCTGCCAGGAAAAGAGATTTTGTCCACTGGGAAACATGCACGGACATACGTGCACATACACGCACGTGCGTGTGCGCTCTAGTGCTGGGCCATAATGCAATATGATCGTTTATCGTCTTTGAATGGTATTGCATAATGAAAAGAATTACCTTAAAGCTTATCTTGATACCCACTTTGATAGCATGAATTAATTACGATTAGAAGATATGCCTCTAAAATGAGGTTTGATACATCAGGCAAATGCCCACATACATACACACACATATACGTATGGCCACACACACACACATACACACACACACACACACACACACACACACACACACACACACACACACACACACACACACACACACACACACACACACACACACACACACACACACATCCACACAAACAAGAAAATATTGCAACCATGGAATATATCACAACTTAGCAATAGTATGTAAACAATAAAAACAATTCAATAATTATTTGTGACTAAAATGATCGCTCTTGGAGACTTGTGACAGCGGTTGTCTGATTCCCACATTGTAAAGGGACATGGCCCTGGTGTAGTATTCCAAGAGTAGGAGGAAAGAGTTCACAAAGTTGATCCACAAATAACGGTGACACACAGAGTGAGACACAGAGAGAGGAAACGGTCGCATCACTACATTTCTGAAGAAATTAGATACTGCTAATGAGAAGAGAGAATGGCAGGAAGGGGGGGAGATCAACAGGAATTGGGAGGGAAGACTGGGCTAGGGAGGAGGAGGGGAGGGAAAGAAAAGGAGGGGTGGTACAAACAAAAAGTTCATAGTCCACATGTCTGTTGACTCATCTAGTTCAAGTTTAAGATTACAGAACAAAGCTGCTACACACACACACACACACACACACACACACACACACACACACACACACACACACACACACACACACACACACACACACACACACACACACACTTGCATGCAGACACACTCACATACTTGCATGCAGACACACTCACATACACATAAAGTTGGTGTTAGACTTGGTGGTGGTTGTTATTAGTCATTTTCACAGGTGCAACTATCTACCTTTTTTATCCAATTATATCCAATTATCTTATGTTATACCGACAGCACGGCTGCTTGATCAGTTTTAATACTTCATACTTAATCACTGATGAACATGGATTATAATCAGTCATGAAACAAATTAAATTGTTCTCCTGCATTTGTACTTTGAACATTTAAATACCGGGGCCCTGTTTGTAACTGTAGAACTGTACTCTACTTTACTTTTTTACGAGGATAACTCAGCCACATTCATAAGCTCATATCAATCAATCATTGGGATATGTTGTCTTTGACAATCGTCAGAATAGCATAGATTGTTCCAAGATCAGGGAACATGTCTGCGAAATATTTGCCAACACACAAAAAATGTCCTGCCCCACCCTGCCCCACCCGCACAGACAATTAGTGTTGAAAAAGATATGAGTCACCAGTCTGGTTGAAGTTCTGTGTCACAAATCAGACATACTATACCATGAAGATTCACTCAGGGTCTGGCAGGGCGTCTGCTTTTTGTCCTTGCCTGACTCGCTCAGACAGTGCAGATGTTCAAATGTTGGCGTTGCTGTCGCGGCCGCACGCGATATATATCTCCCACACCCTTCTGCTATAATGCAACATGCCTGTCCAGTTAAGTAAACAGGGGCCGCGTTGGCTACCTCCTATTGTTTATAAATACTTGGTCAGATACTCGTTTACATGACACTCAAGAAAGTCGAATTATTGGCTTAGTCCAACTATGATTGGATTATTAAGATGCATGTATACACCTTAGTCGAGCTAAAATCAAATCGAATTGGGTTACTCATAGTCGCATTAAGACCCCTAGATAATGCGATTCCTAGTCGAGCTAAGCGTGCATGTAAGGAGTCGAATTGGATTATGCCTTGAATTGCGTTCTGCGCATGCTCGAGATCTTTTCCCGGGGCCGTGAGCCGGAAGTAGAAGGAGACGATAGTCGTGTTGTTGTTGTCGCCGTCGGAAAACAAGAAACAGCAATTTATTTTAAAAGGTGGCGCAGAAGATGGAGGAAGCCGGTGAATGTAGTTACCCCCTATAAGAATTGTGTCCCGGCTGCGGGAGCCAATTAACTTTGGCTTTGACTCTCTGAAGTCCAGATTGAAACGAACATGGAGGAGAAAGCGATGTTTCAGCAGACAGCTGTCAGTTCACTTCGGGTCCATATCATTTCTCCGACGCTCCATTGTTCCTCTTGGTCGTATGCGGACTCCTCCGCCGGCAGAGCAGCCGGAGGAGTCCGCATACGACAGACGGGTCGGAACAATGGAGCGTCAGAGAAATTATATGGACCCGAAGTGAACTGACAGCTGTCTGCTGAAACATCTTTCTCGAATGCCGCCTGTGTGTTGTTGCTGGTGACGTAAAGAGGTCAACCGGTGGCGCTATAACCACTAGTTGAAATGGGTACAGCGCCACCTATCTTACCGGGGAATGATATGCTTCGGCCAATGAATCGGGTTACTCACCGCCATGTATACCCGGACAATTGCAGTTGTCCAATTGCGGAGCATAGTCGAACTATGGCTTTAATCAGATTAAGCTGTGCATGTAAACGTACTGAGTGATAGTTACTCGTTTAAACGTTTTAACTTCTCACTGCACTTAACTTCCCTAGAAGGCTTTATAAATCCACCAATAATATTAATATTAATAATATTATATACGCTCTCCCCTAGGATAAGGCCTGCAATGTGCAAACATCTTGTCGTTTAGTGTGTTTCCAGAGAAATGTTTGACCTTCTATTACAGAAGACACACGTTCAGGTTGTCTTCATTTGGTCTTCCTGAAAACTCCACAGTAGCACAGAAAAGACACCATTACTCTAATAGGATAAAAGCAGAGTAATTGGTACAGGTTTATTTGATTACATCTTAAATCAATGTTGAGCAACTCTGTGACTTCCCTTACTACTGCCAGCCATTGGGCTCAGACAGTAAGCTTGTGGTTGACCCGTTGGTGACTCTCTCTCGCTGCTGTGTCAGATTGATGAGTGATGCTACCCTTCAATGGCCTCCAGCCCTCCAACCGTCCTGACTCGCAGTCAAACATCTCCAACTGATTTGCGTGAAAGCAAACTAGCTGGACTAGTTTGTACGCTGGGGTTATTTTGCACACGTAGGGTGGAGTAATTGGGTGATTCTAGTCGTATGCGCTCCCTTTAGTAGCTTGAACCTGGATCAGTTCAACCTAGTGCTGCAACCTTGAGTATTGATAACAAGGTTGCCATATTTACAGAATATATGAACATGCTACTTTTGTTTGGGTCTGAGTAAAAGGATTAGCAGAAGTGCTGGAGCTGTGGGATCTCACTCACACACTCACAAATACAGAAAAACAAACCCGCACACACTCCTTCAGGGCTGGGTGTGAGCTCTCTCTCTCTCTCTCTCTCTCTCACTCTCACTCTCTCTCCTTCCCCGTTATCGATAACTCACCGTTCTCTCCTCTCTTCCCATCCAGTGGTCCTTCAGTTCATTGCGCTCATCATCTATCCAATGAAGTTCAACGAGCAGATCTTCGAGGGCGACTACTCCTACACCTGGGCGTACGGCTTCGGCTGGGGGGCCACCATCCTCACCGTCGGCTGCGGGATCCTCTTCTGCTGCCTGCCCCGCTACGAGGATGAGCTGACGGGCCTGGCCAAGACCAAATACATCTACTCCTCCTCCGCCTAAAAGACTTACCTGAAAGAGTTACTCTCATCGGCTGAGCTCTCCCACCACGCTGAGCACCAACGATGCCATGCTAAGCTTAACACTGAGCATTCCCTTCCCCTGCTTTACTTATGTTTTAACGAATGTCCCGAAGCTCTGTTAGATAATAACCTGGCCCTGCACAGGGGCTGAGGCTTTTCAGCCTGAGGCTTGATATACAGTGTTGCTTTTTTTTTTTTCCCGTCTTTTCTTGTGCTAACACCGAAAACCCGCAGTTTTTCAGAATTGGAATGCATTCGGTGTAGATTTGTTTTTAACTATCGCTTTACTTTTAACTCTCAATGCAACATCACCAAAGTGTACTTAAAAACAAAGGATGTCATTTTGTAAAGTATAGCTTTAAGATGATCGATGTTTCTTAAATGAATTTGTCAGAAACATATGCAAACTGTTAAAAGCATTTGTGCATCATCAAAACATGTGTCAAACTGCGTGTTGATTGTTAAAAATAGGAACTTTGTCAATTCCTTACATGTACTAAAATGCATTTTGCATTGTGTATACATCACAGGCTGTAAATAAGGGAACATGTCAGAAAATATACGGATACAAAAGCGGGATGTAACTATAGCAATCATAGTAATGATGTACTGTCACAGCAGATGTTTTCAACTATTCCTGTGTTCTCATCCATTACCTGCTTCCTATTGAGTGTTGACATTTGCTGTATTTGAATTGTTTTTGTATTACATGGGTAGACATGTAGAGGCACACAATAGATGGCTTTATGTGATCTTGAGGATAAAGAATTTAGTTTTCATGACGTTCTTGATTCATTGGTTATTTCAAGACCCCTGGTCAGCACGCACATTTCATGTGGTGTCGTCACTAACGTAGGAGTATGTTGTGGACTGTCCTGGGCTCTTAATAACACTCTCGCTTTCAAATTCCTGCTGGAAGTCAAGATGCTAACACCTAGCTGTAAGACATGATGATCTCTCATACCGACGCCTTACTGTTTTAGTTTTTTTACTTGTCTTGTGGAATTCCTGATCCAACAAAGTCTCTTGAGTCTCTTACGTAACGGTTGTTCAGTCAACTCAAAACTACATTCAAGCTGTTTTTTTTTTTATTAATTTACAAAAGAGAACTGATGCAAGATCAGTGGTGGCTTTTAGATTCATATGGTGCAAGAGGAAATTATTGTTGATTGTGAAATAGTAGCTTTTTAACTGGTTTTATTGTACAGCTATGTTCAATATAATCATGTGAGCAAGCACTATTTTAATTGACTGCTGAACACTGAAAAAAAATATTCTTACTGCTGTCATTTGTACAGTTATGGATGTAATGCATATAGGTAACACAACATTCTTCTATTGAGACCAAGCTGTTTTTTCTGCTGTAGTTTAAATTGTTTCTTTTGAAGTTGTGTGTTTAATCTAATAAAAGTTGCATTTTCATATAAACTAAAATATATGTTCTTTAAGATATATATAGATTTGCAAAAGGTTCAAAAGTCATCAACAATATCATAAATACAATTAACTTTTTTTTTTTTTACACATCCAACTCTTGAGTAAATGTGACAGGAAAATAAAGAACACAAAAAAAACTAGCAAGATCTCCATGAAAGACCAAACTGCTCGTCAGGTGCTCCAGGAAACTGAACCTGGATCTGCCAGGGCTTGCTTAGCCTTGTTCTCACTGTTTTCCTGTAACCGCGATGAGTCCGTGTGAAGTGAGGTCATCAAATTAATCCTAACGAGGGATTACATTTGAGTTCCTGGCTGATAATTCATCACGCAACACGAGATGCCAAGAAGAGTGAAAACCAGCAAACCACCGATTTACCGATCTTCTCGGAGACCCAAAACATCCAATGGCCGTATGACTGCTGTGTGCTGGGCTTGGAATGCGTGCTCTTGAGTTTACCCGATGATGGTCGTAAAAAGTGACACATTCTCTCTCCCACTCTCTTTTTTCACACATGCACGCACACACACACACACACGCACGCACACACGCACGCACGCACGCACGCACGCACGCACGCACGCACACACACACACACACACACACACACACACACACACACACAAACTGCAAAACAGGCTAAATCCTGCTTTATTTTTTTTATGAAGCATACGCCCTTACAGACCACGCCCTGTGTGAAACCTGAGTGAGAACACCTCCGCTTGAGCAAGCCCTGACAGCTACAGTTTCAGCTTCCAGCAGCCAATGACGAGGAGAGGGAATGACGGATAAAGGGAGGGGCTGGTAGAAAGGGAGTGAGAGCAATGACACCAGGGTGAAAGGTAGCAGGCAAATTCAGGGAGGGGGGGGAGAGAGAGAAAGAGTGTGAGAGAGACAGCAAGAGAGTGAGAGAGACGGAGAATGTAATTTATGGGAAATCCTTATAGGTTATTTTGAGTATCTGAAATTCTTTGAGATATGGCAAATATTCATCAACCAATTGCCACAAAGAACTAAATACACACATTGCACACAAGCGCAATACATGTTTGCGCAAAATATCTCAGGGGCAGGGAAAACATAAATGAAAAAGAATGCTAAGGAAAACTTACACTAACATATGAACATACTTTGTATATGTTTTATATGAAATAAATAATTAAATACATGCCTTTGTTTGAAGCTGAAAACACTTTCAGATTATGCTACCCCCTGGCTGACAAGCATGGTAATGCATGTGTGCGTTATTACAGGCTAATAGATAATGCAGATGTGTGTCTCTAGCTGACTACCACTAGGGGTCATGCTTAAGCAGGAAATCATTCTGGTGGATTAGCAGAGATCGAAGATTATAAAGTAGCCTATTCACCGTTACTGTAGGCAGGAGCCTAGAGAGGGATTTATTTTTCTTCCTCCATTATATATTTATTAAAAGTATCTTAAAAAAACATGTTTATTTCACTTCATTAAATATTTTATAGACAATTCTGCACACATCTGGCATTGCTACTACTATACCTTTTATAATGGTTCACCTTCACCACTATCCCCTGTATCTGCATCTGCATGACAGCAGGTTGCACAAAGCCTGCAATTAAACATGCACATAACTCCAAATTCTCACAGCAATTATTATATTGTGCATGACCTCATCTTTGCAGAAACTGAACCCAAATAAAGGAAAGTTTAAGGGTTTTTAAACCTTAACCATTGCTGCTGATCATTTTGGGTCCAAGTGACATAATGCGGACAACAATATTTGAAATTGTGTGTGGACCCTGCAGCCGTGATCAGCGACTATAAAAGCTGCACTGTGCTCCTTTGGGTACGCGTCACAGTACCTCCTCTAAGTTATCATTAGAGGTACTTGATAAGGCACCATACCAAACCGTGATCGAAAGGTAAAGGAACACGTCGTATTCCTCTGATCGATCCCTAACGATCAGAAAAATAGGTGCTGAAAGTTGAAAGTTGAAAGTTAAAAAAAATCCACAATTTCATTTACATTTGAACCAAATGTTCGCCAAATATGATAAATGTTAATATAAAAATGATCATCATATGTTAACAACCAGTCAGGCTTGAGGAAAGTCAAATTACATTGTACAACAAATTAACTGTTTATATACATACATATTAACGGGCCTAGCCAAAATGTGCTTGAAACCTATCATTGACTAATAAACGCACCTTTGAAAAGGATGTTGTCATTATTTGGCTTCCTGGGGCTTGATATACTGTAGATGCATTTCCTTCAGTGTAGCCACTATGTGGTAGCAGTTGAGGCCTATGAGCAGCCTTGCCAGATTGGGCCAGATTTCCCACCCAATCTGGCAACACTGCCTATGAGTGAACTGCATTACGCAATTGTGGACTAAACCATTTTGGAGAATGGCAGGGGTACAGAAAATTTTGTCTTTTCATCACGGAAGATCAAATAATTTTCACTTTGTTTTACTTAGAATCGTTAGGAAAAAAATGGCCATATTTGATGGCGTACTGATAATATGATTTAAATTCCAGGGCTCTGTCTAGGGCCCTCTCAGGGGCCCCTGCACCGTCATCACCTGCCACCCCTTTACGACACCTCTGACTGTAGGTCGACTAGAGCGTGTGTCAGAATTACTATCTAAATGAGGCACTTGCAATGTTGGCTCTTGTTCTGCGTAATGATTGTAGTGTGGACTTTGTTTCTGCCTCCCTGGTGGTTTCCACTCTGTTCAAGGGGAACAAAATAATGTAGATATAGGCTCCCCGCGTGGTACTCACCGCGCTTCTGACATCTCACCCATATGCCTCATTCTGGGAAAAAAGTGCTGGGCTCTGATACCTTTAACCGATTTATCAAACACAATTCAATTCAATGTTGAGGGTTTAACCCTCCAACAGTCCGCAGGGAATGTCCATATTCCATGACAGCACAACAGACATTTCGACTCGGGTGTAGGTTTGGGGTCAAATGAGTGTATGTAGGGCTGTGGTTGGAAAGAGGGGTGGGGGGTAGGCCTACATGTATAGTTGGGTTAGATGATAAAGTAAATAGTCAATACAGCTACTTTGCTTATGTATGTAGAATACAACAATAAGACAAAGGAAATGTCTTTCGTTTTTGTCTTCGACAAATTATTTAATACATACTAACCCTAACCCTATTTGGGTGGGTAGGAAATCTATCTTGCAATTGTTTAGCTGTGCTAAACATGTGTAACTTCATGTGTAACATTACCCTAATGGATATTTCGATTTTAACCCACATACCTTTTCTGCCCTTTATTAATCTCGCCCAAGAAAAAAAAAAGAAATATTACCAAAATGGCTAGCTAATGTTCAATGAAAATCTATAAAAACCTTGGTGCCTGAGAATTGAATTCCATAGATTACAGAAATCATAAAATATTAAAGTAAATAGCAAACTTCCTCTCCCAGCATCTTTACAAGTGTGGCGGGGCAAACTGGATTAAAAACTAATTACGTAAGTGAATAGGCCTACTGGAATATGATGATTAATAGGGCCTCTAAATTTCCAGTGTGTAGTCACAATGTTAAAAGTTATCTTTACAAAGTCGATGATTCCACTCTTTGCTAATTTCGAACTTCCTCAAGTTCCAATGTAAACGGACAACACGCTGCACGCCTGGGAAAGCAACACATTTGCCTGCTTTCACATATTGTTCAAATTGAAAGTGCATGCCACAAATAATATGAATCTTCAGATAAATAAAATAACCCTTCTTAACTGAACCTCCACCCACTCATCTGCTGTCTATTCTGTTTTTGAATGTGTGAATATAAGTAGTGAGAATATATACCCCGCAGTCTTTTAATAGGCTGACAACCACAGCTGACTGAATGTAGAATATGAACAAATATTGAAAGTGTCAAACAGACATTAAGGAATGAAGAACAGAGGGTGTTCTAATTGTAAAAGTTTTGGCTTTAAATGTTTATGTGACCTATCCATCCAGAATACCAATTTCTAGGGAATTGGTATTATGTTTGAACACTCTTATGTTAGGCCTTATTTGTGTAAAATATTAGATAAACCCCTGAACTCACATGTGTTGAGTCTGGGTGTCAGAGTCAACTGATTTCAACTAATAAAGCCACCAATCTGCAACCCACCTGAGACCATCAATAGTGTAAGCTTTCCCATTGCTGGTCATAGTCTCCACTGCCCAGTCACAATGGCCAACTCTGACGCCTAACGCTCGTTTCCCTCCCAGTTGATTTGGTTTATTCATACATTAGATCAAACATGAGGCCCACTGTCTGTAGAACCCAGTGACACTCCTCTGTGCCCCCAGCAGGTGGGTCTAGACCAGCGATTCCCAACCCCCGTTCGCTGGACCGGACCTGGTCTGTGGACCCGGTCTGTGGACCCGGTCTGTGGACCATTAGAACTGGGCCTTGAAATATTTCCAGAAAAAGCAAAAAAATTAAAAATATATAATATTAATACTACTTTCTCTTGTGTTTGCACTACTTTTGTGTTTATTTAAGCTTCAGTGACTTTCCTTCTTCGTGTTTCTCTTACACATTTTAGTTATAGTAGTAATATTATTGCATTGTTGAAGGGAGCCTGAGACTCACACATTTCATTGCTGTTGCTTTAATTGTTGTGAATATGACAAAATAAACCATCTTGAAAAATAGCCACATCCTTTGTTAAAAAATTATGAATCTTAAAATTAAGGCATTCAAGTTAACTACCGGTCCCCCCAAATGCTTTAATGAATATGCCGGTCCTTGGAACAAAAAGGGTTGGGAACCCCTGGTCTAGACTATGAGGACTGCTCAGCGTCCGACACATGAGACCCCCCTGGTGGCGGGGAGCTGTACTGCCGCCCAGGTTGTATTACTAACAGAGGGAAATGGGTGGGTGGAAAGTCCCTCTGTGGAAATCCCCTTCCCTGTACTGGGCTTTCTTGTAACATTTAACGAGTTAAACGGACGCCCATGAATTATTCGTGACAGACCCGGCGGACTGCGAAGGCACCAGACGAGGTGGATAGTGAGGGGAAGAAGAAGAGACGGTTGAATGGCGCCGAGGAAGGACCGCTGCGGTGGGGCTGAGTGAAGTGGCTGAAGAAGGACCGGTAGCCTGAGCGTCCAGGAAGGCTTTGTTATTACCCGGACACGGTACCCAGGTAAGACCACGGTCCCCGTCCCCCGCCAGCTGCTCTTTAGGGGGTGGCGTGTTAAACACGAATGTCAGACTCGCTGGGATGCTCGGGGTTTTTAGGCCTTTCCCAGTGAACGGTCGCACAGTGGGAATATGGGGACATGGTGGGGAAAGCTGGAGGCTTGTGGCTCACGACAGTGGCTGCTTTCTTTGACAGCCATTGTTTACAAAGACGTCAGCCAGGACGTTCAAACTGAACCAATGTCTCCCGGGCGCTGTCACACTGGCTCCGTGTCCGCGGCGGCGGAGGAGACCTTTAAACGCCACGGTGTCTGGAGGGTAGTTGTCATAGGAATTACGTAAGCCCTCCAACGTCAGCAAAGTCTCCTGTTTATTGTGTTTCCGTGGAGCCAGTCGGGCTTACACCGCAGCGTTCACCGTCCTGACACTGGGTCTGTCTTCGCCCATGGTGTCAAAGCAGAAATACCCGATTGTTGCTGTCTCTAATGTGGTGACTGACACACATTCCTGGGGCCAGTTTAGATCCCTTTGCACCTGCTGCTCTCTGGAAAGGTGGAGCTGCAAGGCACAGGCCATCAAAGGCTGACTACTACGTCTGCCTGTTGTCTCTAACTGTAGGCTGGTGTTAAGTGGATATGGTGTTCTTTAAGTTAGACAGTCAGGGTTTCAAAATACCCACGGTACTTTCTTTCCTCGTCGTATGGACGGTGACTATTGTTGAATTCACATATGGAGATTATGTTTGGCCTGCAATGTAGCCCCAATGCTCTACCCTTAAAACAGATTAGTTTAAGTGAGGTGTAGTGAGTGAGGTGGGCTTTAAAGATCTTAAAGCCACCAAGCAATGGTTTGAATGCTTTGTAGGATCTGTTAGGTGAAGGGTATAACAGGATTGTATTAAAGTACTAACGTAACATTAGCTTGATACATCAGTGTGGAATGGATTTATACACATACAGTAAATATGACAGTAAATATAAACCATAGTGGATGCCAACGCAAAGAAAGCGAAACGTCTGGAATAAGGATGCAAGTTAAATTGACTAAATACGTTATTAATTATAGTAATAATATGTTGTCATCAGTTGTTTATTACACAGTCCCTACTCCATCCCTTCCTCGTTCAGGTTCCCACATTGTCAATAGGTTGGCGGTCGCTGGTGTTCCAAACTCCCGCTCCCAACTCCCGTTCCCGTTCTCCTCACGCTCTTCCCGTCCTGCACGCCGCCTGCTCGCCATGTCGCAAGGCCAGAACTTCCTCCCAAAGTTCCTCTTCGTCTCCAACCTGCTGAAGGCGGTGAAGATCCGCCAGCGTGTCCCCAACGACGTGGTCAAGCCCGGCGCCAGCGGCGGTCTGATGCACCACCTGCGCGGCATGCACCGCTACACGCTGGAGATGATCGCCATGAACCACTTCCCACAGGCCTTCCGCGAGGTGGTGCAGGCCGCCATCCTGGACCGGGCCATGCAGGTGTCCCTGGAGCAGGAGAAGAAGCTCAACTGGTGCCGGGAGGTGAAGAAGATGGTGCCTCTCCGCACCAACGGTAAGACGGTCGGGTTTATCAGGCTTTTTCTTTTTTTGTTGTACAGATCCTAAAAGTTTCAAGCATCAAGGAGCGTGTACAGTATATGCTGCCACTGGACAAATGAACCTGGCTTGACTAAACCTGCTGCCAGGCTGCTGCCAAAAACACCACTTATGCTAGTGCCAAGCAGATCAGGAAAACACAAATGGTTTGTTTTGGAAATATTCTCAGATGCAATGTCCTTTTTGGAGCCGTTTATGTGGACTGATATCCATCCCTGACATTAAATAAAGGTGGAGGTACTTTGCAGTTAGTCTCACCCTCTGGTGGACCGTGGAGTTGAACTCCTTCACCCCAAAACTATTGTTTTAGACGTGACTCCGGGAACAACCCTTGAGGTAAGCTATGAGTAGAAGAAACACTTGTCTGTAGTTAAGTGTATTTTCTAAAGCGTTTTAGGTTTTTTTTCATTTCATTTCGAAATCATTGCACACTTCCTGTGCAAAGTTCGGGAACAGAGTTTAGCTGCTATGACTCACCACCGCGCTACCTTAAATGACAGAAGACAGAGTTAACTTTCATTCAACCATTAATGTAACCCTGATGCCGGGCAGGCCGGGTAGCCAAATCATAATTTACGGTTAACTTTTTTTCTTCATTTTCGGTTGTGCTGTGACGATCAACAGCACTTGGGGTCTGTGGACTTCCGATCAGAGCTCAACACTGGGAAATTCTGCGCTCGTCATCCTCCGTGGTGGTGTGGCTCTCTTGTTTACTTACAGATGTTTAGAGTCCTTTTCCACGGGGGTTCATCCGCTGCCTCCGTTACCTCACTGTGTTTCCCTGTGAGTTTCCACAGATGTGTCACATGTCTGCGTAGACGGCACGAGCGTCGGGAATACGAGTTGTTTGTTGTTCTTTACCGGAAGTGCTGGTTTGTTGAAATGATCACATCCGTTCTTTCGGTCTGTCTCATATGTCTTTGAATAGTTCATTCAGTTGTATTCACATGGCCACCGCTGGTCTAGATTAAACTGCTTTGAACTAGTATCATTTCAGATTCCCTGAGGTAAAGAAAGTGTTCTTTGATGATATCTAGATGATTGTTTCTTAATTGGACAAAAAAAATATTAAATCTCTTCTCAAGGTTCATTTCAATAGGATAGCGATGGAGATGATTCATCGTCCAAATGCTTACTCTGTTGTTTGATGAATGAATTTTTTTTTTTTTATCATTTAATTTAGTTAAATAAAGGAAATGGAGTTTAAGCTGTTAAAGATATTTGATGTATACTCTAGTCATTAGCCTGCAAGGTCTATATCAGGGTACAATATCCTTTTGCGTATTTGTATTGCCCCTTATATAGTAGTGAATATTGGGATTTCGTTTTGCATTCATCCGAGGGAAAATTCTTTAGTGATCTCCACTTTGTTTTTAATTGTAAAAGTACCCTGGAACAATTCAGGTGTATGCTGGGTGATTCTGTTTGGATTGTAAAACTTTATGTGAATGGGAATTCTGAAGTTATTAAGAAACACAAGCACACACACACACACACACACACACACACGCCAGACCTCTGTCTGATTACTAATTCCTCGATTTATTGCAAGCACCCTGGATGGAATTTCCCGACATAAATATGGGACAGGGTTTAAAGTACGAGTGTCTTAAAGTCTGAAAGGACCCAGTCATGACTTTGAACAGAGGACAGATCACACACACACACACACACACACACACACACAGTCTCAGACCACACTGAGAGCCTCAGTGCTCTCTTTGGCTGTTGCTGTGTTTTTTTTATTTTAAATGTAGCCAATATCAGATTATTTCGAGAACTGGTCACTGTCCGAACCGACGTGAACGGAAGCAAACGTGGGAGACAATGTCGACATTCTCACACAGATCTCTGTGAGAATCTGTCTGTTTGTTTGTTTACTGGTAACGCTGCCGTTACCAGTAAACAAAGTAAATTCATAGTGCCTATCTGAATCGCTATCTGAATCGTGTTTTTATCCACTTATCATTTTTTCCTTTTCATTTCTAAAGTGGTTAAATTTGTGAAAACCAATGCTTTTGTAATAAGGCAAAAAGCAAAACTACTGTATCACGTAGGATATCAGTCGCTTTCAGGCCAAGTCCCTCTCTGCTCCGGCAGAGCTTCAATGTAACCAAAACTTTAACACAGACACACGGCGTCCATAGTATGAGAGGACAAGTTAGGATGAGATTGCACAGCAGGACTAGAGGTCCTGCAGCCCAGAATTGTGACTTACGTATATCGAGATTCTAGAGTGACGTAAAAGTAGCATGAATTCCAATATGACTCAGACTGAGGTCACACGGCAAAACATTTAGGACCACAGTAATCAGAATTGAAAAGATCAGATTCCATGGGATTTCTGCGGTTCACACTGTTATAAAACTGTTGTTAATGAGTCATATATGATATGAGCTGAAAGATCTTTTGGCCACTTTTGCTTTGCTTTTTGTGTGAACTATCAACAGTCCTGAGTGTTCCTCCGCGGGTATTTCCCAGGCAGTGCATCATGTCTGTCATGTCTGCTAGTTGAAACTGTTTATTATCTCCAACACACTGATGTTAGACTTAAAGCATAGACAACACTGAATCACGCACGCACATACACGTTGGCCTATGCTGGATCCCCGTAATGACTGAACCAAACATTTAAAAACGTTTCCAGGTGAAGCCCTCCCTTAGGTTGATTACATTTGTGTTGGGCCGTTCTAACACTGTGCACGAGAAGCAACCTGCAATTTCAACATTCTCAAAGTCTTGAGAAAGAATGGACATTCAAAAGTTAGGAAACACAGACATACTTGGGTTTGTTATGTAAGACTTTTATGTAAGTCATTCTTATGTTCAAACGTTCATTTGTGTTATCTGTTTGTGCAGATGTGCATTAGTCTTTCGGACGACTCAACACTGCGGTCAGCGTGTGTGACAGGGAGGTACTTCCTCCCAGAGCCAGAGGAATCTTTCTCTGGCTCCGTGTTGTTTTTCGTCTTGGAGACCCCCCCTCCACAGACAAAGGGTCGGGTGTTCTTAAGACATGTGACACAGTTCCTGTTGGAAAGCACTGGGATACAATGGGGATCCTTTCTATTGCATACCAATATAACTTCTGCTGTAGATGACCCAAGCCTCCATTGTTGAAGCCTATATTTATATTGAGGCTGCTGGGCCAAGGCCATTCATGCCTGGACGACAACTCTGAGATGATGGTTGGTGTGAGCAGGTTTTTGGAAGTTTTAAGAAGATATATATTTTATTCGTCAATTTATTATTCATGCATTTATTTCATGGTCTGGATTGTAAGACAAACCTGCATACAAGATTGCAGATATTGACGTAACTTTTTTGGGGCATGCACAGATGTTCCTTTAGCATATCCTCCAAAAACATTTCCATGGAAGGGACTCCTATTTCTAAGTTGTCACATAGCTGAAAGTCCAAAGGAAAAGTTTCTGTTGGACATTTTCGGTCAATTTGAAGTGCTTTCTTAATTTGTTTATGGTGGCGTTTTCATTTAATGTTTTCCCTGCTAAAATGCTAAAAGGTACAGTTTAATACGACGTGAAGTGTTGCATTTCTATTCATCCTATCAGAGCACCAGCAGAACGAACACTGGAATCAGCTCAAGCCGCAATAATCAACGACAGGTGCACACCTCGGTGTTGGTGTGTTTGTGTTTTCATTTTCAGTTGTGTGGACGCTTGCTAAGTTAATGGAGAACCTGAATTATCTGCTTGTGAGAATGCATGTTAGGCAAGAAAGAAGTCAGAAGTCATTAATTAACTGTTCTAATTTGCTTCTGGTTCGCACGCTAAATACACAACATTCCGCCTGGCCCAAGCTCCGCCCCTGTGGAAAGTCCGGGCCAGTTGAGTGGCGTGGATGAGTCCTAACTTGGGATCGCAGAGGAGGAACACACACACACACACCCACACCCACACCCACACACACACACACACACCCACCCACACACACCCACACACACACACACACACCCACCCACACACACACACACACACACACACACACACACACACACACACACACACTCACACACACACACACACACACAGGCAGTACTTGAGCTGGGAAATTCCTGTGTGTGCTTTGCAGCAGCTGGGGTATTTCATATCAACAAACACATACTTATTTATTCTGTTCTGTTTGACAGCGATAACAGGCCCGGACCGCAATAGAAAAGAATTAATAAAATCCCCCCGATTTTGTAAGTGGCCTAATAGGGACTTGCTTATCTCCATTTAATTCATCACGTGACAACACATCCGATAGGCCCCACTCACTATCATGAAGTGATGAAAGCAAAAAGAATACCTTGGGATAACAGATTCTTTGTCTGTTCACATATTGATAGAGAAGTATTGGCCTCCCAACAGATGTATTCTAGGCAGGGTTAAGGGGAAGTAGCGAGCCGCCTAACCGCACGGTGTGCGTGTGTCGTGGCTGCGTGCGCCCCAGATGGGAGGATCGCAGACACCAGATAGGCTACCTGACAACCCCGCTGAATGGCCTGGAAATCCCCATGCTTTTGTTCCCCTCAAGTATGCACGCACCTATTGTGTGTGTGTGTGTGTGTGCGTGTGCGTGTGCGTGTGGAAGGCGCGCACGCCGCACAGAGAGTTGTCGTGCACCGAAACGTTTCAGTTTGTTTCGGTCTTGATCCACGAAAGAAATAACGCCTCTGGCTCCCGCGCGCCGCGCGCCTAACAGGGCCGATCAAACGGCCTTCCAACTGTGGTTTGACAAACGTGTGTGTGTGTGTGTGTTGTTGTTCCCACGGCGCGTGCGGTTCCAGGGGACGGGAACTGCCTCCTCCACGCCGCGTCGCAGTACATGCTGGGCGTCCAGGACACGGACCTGGTGCTGAGGAAGGCCCTCCACGGGGTCCTGAAGGACACGGACACGGGCAGCTTCAGGGCCCGCTTCCAGGCGGAGCTGCTGCACTCCCAGGAGTTCACGCAGACGGGCCTGCGCTACACCACCACGGTACGCCAGAGGGGGGGGGGGACAGACGCAGGGACGGGGACATCCCAACCGGCCGTAAGGCGGCTGAACCCCTGAGCGACTGAGCCGGCCCACCACTAGGCCACTTTATAACAGTCGACATCTGGATGAAAATGTCTGCTTACATTTCACACCTGTTATTTTATGCTGCATCTATCTATCTGTTTATACAATTACAGTTGTTATTATTATATTTTTTATTTTATACTAATTACTCGTGTCAGTACTGTAGTTTATTTATTCATTCTTATTTAGCTTTTAGGTCTCAGCTCTCTTACTTGTGTTTCTTGTACTTTACTTTTTATTGCACTGTTGAAGGAGCCTCAGACACAAGAACTTCATTGCCAGCGACTGCTTCCATAACATATTGTATATGTCGATAAACAATCTTGAATGTTGAATCTTGAGTATTGAATGTTGAGGCCTCGCCGGGGAACCGGGGATTCTAGCAACAGTAGACAGCAGCAAGACCTTTTAGGTTTTTTTATTCAAAATAAGCTACTTGGCTACTTACTTTCCCTCTAGAGGTGGATTGTGTGTGGATACTTTGTTTTCATTGGTATATCATTTCAAATTATGTTTATTGACATAATCAAACCTTGTAAAGTATAATGTATTCTAACTCTGTGTGTGTGTGTGTGCATTTCCTAGAACTGGGAGGAGGAGTGGGAGAAAATAGTGAATATGGCGTCCCCAGTCTCCAGTAGCAACGGCCTCCAGTTTGATTCCCTTGAAGACATCCACATCTTCATCCTCTGCAACATCCTACGCAGGCCCATCATCGTCATCGCAGGTACACCAGAAAAGTCTTATTTCCTCAACTTATTCACTTGATGATTGTTCCAAATGTTGTTGTTCCTGGTTTGTTCCTGAGATCAGTTGGAATATGTTAAACAGTTTGCTTCCCCTTTGGACCCTCACTGAATACTGACTTCTGAAGTTTTTTATAATGTTAATAATAAAACTTCAGAGAAAACATTCTCTCCTATTGACGTAAAAGGAGAGTAGAATGCACTCTTGTATAAAAAAACACCTGAGAAGAGCGCGCGGGCGGCTGGCTGGCTGCCGTGTTAACGCCTCTGCTCCTGTGAACAGACCAGGTCCTGAGGAGCATGAAGTCAGGCTCCTCCTTCTCCCCGCTCAACGTGGGCGGAGTCTACCTTCCACTCCACTGGCCGCCCACAGAGTGCTACAAGTACCCCATCGTCCTCGGCTACGACTCGCAGCACTTTGCGCCCCTCATCACCATCAAGGACAGCGGGCCAGGTACGTGGTGGTGGCCCTGGCCACGGTCCTCTGGCAGCGCTGCCAACAGGACATGACTCCAGGCTGCTGAGTCTGTTGTATAAAGGTGCCAACAGGACATGACTCCAGGCCCGTTGAGTCTGTTGTATAAAGGTGCAAACAGGACATGACTCCAGGCCCGTTGAGTCTGTTGTATAAAGGTGCAAACAGGACATGACTCCAGGCCCGTTGAGTCTGTTGTATTAAGGTGCAAACAGGACATGACTCCAGGCCCGTTGAGTCTGTTGTATAAAGGTGCCACCAGGACATGACTCCAGGCCCGTTGAGTCTGTTGTATAAAGGTGCCAACAGGACATGACTCCAGGCCCGTTGAGTCTGTTGTATAAAGGTGCCAACAGGACATGACTCCAGGCCCGTTGAGTCTGTTGTATAAAGGTGCCAACAGGACATGACTCCAGGCCCGTTGAGTCTGTTGTGTTAAGCTGCAAACAGGACATGACTCCAGGCTGCTGAGTCTGTTGTATTGAGGTGCAAACAGGACATGACTCCAGGCCTGCTGAGTCTGTTGTATAAAGGTGCCAACAGGACATGACTCCAGGCCCGTTGAGTCTGTTGTATTAAGGTGCAAACAGGACATGACTCCAGGCCCATTGAGTCTGTTGTATTAAGGTGCAAACAGGACATGACTCCAGGCCCGTTGAGTCTGTTGTATAAAGGTGCCAACAGGACATGACTCCAGGCCCGTTGAGTCTGTTGTATTAAGGTGCAAACAGGACATGACTCCAGGCCCGTTGAGTCTGTTGTATTAAGGTGCAAACAGGACATGACTCCAGGCCCGTTGAGTCTGTTGTATTAAGGTGCAAACAGGACATGACTCCAGGCCCGTTGAGTCTGTTGTATTAAGGTGCAAACAGGACATGACTCCAGGCCCGTTGAGTCTGTTGTATTAAGGTGCAAACAGGACATGACTCCAGGCCCGTTGAGTCTGTTGTATTAAGGTGCCAACAGGACATGACTCCAGGCCCGTTGAGTCTGTTGTATTAAGGTGCAAACAGGACATGACTCCAGGCTGCTGAGTCTGTTGTATTAAGGTGCCAACAGGACATGACTCCAGGCTGCTGAGTCTGTTGTATAAAGGTGCCAACAGGACATGACTCCAGGCCCGTTGAGTCTGTTGTATAAAGGTGCAAACAGGACATGACTCCAGGCCCGTTGAGTCTGTTGTATTAAGGTGCAAACAGGACATGACTCCAGGCCCGTTGAGTCTGTTGTATTAAGGTGCCAACAGGACATGACTCCAGGCCCGTTGAGTCTGTTGTATTAAGGTGCAAACAGGACATGACTCCAGGCCCGTTGAGTCTGTTGTATTAAGGTGCCAACAGGACATGACTCCAGGCTGCTGAGTCTGTTGTATTAAGGTGCAAACAGGACATGACTCCAGGCCCGTTGAGTCTGTTGTATAAAGGTGCAAACAGGACATGACTCCAGGCCCGTTGAGTCTGTTGTATAAAGGTGCCAACAGGACATGACTCCAGGCCCGTTGAGTCTGTTGTATTAAGCTGCAAACAGGACATGACTCCAGGCTGCTGAGTCTGTTGTATAAAGGTGCCAACAGGACATGACTCCAGGCTGCTGAGTCTGTTGTATAAAGGTGCCAACAGGACATGACTCCAGGCCCGTTGAGTCTGTTGTATTAAGCTGCAAACAGGACATGACTCCAGGCTGCTGAGTCTGTTGTATAAAGGGGCCAACAGGACATGACTCCAGGCCCGTTGAGTCTGTTGTATTAAGGTGCAAACAGGACATGACTCCAGGCCCGTTGAGTCTGTTGTATTAAGCTGCAAACAGGACATGACTCCAGGCTGCTGAGTCTGTTGTATAAAGGTGCCAACAGGACATGACTCCAGGCCCGTTGAGTCTGTTGTATTAAGGTGCAAACAGGACATGTGAGGCAGAGCCAGGCAACGCCACACACAGTTAATATCTGCTATCTAATGAGCTGGTTTTGAAGCAGGGATGAACGTAGCGGTCAATAACAGGATTGTCGATGATGTTAATGATTCTACGTTGGGGGGGGACACCGTGCATGTTAATCTATAAGACGTGATGCACCTGGTTGGAAAGCTGCTAGGGACTCTGGAGGACAGCTCCGCAGCGGTGGAGGGGGCTTAGACCCGGGGGCCTGTCTCAGAATGGATCTATATAATGTACCGTAGATCAAGTGCGACGGTCTGAGGGGCTATCTGAGGACGTTGGACCATTGGATGGTGAACAGAGTGAGTCACACAGTGTTAACCGTTGTTGTGGATGTTTTCCCCCCAGAGATCCGAGCGGTGCCCCTCATCAACCCGGGGCGCGTGGGCTTCGAGGAGCTGAAGGTCCACTTCCTGATGGAGAAGGACCAGCAGCAGAAGGAGCGGCTGCTGAAGGACTACCTGATGCTCATCGAGATCCCCGTCATCGGCCTGGGCTACGACGCCACGCGCATCATCAACGCTGCACGGTACAACACCACCTGTCAATACACCAGTTCAACATGAAGTACTGGGACTGATAACACTGCACGCTACAACACCACCTGTCAATACACCAGTTCAACATGAAGTACTGGGACTCAAAAGTGATACACGTGTGATATATTAGTGACATGCGTGTGATATATAGGTGCTATATAAGTGACCTAGGTGTGATATATTAGTGACCTCGGTGTGATATATAGGTGCTATATAGGTGACCTAGCTGTGATATATAGGTGCTATATTAGTGACCTCGGTGTGATATATAGGTGCTATATAGGTGACCTAGGTGTGATATATAGGTGCTATATTAGTGACCTAGGTGTGATATGTTAGTGACCTAGGTGTGATATATAGGTGCTATATTAGTGACCCAGGTGTGATATATAGGTGCTATATAGGTGACCCAGGTGTGATATATTAGTGACCTAGGTGTGATATATAGGTACTATATAGGTGACCTAGGTGTGATATATAGGTGCTATATAGGTGACCCAGGTGTGATATATAGGTGACCTAGGTGTGCTATATAGGTGCTAATAAGTGATCTGCGCTCACGGCCCCAGGCTGGACGAGGGCAACCTGCCGGAGGACATGAACCTGATGGAGGACTACCTGCAGCTGGTGAACCACGAGTACCAGCGCTGGCAGGAGGACAAGGAGCAGGCCTGGGCGGCGCAGCCCCAGCGCCCGCCGCCCTTCTCCGTGTCGCAGCTGTCGCTCATCGAGATCCGCTGCGCCACGCCGCGCTGCACCTTCTACGTCTCGGTGGACACGCAGCCCCACTGCCACGAGTGCTTCGAGAAGCGGCAGGGCGCAGAGGGCGGGGCGCTGCAGCTCAAGGGCGGCATGCAGACGGCGGTGGCCGTGCTGGGGGTCTCGGGCATGGCGGACGTGGTGAGCTGCCGGGGCGGCGCGAGGGGCGGCAGCTCACCGCAGTCGTCGTCGTCGTCGTCCGCCGCCGCCGCCGCCGCCGCCGCCGCCGGCGGGAGGGGGCCGGCGGTGACCAGCCCCCGCTCGGCGCCGCCCACCGCCCCCAGCCTCAGCCTGTACAGCGAGACGCACGCCATGAAGTGCAAGACGCCCGGCTGCCTCTTCACGCTCAGCGTGGAGCACGACGGGCTCTGCGAGCGCTGCTTCAACACCACCAGGCAGGGCCCCGGGGGGGGGCCCGCCGCCGCCGCCGCCGCCGCCGCCGCCGCCGCGCCGGGGGGCGGCGGCGGTGCCGCCACGGGGCCGCCCCCACCGCAGGGCCCCGGCGGCGGGCCGGTGGCCCCCCACGCCGTCCAGCCGTCGGCGGGGTGGAGCCAGTGGCCGGGGCGGGAGGCGGAGACGGAGCGCTGCGGCATGTGCCGGCAGGAGGCCTTGAGGACATTCAACGGCCTGTGTCCGCCGTGCATGCAGAGGCAGCAGGCGCCGGAGAGGGGGGAGCCGGGGCAGCTCAGCGACCCGCGGACCACCGAGGCCTCCTCCTCCTCCTCCTCCTCCTCCTCCTCCTCCTCCTCCTGCTCCAACTCGGCGGCGGCGGCGGCGGCGGCGGCGGCGGTGGCGGCGGCCTGGAGCCAGACCCGCGAGCCGGAGCGAGGGCCGTGCCTGGCGCTGACCCCGGGCCCCACGTCGGCCTGGCAGACCCCGCTGGCCCGGTCCTGCAAGAGGCACGGCTGCCCGTTCTTCGGGACCCCGGAGAAGTTGGGATTCTGTACCATCTGCTATGTAGACTATCAGACCAACCACCGTAAGTCCCGCGGACGCGCCACGCGGCCTCATTTGTGTTGTGCCTCTGTGTGGTTCAAACTGTGTGCAAACTGTCGCTATAGTTATTCAGCTAACTGCAGTCAGTCTATTTTAAGGGGAAAAAAAACAGACGATTTCAGTGTCTTTGTATTCAGGATCATTCCCCTCCCGTTCCCCCAGACATGACCCCTTCGGTGGCGCCGGGGCCGAACCGGCACGGCTCCGAGGCGGCCTTCCAGAACGCCTCGCGCTGCCTGGGCGCCTGCTGCGGCGCGGTGGGCAAGGCCATGCTGGAGGGCTACTGCAATAAGTGCTACGTCAAGGAGCAGAGCACACGGCTCAACCAGGCGGCCAGCCGCACGCCGCACTCCCCGCCCCCCGTCACGGTGCGTTCTGCCGCCGCCGCCGCCGCCGCCGCTGGTGTCCGTCCGTCCCGACCGGGGCAGCAGACGATTCCCCGAGCGTGACTGTGACGACGTGTCTCTCTCTTCTTTTTTTCAACAGCGAGAGCGAGAGCGAGCGCCCAAGCCCAGGTCCTCCCAGCAGTCGCAGACGCAGACGCAGACACAGACGCAGACGCAGACACAGACCGGGACGCAGTGCCGGCGGAGCGGCTGCAGCAACGAGTCCCCCGGCTGCACGGACTTGTGCCCCGAGTGCCACACGCGCGGCCAGGGCAGGGAGGGGGGGCGGCGGGCGCAGGCGCCCAAGGAGAAGTCCAAGCAGCGGTGCCGGACACAGGGCTGCGACCACTACGCCAACGCGGAGAAACAGGGCTTCTGCAACGAGTGCGACCACTTCAAGCAGGTGTACCGGCGCTGACCCCGCGACGGTGTGGGGGGGGGGGGGGGGGGGAAGGCGCATCGCAGCGCTCACGCAAACAAAGCCAACAGCCGCCACCGCCGCCGCCACCGCCGCCGCAAATAGACCCGGGGGGGGGGGGGGGGGGCCGCCCCATGCCAGTCAATGCACCTCTGATACTAACTAACTAGCTAGTCGCTAACTAGTAACCTAATGGCCTGAAATCAACCCCTTCGTGTAGAATGTGGAGTGAGTGTGTGCTCAGTGGGGGGAGTGTGTGTGTGTGTGTGTGTGTGTGTGTGTGTTTGCGTGCGTGCGTGAGTGTGCGTCCGTAGGTGCGCAGTAGACATGGCCTCCAGAATACCTCTTTGTGCAATTATGAAGACTGACCGGCGCGTGCAGATCCACGTGGAGAGGTAAAGCTCCATGTCGGGAACAACTGGCTCAACTCATGTGTACAATATGTATTTAAATTGTACACAGTCAATCGTGCCGGACAAAAATGATTGTATGTTGACATTACAAAAAAAGCACCTGACACTGCTTTCTATACCATAGCCAAGGATCTTAACCCTCTTTCTGTCTTTCTTTCCGTCCGTCTGTCGGCCGATTTTTACCGGTGCCCTTGTTTGCTGTCCTGTCTTTCTCGCAATTGTTCTGCTGCAACCAGGAATGCGACAACTATGGCCTGGGTAGAAAAGGTATAAGGATTGCAGTTTAAAGAACGAAAAAAAAGCTAAGATGAATTAAGCCAAAGAGTGCAAACTCAAATCCAACACGTTTTGAAGCAAGCTGCGTCCGACCTGCTAGGGGAGGCTTGTGTGTACCAGGGTGGTGGCTGGCAGAGGCGACTCACTCGTCCTTTACACCCATTTGATTTCATAGCGTCACCGCTCAAAGTAAGCTAACCCCAAATATTTTTTTTTAATGGATCACAGCGTCATGAGTCATCGGAATTTAAATCTGATTTTGGCTCTGGTGATTCAGTAGAGATTCTTTTTACTACTTTTGTCACTGCAGTGTGGGCCTGTAAATCATTCAAAGGGTCACAATTAATAAGCCATTTCACTCGTTCGGTTGTGTGAGTGAAGATCGAGGATCCCCCCCAAACAGAGCTGATGTCCCTCACGGTAGCGATAAGGTCGCTGAGGGACAACCCTTTGACTCAGAACAATGCAAGATGGACAGAGCAAACCCAACCTAGCCTCTGGTGCTACATGTACAGAAACAAGTGCGTCTTTATCGTAGCCCGCCTCGGCAGAGGACGCCGTCGTAGTTCACGATAGAACATAGGATTAAAGTGTCACGCTTTCTATTCCTCTTAACCCCCCCTCTTCCTTCCTTCCTTCCTTCCTTCTCTTCCTCTTTTTTTTTCTGCCCACTCTCAGTATAACATATGTTGCCTTGGTAGTTGTTATTATGTTTGACTGCGCCGCACCTAGACACAGGAACATATACATTACACCAACACATACAGACAGACGGACAGGGGAGACGTAACGAAATACATGCAACATCGTGTAGCTCCTGCCCCATTAAACACGGGCGTCACTTAAACGCACTCGAGCGTCAACACTCACACTGACATGCACACATGCATACATTCGCACATGTAAGATTGTAAAACGTCTCCCACCCTAGCCTGAGGCGATGTGAAGGCAGACAGACCGGTGTAGGATCACACCTTTCCTTCTGCTGCAACGCTCTCCGTATGTGCCAAGGAGATCACTTTTTTTCAGATGTTCAGACAGCAATCCCATTTGCCTGCGCTGGCCAACCAGTGGATCTGAATGTGTTTATTGAGAGCCCCTGCGGCCTACAGTCCCGGCCCCGGGGGATGATTCTCGATCAGCTTTGCCTTTAAATAGTTCATGGGAATTTTTTCTACGCTATGGGTGATTGTGGATCAGGGCCCACTTTTGTGAGTCGGGATCCCCCCCCCGCCCCCCCCCCACACACACACCTGATGCCTCGTGGTCAAGACTCACGCCAACGCACGCACACACGCGGGCACAGATGCGCAAAATCGAACATTCCTGTTTTGTTTTCTTTTAGTTTTTCTTCAGATTTAATATATTTGAATATATATTTTGTTTTGTTTTTTCGCCAAATAATACATGTGCCAACATATACTATTCAACAAACAGTCGTCGTTACCTCCTTAACAACACGACCAGCTTGGATCCCTTCTAATATGCCATGGATCGATATCTAGCCGTCTCGAGCTGGTTGGGGTAAAGATCAGGGGATCACGTTTCTTACATCACTACCACATGTCATCCCTTGTAGTGATTAATACTTGAATACAAAAGAAACTCCCCATTCTTTAAATCAAAAACAACCATTTCCTCCGCCACATGTTTCTCTCTCAATTGGCCTCGTCCCCTTTTGAGAGCCGCTGGACGGCAGATATCCATCTATGGCTGTGGTTAGGAATGTATAGAAAACACACAGGGCCTCGACCTGCCTTCTCGTAACAACTGTATGTAGAGCTGCCCCCACCCCGCACCAAGCACTTGTCGAGCCTATACGTAGATGTGTGCTTTTAATCACCTCTAGACGGACCTTAAATCAACGCGACGCGCCGGCGGAGGGGCGTGCACGGGGCTGGGCTCGGGGCGGGACTCGGGGACGGCTGACAGGGTAGCACGCGACGACGCTGCCGTGAGATTATGGGTCGGAGCCCCGTCCCAGCCGAGGGACATTCCCAGCCCGGGGAATGCATGGCCTCGAACGAGCCGAAGGTGTGACTGAAACATGCAAAACATAACTCGGTGACCTTTTGACAATAGGGTATTGTATGAAAAAAGCCTTCTTTTATTTGTTAAGTATTTATTCATATCAAGATATTATCTGTATTGTGTGATTCAATAATTATTTATATGTTGTCCTGAAATGAATTATTTTTAATAAGAAATCTGACGTTGGTCCAATGTGGTTCTTTGTGTGTGTGTGTGTGTGTGTGTGTGTGTGTGTGTGTGTGTGTGTGCGCGCTTGTGTGTGTGTGTGTATGTGTGTGTGTGTACGTGTGTTTGTGATAAAGTGTGCTTGTACAACAGGCATCTCAAATATGTGAGTCAGAGCAGCGAAGTCTACGATAAGACAGGGTGTGAATGTCTCCGGGGAGATTCTATCATTGCACTCCAATAACATCTTCACTCTGCTAAGTTGTGTTGCCAACTACTAGCCCAGTGCAAATCTACAACAGACCGCAAGGAAATCCATCCTAAGTGTACGAAGCACAAAGCTTGCATCTGTGTAAGAAGTTCAGATAACGTAACAGAAGCTCAGTGAATGTTGTGCCTTAATTCATTGACTTACCTATTGACCTTCATTTGGGCTTATAAGGGTCTAATATATGTTAATATTTGATTTGGAACGAAATGATCTGCAAAATATGAGATGCATCTCTGTTTTCCGATGCTTCCTAAATGAAAGTGTGCAATCATGTGCACTCTGTTAAAAAAAGACAGCATTATGCCTAGTGCATGGAGGCAAACTCACTCAGGCTCTCGCGAACATGCACACGCACACACACACACACACACACACACACACACACACACACACACACACACACACACACACACACACACAGATCAGGTGATGCGGTGGGAGGGGGAGTTCGGAGCGCGATGGGGCTTCAGATGGTTATGTATAGTAGAAGCAGAGGTGTGTGTGGGTGCACAGGCTGCAGCACACCACAGTCACATTGATAGGTTACTCTGTGGTTTCCTGGAAATACCCCAGCCTTCAAATACTCCCTTTTGGGTCACAGTTCATTTGCTGATAGGCTAGGGGGGCGTCATCATGTGATTATATTGTGTGTCCGATGTGTCCGATGTGTGTCAGAATAAAGTGTGTGTGTGTGTGTGTGTTTGTTTAATAGGTTACCAACACAGGCCTACATAAAATACTCAAAAGTAAAGAGTTAAGAGGAAACCATTCCAGTTTAAGATTTTCTCTGTTCTTTATTTATTCTACACATGTCAGAATGAAACCGAATCAAGAGGACACACTTGTATGACTCAAGAAATGTTTTATAATTTCCTTGGCCCCCTCAGAAACAAAATGATTCATCTCAAGGGGTTGTCCTTCCAAACTGGAATAATTTATGAATTGCTCTTTCAACACCAGTATTGCACTAACCTGGTTCTAGTCCAGCCTGCCTGCCCCTTCCTCAAGGGTCCTGCCTATATTTTGCTGTAAGCAGTTGATTAAAAGCCATGCCTTGACAGACAATGTTTTCAGATAAAGCTACCGCCACAAACGCAGCAGCTGGGTTGTGTGGGTGGGAGATATTTTAGGAGTGTCGAAGGTGATATTATTGTATGTAAAGAGAGACGTCTGGAATGGCCAGCATCTTATATTGTACAATGTATCATTTTTAGGATGTGATTTTATTGGGAACATTATTTAAATCACTATTGATCAGCACTGACTATAGATATGTCCAGGTTATTTTATACGAGCTAATTGATTACACATTGTGAATTAAACTATTTTAGATGTAAAATATACATGAGTACACATACACATGTTATTAGTATACATTATACTTTTATACTATATTTTTATAAAAACAGAGCACACATACAATTTGTTAATTCAGTACACAGAAATAGGACGGTTGATTTGGTAGCCTTTGCATAGAATACATTCATATCTAAATTGTTGCATAACTGGAAGAGTTCTCATGTGACTGCAGCTCAAAGAGCATTGCCCTCACCACAATGCCAGTGCATGACAACAAACAACTTGCAGCTTTGGAAATAACGAATAACGAAGATTGTGGAATTTGTTATTGCAGTTACAATTGTGATTATGATGGGTGTGTCTATACAAATGAACTGCCAATCCAAATGATCACTAGTTTAGTACATTCCAAGAACAACACACTAGTCCCATTCTGACACAATGGGACTTGTGCCTGCTCTACGATTTGGCAAACAAACCAAACAAACCAAGTCAATGTTTACTGAGATGCACCGTTGCCTAGAACAGTCACACCCATAACCCCACACCCACGCATATTTTTTTTTTTATCAGCACACACACACACACACACACACACACACACACACACACACACACATATATATATATATATATATATATATATATATATATATATATATATATATAATTATTATGTTTTATAAGCCTACATCATGAGACATACACATTAATGCTGGGTGTATGATTAATTTTAAATTATATTACCATAAGCTGGATGCTGTAAACAATATTGACCACACTGTGGCAGTCAGAAGAAACGCAGCTTCTTTAAACATAGGACTACAATGCGAATAGAAAGAACTACAATTCCCGTGTTCACTGAGCCGCCTTGTGTTTACGGAAGTAAAGGTGGGTGACTCGGAGGAGCGCTTGGTTTTCCTACGTCTCGCCTCGACGGTTCGGTGCAGTTACAAAACACGTCCTTCAGCGACGGCAAGCACCGCCTTCCGTCAACAAGGTTTCAGAATCGAGGATATTATCCTTGGACCGTTGACAATATTTGCTCCTCAAAAGTTGTTGATGGATACGACCTCGTTGACTGTCTATTACACATTTGTTAAATTAAACAATGAAACCACTGGGTTCTGATGAGGAAGATGAGCAGGCCGATTACCAGAAAAAGCTTAGAGGTAACATTTAGCGAACTCAATTCAGGAACAACGACGGGATAAAGCTCATATCTCTCTGCTCATGTCTCTGTTCTCATATCTCTATTCTCATATCTCTATTCTCATCGCACTAACCGATCATTTAACGGAACCCCATACCCGGTTGCAATGTCTGGTAAAAGAAAAAAAAATGCATGAGAACGAAGCCACAAAGCGCTTTCCACCACACAACCAGTAACTCACACCACCTGTCGTCGGCTTTCTGCTCTGCGGCCGGATGCACCGCGGCATGTGAATATGAAAACAAGGGCCCTCAACAATCAACATGCACGGTGGTGATTTCTGGGTGTCTTTTCAGAACGGGCCAACCGCAGTATCCAGCAGTTGAGCAGTGTCCTGTCACAGCAAAGCCCCGGGGGGGAGGAGGAGGAGTCGGAGGTGGTGGATGCAAGCACCGCGGGGTCAGCCAGCGGACCCCGCAGTGCGTCGGGGGGGAAGGACGATGCTGCGTGGAGCAGAAGGTCCCAGAGTGAAGCAGGTGACCGCCAATAGCCTATCACCCCCCCATGAGCTGATCAATGTAAAATCAGTGCAAAGCTGTACTTAGTATATCACGGCACATCATTTGCTAGTACTACCAGTACACCTATTGACACACTTGTTGGTGTATGTGTTGAAAATACGAAATATGTGTGTGTGTGTGTGTGTGTTATGTGTGTGTGTGTGTGTGTGTGTGTGTGTGTGTGTGTGTGGTTGTGTGTCCCCTAGTCAATCAGCTGAGGACCTTCCTGCTGAAGCAGCAAAAGGAATCATCTCCTCCTCTCTCTCCATCACAGAGATACTCTCCGTCCAAGGTAACAGTGCTTCCCACACCCAGCTTCAACTAAAGCATCTTCCAGCCTCTACTCAAAAGAGATGCTTTCTTCAAAAAGTCTTTGCCAAATAAGATTTCCCATGAGTCCCCATTCCCCCCCCCCCCATGTCTTCCACCTGCACATCAGCTTGTTCTGTGTTCTCCACGTCTGTCCTGACAACAGCTCCCACAGGGGGGGGATGGCTCTGGGATGACGGCCATTCAGGATTTAGTCCCAATCATTTACAACCAGTCAGAGTACATCCAGCATCTGGAAGCCGAGGTCAAATTCTGCAAGGTGGGTTCTGCAGACTGTGTGTGTCTTGATCAGGAATGTTAGTCTCTGTCTTTGTGTCAATGGCCAGTGATGCTCCCTATTCCTTGGTGGCCTGGGTGTCTAAGGTGTGTGTGTGTGTGTGCGTGTGCGTGTGCGTGTGTATTCAGGAGGAGGTCCAGGGGGTCAAGCAGAGGGTGCGGGTGGCTGTGGTGGAGAATGAGAAGCTTCAATCCAGTCTGAATAAAACACTGATGGACAAGACAGTGCTGGAGTCAAAGGTACTGTGTGTGTGTGTGTGTGCGTGTGCGTGTGAGTTGTGGGGCTTCAAACTGGCAGAGGCAATGGTGCCTCAGACTTTCCACCAATTATCATGATGTTGTGATCTACAGATTTTCCATCATGTGCTGTTTACATTTACATTTACATTTTGACATTTTTGTTATTTTTATGCTGCATCTATCTATCTGTTTATACATTACAGTTATTATTATATATTTTTTATTTTATACTAATTACTCATGTCAGTACTGTAGTTTATTTATTCATTCTTATTTTGCTTTTAGGTCTCAGCTCTCTTACTTGTGTTTCTTGTACTTTACTTTTTATTGCACTGTTGAAGGAGCCTCAGACACAAGAACTTCATTGCCAGCGACTGCTTCCATAATTGTTGTAAATACATTACAATAAACAATCTTGAATCTAGCCCGGATTGCTTCCTTGTTTGTCAGCGCAATGAATCTCCAGGGGTCAGAAGTAATACAGGCTCCATACCAGGAAACAGGACGCTTCAGGGAACAGACGGCCCAACATGGAAGAATGAACTGGTGAGATGACATGATGCTTCATCACACACCTCCTGTCAGTGCCCAGCTACTCACATACCATAGTATGTTTCAGTGTCTCAGATTGTGTGTGTGTGTGTGTGTGTGTGTGTGTGTGTGTGTTACATGATGGTTTAGGAGCAGCTGAAGGCACTGCACCAGGCCCAGACTGAAACATTGGAGTCTCAGCTCACCTCTCTAAGGTCAGTAAATCATTGCCCCAAAGCTATGATCCACATAGCATTATGCTACGATCCACTAGCCCCAAAGCTATGATCCACATAGCATTATGCTACGATCCACTAGCCCCAAAGCTACGATCCACTAGCCCCAAAGCTACGATCCACTAGCCCCAAAGCTACGATCCACTAAGCATTATGCTACGATCCACTAGCCCCAAAGCTACGATCCACTAGCCCCAAAGCTATGTTCCACTAGCCCCAAAGCTATGTTCCACTAGCCCCAAAGCTATGATCCACATAGCATTATGCTACGATCCACTAGCCCCAAAGCTATGTTCCACTAGCCCCAAAGCTATGATCCACATAGCATTATGCTACGATCCACTAGCCCCAAAGCTACGATCCACTAGCCCCAAAGCTATGTTCCACTAGCCCCAAAGCTATGATCCACATAGCATTATGCTACGATCCACTAGCCCCAAAGCTACGATCCACTAGCCCCAAAGCTATGTTCCACTAGCCCCAAAGCTATGATCCACATAGCATTATGCTACGATCCACTAGCCCCAAAGCTATGTTCCACTAGCCCCAAAGCTATGATCCACATAGCATTATGCTACGATCCACTAGCCCCAAAGCTACGATCCACTAGCCCCAAAGCTACGATCCACTAGCCCCAAAGCTACGATCCACTAAGCATTATGCTACGATCCACTAGCCCCAAAGCTACGATCCACTAGCCCCAAAGCTATGTTCCACTAGCCCCAAAGCTATGTTCCACTAGCCCCAAAGCTATGATCCACATAGCATTATGCTACGATCCACTAGCCCCAAAGCTATGTTCCACTAGCCCCAAAGCTATGATCCACATAGCATTATGCTACGATCCACTAGCCCCAAAGCTACGATCCACTAGCCCCAAAGCTATGTTCCACTAGCCCCAAAGCTATGATCCACATAGCATTATGCTACGATCCACTAGCCCCAAAGCTACAATCCACTAGCCCCAAAGCTACGATCCACATAGCATTAAGCAACGATCCACTAGCCCCAAAGCTACGATCCACTAGCCCCAAAGCTATGATCCACATAGCATTATGCTACGATCCACTAGCCCCAAAGCTACGATCCACTAGCCACAAAGCTAGCATCCTATAGCCCAGTGATTTTCAACGCGTGGGGTACTACATGTGGGGGGTGGTATTTGGGATTTTTTTATTGAACAAATATATATTTATAATTTGAAATAAATATATTATAAATGTGGTTCAGTAAGGATTATGGTAGTATTATGAATATTTGTTACAGCAGAAATAGGATGCCTTTGTGCATTGCATCATTTTTTCGATTGTAATGTTCTCCATTGATGTTTTGTGGTATTTTGTGATCAATTTGATAAAACTTTGTCTTATGCAAGATACAACTTGAGAAAAACCTTGTGTAGAGCTGGTAATGTATTTGTATAGAAACACATTAATCACGTATATTACAAAACAATATTAAATCATCATCAGTGATTTGAACCCGTGCTCTCTGTAATGACTAACGTCCAAGTAGCCCAGGATAGCAGGCCTGGGTCTTTCTTTGATAAAGTGGGAGTATTACGAGATCGCTTCGAGAGAACTGCCATTATTATTCCTGGTTGGACGGTCACGCCTGGCCACTCAGACCTGGCGATCCAATCACAAAGACTCATTTAGTGTCAATAAGCAAAGCTTAGTGCCATCAGTCTACCTGTGGGAGTCCTAACCCTTAGCCTCTCTGAATACACAGTACGCCGCTTTGGATAGAAGCATCTGCCGCGCGACATAATCCCATGAAATCAAGATAAAATGGACGTTATTCATCCATGTAGAGTTAAATAAATCAAGTAAATCAGTCGACAGTCCATCTCATGTCTCTCTCTCTCTCTCTCCTTGCCCCGATGAAGGCCTACAATGGCCGAAACATGTCGGCAACTTTTTAAGAATTCCAATATGAATTAGCCTATTTATTAAAGCTTTTTAAAACTTTTAACAAGAGTGTCTTGGTCAGCCCGTCTTTCTAGAAACAATGTTTTTGTTTAGCAAAGAGCACCTTCCGCACTAAAGGATTCACTTCATCGGAGCAACGCCGTAGCCCTCCGCCCTGTCTACCTGCCCGGTCCGTCTCACGTGGTACCTCATCTCTCCCTTTGAACCCGTACCCCTTGGTGTCCCGGGGGGGGGGGGGCAGGAGGGAGCTGGCGGCGAGCCAGAGGGGGCGTGAGGAGGCGGCGGGCCGCCTGAGGCACGGCGAGGCGCAGGCGGCCAAGCGGAGCGCGGCGGGGCCCCGCGTCGGGGGCCTCTGTCTCAAGTGCGCCCAACACGAGGCCGTCATGGCGGAGACGCACACCGACGTGCACGTGCAGGCCATCGAGAGGCTCACCAAGTCAGTCCGCGGGGGGACACCGCCGCCCCAGCACATTGCACCCCACACGCACGCGCTTGCATGTTTAAACCACACTATCGCCAACGTCAGCGGTTGCCCGATGCGTTTTCATATCTTCAGTTGTTATTATATATTTTTTATTAACACGTTTCATATGCGATAGGCATGAGGAAAAACGTAAAAGTGAGTCTGTAGGCCATCATTAGTGCAACCGATTTTATTGACTTGATTTGAATTATTATTAATTTGTTTGAATTTGACCCGTACTGTTTAATGTACACACATATCAATACTTCCTCCATGTACCTATCTGAACAACAGTAACGTGGTCAGCCCTCTTTAGTGAAACGGAGGGTCCAGCGGAATGGGACACGGTTAAAACACACACACCAAAGGCAGTTAGTTACACATTGAGAGGTGTGTGTTTCATGGAACACACAAATAATAAATTAGAAGTAACCAGACACGCATTCAAGAAATAGTCAAACATAACACATCTTAAGAAAAATACAAGATCAGTACACAATACCAACGCTCAACGTACAAATGATTGAACCAGTTATGTCGTTGGAGTGCTCCATGGTCGTAGCGCCTCTGGTTAAAAGCCCACCTGATGGTGAGTGTGTGTGTGTGTGTGTGTGTGTAGGGAGCGTGACGAGGTGCTGGTGGCGCTGCGGGCCGTGAGGGCCAGCCAGGAGGAGGCGCAGCAGAGGGAGTGGTCGGCCTGCCTGCAGGTCAAACAGGCCGTGGAGATGGCAGAGGAGGCCAACCTGCATAAGGCCCGGGTAGGGAGTGCACACACAGACACGCACGCACGCACGCACGCACGCACGCACGCACGCACGCACGCACGCACGCACGCACGCACGCACGCACGCACGCACGCACGCACGCACGCACGCACGCACGCACGCACGCACGCACGCACGCACGCACGCACGCACGCACGCACGCACGCACGCACGCACGCACGCACGCACGCACGCACGCACGCACGCACCTCAAACGGCATGCTGTTTGAGGGAGGTGATAAGGTCAAAGCAACACACACACACACACACACACACACACACACACACACACACACACACACACACACACACACACACACACACACACACACACACACACACACACACACACACACACGCGCGCGCGCTGACTTACTCAGACACAGAGACACAGATTCACGCCAAAAAAGAGTATTGCATTTAATAAACCATGAGCGTTGCAGCATCACATCAGAAGAGATCACTAGGTGGCAGCCTAGAGCCGCAGCACTCAGTCAGGTAGGACGTAGGGGTTCAGGTTACCGGAGGACCTGGGGACGAGTGTGTATAGGAAGATACGAGGACAAGGACTTTCTAGTGTCTGTAAAAACGTTATTTTGTGTGTGTTGCGTGTGCGTGTGTGTGCGCGCGCGTGCGTGTGGTGCAGGTGGAGCTGCAGTGCGAGCAGCTGTCCAGGGATGTGGGTCGGCAGAGGGAGCGGCTGGAGAGGGAGGCGCAGGGCCTCCAGGAGAGGCTGGCGGAGGCCAGGGAGGAGGTGCGCGGCGAGGCCCGCAGGGAGAAGGAGGAGCTGGCCCAAACGGTGAGCTCACCCCCCCCACCCCCCCCTCCACCCCCAACCCCACCCGTTGCATGGAGCAGGCAGATTACTCAGACCGAAACCGCTGGGACCGCAGATGATGATGTGTGATCCACTGTGATCCGGATGAGTCCTGGATGATGTCATCGGCAGTAATAGTAGGGAAATTTGTTCAGAAACAGGTGTGTTCGCCACACCTGTTTGTGTGTGTGTTTTAGTGACGTCGTTTGTTAATTCAGGGAGTGAGTCATGAGGGGTGTGTGCGTGTGCGTGTGTGCGTGTGCGTGTGTGTGCGCGTGTGTGTGTGTGTGTCAGGTGTCCAATCTTTCCCAGCATGTAGCCGAACTTGAGGGACAACTTGATCGAGCAAACAGAGAGAGAACGTCACTGACCAATCAGCTCGAAGACACCTTCCGAAAGCTGACAAATCAGGAGCAAGAGAGCACCAAGGTACACGTGTTTCCTGCGATTGTAGACTGATATTGGGAGGAAAAGAGGTCAAATCCACCGTGTAAGGACCAAATCAGGACGGTACCGCTGCTCATTCGACACACCACTAGGTGGCACCAAAAGCCTTTCTAAATTCAAGTCTGATTTTCTACTTGTAGAGTAGATATACAAAACATTTCTTGTTGCTAGGCTTATGTTGGTGTTTCAACATTATTCATAGTCAATTATAATTTGCAATCAGTCAATTAGTTAAATGTTATTGATTGTCGCCCAGGTTTAATAACTAACGATGTGACCTGATAGAGAAGATGAATTAAAGCATCAACCCTTTACATTGAGCTCATTTTGATAGCTGACGTTTCTCGTGTTCCCCCGAAGACCCGGCAAACCCCCCGTCTTTGTTCACAATCAACCCGCCGCTAGCTCACGAAGAAGAGCCGACTGCTCCGAGTCTGAACGGGTCGGTCCTAACCAGGCCAACTATGACTCCCTCTCAGATGTGTGTGGACCTGCGCTACCAGCTGAGCCAGGCGGTGGTGAGCAGAGAGGAGACGCAGAGGGAGCTGAGAGAGCTGGCCACCAGGACCTCCCGACAGACCGAGCGCTCCTCACAGGTCGCTCAGCCACGTCCCGGCAGTGTGAAAACTCGCGAAAACATTTCTACTTTGGACAATCGCAAACTTGAGAGGCGGATGCGTTATTTGATTATTGAACTTTTCACCACGTGAGCCGTTTGAAATTTTAAATTGCAGAAGTGTTGCACATTAGACTCTGTTTATGAACACATAACGGACGTAAAGGCACTGCTCTAATTCCCTGTGACCCGGGCCTGGTTTTAGTGGCCACAGCCATTTGAGGGTGTGTGTTTGTTTAAAAGGGCATAAAGGGCCTTGTTGTGTAAGACTTTCTCACCTCGCCTCCCCCCCCCCCCCTGCGCTCTCTCTGTGGGACAGGAAGTGGAGAAGCTGAGCTCTGCGCTGGTTGGCTGTCAACATCGCTTGGAGGCGGTCCAAAAGGACGGGAGCCAATGGCAGACCGAAGCCTTGAGCCTGGCAGAACAGCTGGCAAATGCCCAGCGCCAACTGCACCTCACCAGGTAGTACCTAATCCTATTATACGTGCCACCACACACACACACACGCACACACACACGCGCACACGCACACACACACGCACACACGCGCGGTTCCCCTCTGTCCAGCATAGCCCATTCCAGCCCAGTTCAGAGTAGCATACCAACTGTACCGCTCCAGGTAATGGCTAATCCTATTATAATAGCCACACACACGCGCACACACTCGCGCTGACAAACGCTGTTGGGCCATGGTCGCCGTGCCGACTGGACCTCACCGGGTCACCTCTAATCCTGTTAGGCACGGCACGACGTTATTCAGAACACACACACAGACACACACACACACACAGACACACATACACACGCACACGCGCACACACACGCGCACAGCGCGCGCCGCTCTCTGCGTACCATCAGGACAGTACCCAGTCCAGCAACAGCTCCAGCAGAGCCAAAATGGCGGCAGGTTTCCATCTTCTGTCCTTGGCGAGAGCACAGCAAATCGCACACACACACACACACACACACACATTGCACACACACACACACACACTTTGCCGAAACACGCACACTGTGACGGTGCAGGCCGCCGGTCGCTGGACAGCCTGGCCCGGGCGCCACCCGCCTGTGCCCTGTACCCGCCGTCGCCGCGGGAACTACCGGCTCCTCTCCTCCCTCCACTCATCCCTCGCTCTCCCTCTGTCTCCCGACGCGCCGCGCTCACGCTAACCTGCAGTCTGTCCGTCCCGTGGCTCTCTGGTCCTCTCCGTTGACCTCTGCTCATCTTTGTTCTCCCAGGCCTCTTTTCCTCTTTTCCCTCCGTTTTATCAACTCTCCTTTATTCCTCTCTGGCTTCTCTCTTTCCCCCCCCCCCCCCACGCCCCCACGCCCCCGCCTCCTCCCTCCCCCCCCCCCCTTTATGCCTCCCATCTTTCTTCCCACCCGCCCCCTCTCCCTCCCCCTCTCCCTCCCTCCCTCCGCTGGCTGATGTTCCCTCGCTGGCTGCCAGTGCCGGGGCAGCGTGGCCCCTGCCAGACGCCCGGGGCCCTCTCTCACCCCCGCAGCCCTCTGTCGAGGTGTCTGAGATGGGCACAGATGTGGTGGTGGAGCCCCGTCGTGCCCTAGGCGGCGGGAGAGAGAAGTGTGCGGTGTGGTGTCTGCCCGGAAGTGTGCGTGTGTGTGTGTGTGTGTGTTGTGCACACGGTGTGCCTTTGTGTGTGTGTGTGTGTGTGTGTGTGTGTGTGTGTGTCTGTGTTTGTGTGTCCATCGGTGCTCCCGGCTCTGATCTGTGTTTAAGTGCGTTTGTCTGTCAGCCGGCCAGC
>NC_140277.1:463254-468254 GCF_964030765.1 Micromesistius poutassou | reverse complement strand
GTTTTGTGTTTTCCTTTTAAACTTTGGGTGCTATTTGAGAAGCGCTACGGGAATTCAATCAAAACAATTATTATTAGAATCACTTGGTGGATACTTTGGATATCTATGAGGGCGAATGTATTTCCATCGCCACCGTCTCGGTCATGTGGAGTACGACCGAACAATGAGTCAGTCCACACAACGAGCCGCGTTGATGAATGCCTTCAAACAAAACCACATGAAGCAAAACACCACGTCGCCTTCCGACCAACACAACCGCGCCACACATTTCACACCCCGATGTTGTGAAGCGTCTTAAATCGTCATCCCCTTTTGAGTTCAGACGATGCGCGTTCTGTTCCACTACACGACCACTAACGGTCTTCACGTGTGGGGCTGACGACACGACGGCAACGAGAGAACGACGGTGAACAAGGAGTCCTTGGAAAACTCCCGGCCCACCGCTGTGACTCCTCCTCCTCCTCCTCACACCAGTTCCCCTCGACTCTATTAAAGTCGTCAAGCTTCTGCCTTCCCCTCTCCGCTGCCATAGTTTGCAATCTTGGAATCTGGGAAGGCGGAGAACAAAATGTGTGTGTGTGCGTGTGTGTGCGTGCACGTGTGTGTGTGTGTGTGTGTGTGTGTGGCTGCCCGTGCGTGTGCATGGGCGGGGACGTGTAAATGAGGAAGTGGAGGTAGCAGATGCCGCGACCCGCCAGAGGCTGGCTTTGTGCGGTGAGCGAAATCTGGGCGCGACAAAACTGCTGCAAACCAACTCGACGGGAGGCCCTTGTCCAATCACGGCCCGGAATAAAAGGGCCACGGCGCCGCACAGGCCGCGCTAGCACAGGGGAGGCGGGGTGTGTGTGTGTGTGTGTGTGTGTGTGTGTGTGTGTGTGTGTGTGTGTGTGTGTGTGTGTGTGTGTGTGTGTGTGTGTGTGTGTGTGTGTGGGGGGCGGGGGGGCGGGGGGCATAATGAACTTCAGAGTGCTGCCAGCTGACACACACAGACACACAGACACACACACACACACACGTGCATCTACCTGGGTTTGGCACAACACTGCTGTCACCTCACTCAAATACTTACACACACACACAATCTGCAACTGTGTGCATTCATTATGTGTGTGTGTGTGTGCGTGTGTGTGTGTGTGTGTGCGTGCGCACACTTCGCATTGTGCCCGGCTGTGGCTGTTTGTCATTAGATTGTAATCTCACGCACGCCTCTGTGCCGCTGTTAAGTGTTGCCGCCTCTGGGCTGCACGCGCGCGTGTGCCCTGAAGTTTGATGTGTGTGTCTTTATGTAACAGCAGCGGGACAGCGCCAGGTAGAAGGGTACGTGTGGCGTGTGTGTGTGTGTGTGTGTGTGTGTGTGTGTGTGTGTGTGTGTGTGTGTGTGTGTGTGTGTGTGTGCGTGCGTGCACGTGTGTGTCTGGTAGGCAGCCATGTTGTTTGGTAGCAGATGGTACTGTGGTTGGCAGGGGAGGGGCTGCTTAGCACAACTAATCAGACAGTTACGGATAGGGCAGCTGGGAGGCCCGCCGGCCAGCCATGTGTGTGCGCGCGCGTGTGTGTGTGTGGGTGTGCGTGCGTGTGTGTGTGTGTGTGTGTGTGTGCGTGTCATGATGTTGACAGTGGTGGGCCCGTTGGCCTGGAGATGAGACCTTGCAGTGTTCTTCACTTCTCGCTGTCGGGAGTTCTGTCTGTCTTTCTCTATCTCTATCTCTGACTCTATCTCTATCGCTCTCGCTCTATCTCACTCTTGCCTTCTCACTCTATCGCTTTCTCTATCTCTATCTCGATATCGCTGTTCTCCCTCTATATCACTCTCTCTCTCTCTCTCTTCGTTCTCCTTGTCTGTATTACTTGGAGAAGGTAAGCATCTTCCTGTTGTCTCTCCTCCAGGATGTTCCTCTCTCCTCGCGTCCCGGCCGTTCCTCAGGTCCTTCATTCCGCTCACTCTGTACATCTGCGCATTTGTGCCGTGACATCCTCTTTGAAACGACTTTGGAGCTATGAATTGAAAACGGTTCACACGGTTACTAAACGTGGACAGTACAAGATGAGAGAGAAAATAGAAAAAAAAATAGAGTTAGAACTGAGTGTAGTATATCGTCATTCGAACCATGTCACGATTAAAGAGAAACCTTTTTACAAAGAGAACAAATGTTGTAAATACCAGTAAATAATTAATTAAAACCATAAAACCATTCACAATCCTTTATTTTCTTCCTTTCATTTCTTCCTATTTTTCTTTGCAAGTAAGCAGGTCTAAAGCAATGCACCACACCTTTACAGTGACATCTTTGTTCCCTTGGTGCTTTTTTTGGGGGGGGGGGATTTTTCTGAGTCATCAATCTAAATCGATAATTTGCCTAATTATATTTGATGCTGAGCAAATTAAAAGATTGTGGCAATTATTCCTCCACGTACTAATTGGGCTATTTCACAATGTTAAAAGGTCAAACACAGGCCAACACACTTAAAGTATTACATTCTTTTCCTTGATTTGAGTTGATGCAGCCTTGATTACTCCATCTTGCGGTGCTGGATAGAGAATAGAAGAGACAGATCGCTGACTGAGATACCTCAGGCTAGATGGAGGCAAATCTGTCGGCTACAACTGTTTTCACCCCAGCCAAATCAGCCCTGGGATACTGGCCTACATTATACACACACACACACACACACACACACACACACACACACACACACACACACACACACACACACACACAGACACACAGACTACTACTACTACTGCTGGAGATCAGCGAAACACAAAGTTGCATCCGTCCGTCTGTCCGTCTGTCCGTCTCAGCTGTCTGTCTATCTGTTCCCTGCCCTCACTTCACACAGACTAACTCACACTCTTTGAAATCTCTGTTGTTATTGAGAAGACCCTTTGATAGACCGTGTGGATCGGAATACATTTGAAGTCCCGAAGTCAAATCTTCTGATACGCGCCGCGCATTTATCTGAAGAGTTTTTATCTGAAAGCATAGAGCCAGCAGTTTCGCATTATATTCATTATTTTATTTTATTCTTTGAAGAGGTCATCTGTTGATCAAATGTATGGATGTTTTTTTTCTTTCATGCTTTGGTGTGCGTACGCACGCAGCGCCACAACTTTGTGGACGGTCTCTGCTGTTGTGTGGATCTTTTGTCATATGAAAGGATATTATGCTGAGAGGGGTGTACTTGCGTGCGTGTGCCCGTGTGTGTGCGCGTGTGCGTGCCCGTGTGTGTGCCCGTGTGTGTGCCCGTGTGTGTGCCGTGTGTGTGCCCGTGTGTGTGCCCGTGTGTGTGCCCGTGTGTGTGCCCATGTGTGTGCCTGTGTGTGTGTGTGCGCCGGTGTGTCGTCTGGACAACTGTGCGTTTGCGTGCCCCTGCTGTGCAGGTGGCAGCCTCCGTGGTTCTAAGCTTGTGCCCACAGCGCAGTAGGCAGGCACAGCCTTCATATCCATCAGGACTCCACCGCTCTCCACCTCCTCCACCTCCTCCCCCTACCTCTGTCATCGCTTTGCTTTCATCCCCCCCCCACCCCATACCCACTCTCCGTTAATCCTTGTATCCAGATTTGTTTTTGTTGCCTTCCATTCACTCTTTTCTCTTTTTATTCTCTTCTTGTGTTCTGCGTTTCTCCTTTCTCTTTGCCCTCATTCCATCCTGCTCCTCCCCCCCCCCCCCCCCCCCCCCCCCCCCACACACACACCCCCTCCACCCCCCCCTCTGTTGCCCTTTACGGGCGGAGCCAGCAGTGCCAGGCCGTGCCCGCTGGGTAGCAGGGCAGCACTGGCCTCAGCAGATGGTATCAGGACATGATCACGTAGATAGCAGAGAGAGAGAGGGAGGGAGGGAGAGAGAGAGGGAGAGAGAGGGAGGGAGGGAGAGAGAGAGGGAGAGACAGGGAGGGAGAGGGAGAGGGAGAGGGACAGAGCTCCAGTATTCTCTTTAGCCTCCGCTAAATAAATATAGACCCTGCTTGTTAAAATGTGTCACATTAGGACTGATTGAGTTGAATTGCGGTATGGAGCCAGATTGACACGGGCAGCAGTATGGAGCGCGAGGCTGTGGCACAATATGGAGATCAGGGCCGCGGTGCGAGGGCGCCTGAGGACGAAACCAAGGGATGAATGAATGAATGAATGAATGAATGAGGAACACAAACCCCCCCCCCCCCCCAAAACAAATATTTTGGTGTCCGGTCAAATAATCCAACCGATCGATGACAGTTCTAGCGTGAGCTGGTTGATGTTTATCATGTTGATGTTCAGCGGTGGAGGAGAGGGTAGGGGAGGGAGAGGCCAGCCGACGGGGGCACCGCCAGGCTGGTGTGTGAGGATCCGCACGAGCTGCAGAGGAAGAGGGGACGGAGTCGAGGGTACACACGTCCTCCGGGTTGAAGTTCCAGTTTTCCTCCATGTTGTCTTGGTGGAGAGGGGGAGAGAGAGAGAGGGGAGACAGAGGGGGAGAGAGAGAGAGGGGGATAAAAGCCCCGATGGCTGCGGTGTGGGTGGGGGGCGGGGGGGGCGTGGGGGGCATGTGATGGGGCAGTGCCAGTCTGCGCCACGGCCCCACGCTGAGTTTAAAAGACTTTTAAAGAGCCTCCCTTTGTTTACTACCTCAATGGCCTCCTCCCGTCCTCACCCACCCACCCTTCAGAGGTCCATCTGATCCGCTGCCCAGGACCACACAGACGTCCCCACGCAGAGAGGGGCAGCAGAGGGAGGAGGCTTCATTATGATAGGGCTGGAGCCGGGAGGGGGGAGGGGGGTGGGGGGTGGGGGGACAGCCATGACAGAATAGTACATTATATTTCACTGCAGGAAGTCACTCGGCAGATGCTTGCATGCTGAATGTTGTAGCTGTTATAGCTGTTGTAGCTGTTATACCTGTTATGCATACGTTTGTCACTTCCTTGCAATTGACAGTCCTCAAAGTGTCAGAGTTAACCTCGAAGGATGATGGGAAGAAGATTTGAAATGAGGTGTGTGTGTGTGTGTGTGTGTGTGTGT
>NC_140277.1:364107-463054 GCF_964030765.1 Micromesistius poutassou | reverse complement strand
TCACCATCAGGGTGATCCCGTGGTGATCACACCGTCCTCCGTTGTTGCTCTCCATTGTAGCCACGGCCTTGAGCCCCTCCTGCCCCTGTGGTGAGCAGACCACATTTCTACTCCTTCTGCTCCTCACCTCCAGACAGCCTCAAACCAGAACTACTGGTTTCTCAAGCGATGAAACGCTGCGGGGAGGATTCGTTCCCCAGGAATGCTTTTAACATGATAGGTAGAGCAGGTTGGCTGGTAACCGCAAGGTTCCTGGTTCAATCCCCGGCTCCTCCTAGCTAGAGTGTCGAGGTGTCCCTGAGCGAGACGCCTCCTGAGCGAGACTGCTCCTGACGAGCTGGCTGTCGCCCTGCGTGGTTGACACACCGTCGGTGTGTGATGGGTGAATGTCAGTCAACACTGTGAAGCGCTTTGGATAAAAGCGCTTTATATAAATGAGGACCATTTACCATTTAACATAACGGCTGTTAGGGGACATTAGTGAACACACAGGAGCCCGTCTCCAGGTTGATGGAGGAGTAGGAGGAGTGTTCCCTCATCAGACGGTCCTTGCTCAGATCTTTCCCAGTAGAGGAGAAAATGACTCTTGATCGGGTGGTGTCGCAGCGGGGTCACGGCCTCGTTGGTCCAGCAGAGCGCTGCTGAACGGTTCACAACAACCTCAGCACAGTCTGCAGCACCTGACGCGTGCAAGGACCCGCCGTCCAGAGGTGTCTCCACTGTAAGTGGCTAGCTAGTACCGCTAGGTGAAATACATAAACAAGGACCGTCATTTTCCCTTTTTCAATATAACTCTAATATGGCGTTAACCCTGTCCCCGACAACACCCTTGTCGCTGCTACTGGCTAGGTTAGCCAGCTGTTGTAGGTCAGCATCAGAGCATCTTTCTGCAGCCCAGCAGACCACAGTGCAGGGGTGGTCTGTTGAATGTCGATGTCACCTTATGCTGTTACCTAGTGGGTCTGACACAAGGCTGGAGGGTAAATAAACAACGTCCCCATGTTTTACTCTCTGTGAGAACCAGTCTATCATACTCGTTTGCATGCACAAAAGTTTGGATTTAAAAGTCTGGTTTTCCATCAGATACGTTTCCAGCTGTAACGGCAGCAGCAAACCGTGTTACTGTGACCCCAACCCGCCCTTAGTTTTGGGCAGTAGCATAACTAGTGTAACTACATTTCTCTGTGGCTGAGTGGTAGGGCTGGGCGACTATTCTAATTTTGATCACGATTTAGATTTTAGCGTGAAACGATCACCAAACTAATATAATTGAGTTTAAACAATTTTTTTGGGGGGGTCAGTCCTTGTATTCAAGGGCTCATAAGACCTTGTTAAGTACCATTCTACATCAGTGGTACTTTTGCCTGCGCTTTTTAGAACTAGGGCTAAGTATTTTCATAAAGGACATGCATGTAAATGTTTCACCATCTGTTCTTACAGGTTGAAATAAAGTTTAACGAACCATCGCAGACATGGGGGCCACTCTTAAACTCAGAATATGATTGAGCAATGATTGACTTGACTTTGAGAAATGTTGCTGTACAAATGTTTCAAAGGACACTCTCTGCCCAGGCATCTGAGTGGGTTCCCTGAATTTGGCATATTTATATTTAATTTGGTTAATTTTCTTTTATTGCCATATTGACTGTCACTTTTATGAAATAAAGTTGGATATTTCCTAATGGCAAAGAACATTGATGTGGCATTATAGGTCTGTGTATCATCATTTTCAAATAAATATAGAATTATTTTGAATTCGACAGAGGTGATGAGACGCATGGCTTGTCTAGGTCAGTGAGGACCGCAGCTGGCACGAACAAATACCAGACTATGAACTATGAACTGGAGGGAAAGCGCCTGTACCTTAAAGACTCTACCATTAGGCAGACCGAGAATCTGTGTGCTGAAGAGTGGACACTGACACGGTTGTGCATAACCTATACGGACCTAGACCTTTCTACCTCCTAGTATGTTGATTTGGTTTGTGTTAGATAATTACTGCCAAGCGTGTCTTTCCCTTATCCATTTACTCTTAGCCTTGTTCCAAGATTTGAATGTACAGAACGAGATGTTTGCTTTGCTTCTCCTAGTCACAAAGATTAGTTTTGTCCAGGGGCTAAATAACTTTATAAACACAAATGAACGATTCCTGGGGCACAGGGAGCAAAAAAAAAACACACAAGACAGAAAGATACTACTTATCACCGTGGCATTGATGATAAGCTGTCCAGAGAAAAGCACTCGACGGCCCGTCAGACAACACAGTGTGGTGTCGAGTGTCGCTAATAACAACGTTGCTAGGACCGTGTTGTGGTTACGAGTCCAGCGGGCGACCGAGTGGCCGGGGCTGTTGATTGAAGACGTTGGGACGCAAACTCTGTCGATAAGAACAGGTTATGCACTTTACAGTGTCTCGCCATCACAGCCTGAGCTCACGTTCGGTTCCCACAAAAGGATAACCGGTTGAACGCCGGACAGTTAAACAATGACAATCTAGGACGCTGTGTGAGAGCGGAGGAAGCGACGCTGACTGCATACGCTCCACGTGTCAACACAGCCAGGACATGAGACAGGGGCGGGAGGAGGTGGACAGGCTGAAGTCTGGGCGGCGCCCCGGCGCTTCTGGGCAGCAGAGTGAGGGTGAGGGAACAGTGAGAGTAGGCCTGGGCAATAAAACAATCAATTATCGTATCGGGATAGACTTTTGATCAATATCAACTCAAAACATGTTCAATATATACCGATAAGAGACTGGACCACCGGATCTAGCAGCTGGGTTTGTTACACAAACACGGTTCCGTACTTATTTACAATGTTTGACTGTTTTTCATTGTTGTGTCGACGAGTATTTATCAATGAAGAACAGTGGAAGGTCGTATTGAGTGTTAACAGAAGTGTTTAAATCCAGCATGGTAATTCCTAGTCTTTTTAGGTCATTAAAATTATCACTAGTTATCAATATCGATCATTAGTATACGCTACACGTGAACCTCCTGAGATGGCGCAATTTGATTGGTCGGCTATCTCGGGATATTGGTCAATATCCCACGGTTGAGATCTCAAACTCGGGATATTGTTTTCATCGTGCGTGACGGTCGTCTCGCCACGCTAATAAAAACAAATAAACCGCTAATAAAAACAAAGGGGGTGTTCACGTGTAGCATATACTAAAACAATTATTCACCTCAGGCTCCGTGAACAGGGGCCTTCGGCAAATAATTGTTAAACATGATCACGTTACGTCGTGACATGTCTCTCAGCCATATATCGCCCAGGCCTAAGTGAGCGTGCAGGTCAACCTCTGGAAGGATCCCCCACACTGCAGTAGGAATGAGTGGACTCACCTCTGGCGTGAGGCCGGCCTCCAAGCAAGCTTTCATTAGGCACACAAAACATCGTTTATGACCATTACTATTACTATCAGGAAGATGAATCTCACAAGTAATATTCAGATTGTATGTCTACGTAGTGCATTTGGGGACCGGTGCATCGGAGGACTTGGGAGCCTGTTGTGGACTTGTATAGGAAGGTGTTTTGCAATTGATTGTCATCAGGGAATTGACAGGTAATCACAGAAGGCATGTTTAGAGATGCTGCTGTTTGTAATAAAGCGGCATCTTTCACATTCAACCCCCACCCCCCCCCCCCCCCCCGTCTCTTTAAAACAGGTTCTGGGCTGAGCCGAGGGGCCTTCAGATGGTGTCATTTAGATTAACCTTTGACAGATAGGTAACCGGTTTGACAGCGAGCCAGCTCGAGTCAGACCGGGTGAGGAGGTTTAACCGGGGGGGGGGGGGCGGTGGGGGGGGGACCGGCTCACTGACCAAAGTCGATGTCCAGGAGCGCAGCGTTGGCTCCCTCCACCAGGATCTTCTTAGGGGGGCCGTGGAGAGCCTCGTACATGAAGTGCACCCCGTCCCTCACCATGGGCTTCACCCGCTGCACGTAGTCCTACACACGCACACACGCACACGCACACACACACACACACACACACACACACACACACACACACACACACACACACACACACACACGAAAGAGGTGAACATGTGTTAACAGTCGACAGCTTGGTGAGGCTACTTCCTAAGGTGGATCTTGGTGGATCTTAGTAGGATGGTTCACTAAACGTCCCGGTTCAGTTCAACGTCAGGGTTCTGGGTCACGGTTTGTGGTTTTGTAAGGTACGTGTTTGGTAAAGCAGCGGCTGTAACAAGTGGCTCACATGGTACCCGTACCTTTAGTCTTTTAAACCCTTTCTTGAGCTAGCTACCTGTCTAGATCGTGATGATTAAGAAAGACAGACGAATCAACACATCCTAATCATTCCATTTGCAGCAATACTCCATAAATACACCAGATGTTCTGTTGATATCATGAGAAGCCACTTGGGCTATTCAACGTCTAGCTCAGTCTGTGACTGATCCCGTCAACCAGCATAGTGTGCGAGATCACTTGTTTCAGGGACGACAATAAGGGCTTGAGTCGGCACTGGAGACGATAGCCTCATCACATAGAAATACAAATTGTATCTATAGATCTGCAGGATTCGTGTGGGTCATTATTCTCTGAAAACTTGGGGTGAAGAATCCCTTCCCTGGTGTGTAGCGTGGCCGATTCATGTAACAGTAAATACTGGACTCCTGGTACCTTTAGTCTGAGCAGCTCACCCTCGATGTCAATCTCCAGAGTGGGGTACATGGACTGATACTGCTGAGCCAGCACCTTATACCTGAATGAACCCGAGAGAGGAAAAGAGATTGACAGATTGACATGTATGACAAATGACATGTTTACAGTACCCATAGCAGAGCAAATACAGAACTGTCTGTGTGCACCGGCTTCAGGAAAATACACACAAACACGCTTCATTTGGCTTGGTTACCAGAATCCCCCCAACTACTCTCTGAAGGAACTTGTGGTGAAACCCGGAGAGCGGCCCGGGGCGGAGTGGAACGGACCTTTGAGAGAACTGCGTGAAGTCTGACATGAGGTCACAAATCCTGAGGCCGCTCCGCGCGGCCTTGGCAGAGTACACAGGTCCGATCCCCTTCTTCGTGGTTCCCAGGCTGGAGGGAGGGAGAGAGAGAGAGAGAGAGAGAGAGAGAGAGAGAGAGAGAGAGAGAGAGAGAGAGAGAGAGAGAGAGAGAGAGAGAGAGAGAGAGAGAGAGAGAGAGAGAGAGAGAGAGAGACACACACACAGACAGACAGACAGAGAGTCAGAGAGCGAGAGAGAGAGAGAGAGAGAGAGAGAGAGAGAGAGACAGACAGACAGACAGACAGACAGAGAGTCAGAGAGCGAGAGAGAGAGAGAGAAACAGAGAGACAGATACTAAAGTTTAACCACTCCACATGACAAAAGTATCTAAACACTTAAAATAAAATCAGACACAGCTGCAAACCAAAAGCTGGTTGCATTTGTCTCGATGAACGTTGATAAATGGTTCACGTGCTTGCCGTGAGTCAAGCATGTACCACACTTGTTTCATCGTCCATCCTGTGATCCTTGATGTTGCAATGCAGTAAGATCATCAAGTGATTCTTTCAAATTATTACTGTACTATTACCAAGATATCCTTTGGGGACACAGCACATGACAGCGCCCCACTGAGCTGAAGTGGCACAGAAGGCTGTGGGGATGGAACATACGTTACATAGAGAGGAGCCTCGCGGGCTATAAGTAGCCGCACTGGAGGGAGATATGTACTCATGATCAGTTCAAGTTCGTCGTGTCCAACACTGGTTGCACGCTATCCCATAAACATCTCGTGGTTTTCTCCCCGCCCGTACCACCCGTCCAGTACGGAGAGTCGTCTGGTAACACGCCTGCTTTGTGTTTTGTACATTTGGTGGCTCTAGGAGCACACAATGTAATCTTTTAAGCAAATTTGCTGAGCTGCAAAATCATACAGCTAGTGCCACAGCTACGTCTTCCATTAGCAGCCACTGAAGAACCCACACGGCTGAAGGCGTATAGTGACCGAGCCATTAAGGTGAAACCAGTAAAGCAAGCGTCTAAACCCACACACTTTGGGTATTGAGAAGTCTCAGCCCGCTTGGGGGGGGGGGACAATTTAACTACCCCAAAAAAACACAACTGAGCCTCCTTCCATACGTGACTTAAGTTGGTTTCAATGATAAGGCTGTCGTGTCACGTTAACGTGTTCCAAGTAAACCCCAACGCCTCAATAACCCATGATCAATAACTCAATAATATAAAAATGATAAAAGTACAGCATCAAACTTCTGTTAGAAGTCAAGGGAATCCTGTTGCTTTGGTTTACTTCACAGGTATATTATATATATATATATATATATATATATATAAGGTATATTGAATAAATCCTTTACACGTTTCAAAATTCCTACTTGTAGTATATCCTACTAGGTATATCCAGGAAGGATGTAGTAGAGGAGGTAGTTAGCAAACTCCTGTGCAAACATATTTGTATTAAACATTGATTAAAAGTTATGATGGATTGTGAGGTCTTCCGCTTTTTTCCCCTGAAAACTAAATCCCAACCCAAATCCTTAATATATATATATAACATAATACAATGTATACAATACAATGTATGCGTAATGTATCACCTCCTTATGAGAGAGTTTGGGTCAGAATCTATGTCTACAACAGCTCTGACAGTGACAGACGTGGCAGAAATCCTTCTGCCACACAAAACCACAGAAACAAAGAGGACATAACTATTTGGACTTCTGTGCAACTCAGCAGTAAGACGGCGTAACAAATAAAGACGTGGCAGTAGAGGGCACCGGGACAGAGCTGGTTTAAGCTACAGGCCGTTGCCGTCCTGCCCTGAGGACCGCCTGTGTTCTCGGGCTTCTAGGACAACAGCTTTGGCCGAACACTTCAACTTACTTGCCGCCCACTTGCTCTTTCCTCAGCTGCTCCTGCACGCCGTCGACCGCTTGATGAAAGTCAAACACTGCGAAGAGGGCAGAGAGGGGACACACACACACACTCACACACCGTGGTGAAACTAGGACGCACGCTCTCACACACACACACACACACACACACACACTCACTCACACACATACAGACACACACACACACACACACACACACACACACAGGAGGAGTAATAACTTACCGATGTGTGCTCGGTCCGAGATGATCAACCTCTTGTCCCAGTCCTTCAGACCTACAGGGACACAGACGGGGGGGATCAACACTGACGTCTTTGACTGGAGCAGAGAATCATTTGTACTGATCCATTTGTACACCAGTTTATGTGTGTGTGTGTGTGTGTGCGTGTGCGTGTGCGTGTGTGTGTGTGTGTGTGTCACACCATTTCCTTTGAGGGCGTTCTTCTCGGCTTCTTCAAACAGGCCGGGCAGATGGATGACCACCCCGTTACCTGAGGTGGAGAGGACCGGTCAGTCACAACATCCAGCACAGCGTTCACATTCAGTCCCAGGCCAAGGCATCGGGGCAGTTTAACATACAAGCCCTATAGTGCAGTGGCTCTGCTTCTACCTATGATAAACATTCAAATATTCTTCTGAAAATGTCTACAGAAACTTCTTTAGCTTCGGTGTTCGGTGTTTGTTTGTTTTTTTCAAACATTAAAAGAGAAAAGATATCAAGATATATATACACACACACACACACTTGTGATTTACTGTAGCGACAATTATATAATGTGATAACAGGCATAACAGTAAACCAATTTGTACATCCACCAAAAATACACTGGTCATCAATCATTTGGACGTCGGCACTATGATCTGCTGTTTTGTACTCTTTCGGAGCCTTAAATAACAGAAACAGTAGATAACGGAATAGTTGTATCCAATTCAACCAACCAGTAGACCACGACTGAGCCATTGCTCTGAAGATGATCTCCGGTTGGCTGTGAGACAGTCTAGCTCCTTCTTCCCATCGCCCCGTTGGCGCACCTCTAACCACACTCCTCTCACTTCCCCGCGGCTCAAGGAGTGCCAGAGCAACGCAGGACAAAAACAGGAACATTAAACACTGAAGGACAAAGGAATAAAACACTTCTTAGTGACTCAGAGTCAACACATGATCTTGAGGGCGGGGCGGGGCGGGGCGGGGGGGGGGGGGGGGGAGAGTTATACGCAATACGGAGAGTTGGGTGAACGTCCACAGGGCTGGGGCAGGTTCAGCACACACTGCTCCGCACACGCACACACGCTAAAGCAAGGTTGCAAAATGGTGGCCCGGCGCCGTATATCAAAGGGGTGGGGAACAACGTGAAGGGATCCTGGCAGGCATGTTCAACTGCAGATGTGAGGCGGGGGGCGAGAGACACAGAGAGGACGAGGGGAAAAGAAAGAGCGAGAGAGAGAGCGAGAGAGCGAGAGAGCCCATTAGCTGATGAAGTGACTGCAGATAAGGAGGTGGGAGGCTGGCTCTGGGACAAGTAGGGTGAAGCGGCCCGCCGTGGCAGCCACCAGGAGCCAGGAGCCTTACAGGAGTCCTACAGGAACCCTAAAGGAGCCCTACAGGAGCCTTACAGGAGTCCTACAGGAGCCCTGGACCCCAGTGATTCATCAAGGAGAAGTGTAGTACCCAGGGGCGTAGCACCAAATTCTGGGCCCTATATACAATAAGTCCTGATGGCCCCCCCCCCCCCCACCCCCCTTGCTAAAACATATAGGCTAACTAGCCTGTATGCCATAGGTTATTATTTATCATGTAGCCTAATAACGGCTTAGTATTAATTAGGGACCGAGCAGAACCTGCAAGGTCCCTATTGTAATTGGTCCGTTTATTATTCTTATTCCAAAAAAAAAATATATATATATATATATATTTTTTTTTTTCAAATTTCCCATGGGCCCCTCTGCCTTGGGCCCCCCCCTGCCTTGGGCCCCCCCAAGCCTGTCCCCCTTACACCCGCAGTCCGTCGGCCCTGGTAGTACCAGTGCATATACCGAGATGTTTTTGTCAAACTATGAGACATAAACTACGAGACACTTTAATGCAAGAACATTTCAGCTGAAGTGTGCACCAGTGTGTGTGTGTGTGTGTGTGTGTGTGTACACACCGATGAAGGCGGTGACCTTGGGATTGATGATTCCACTGGGGAGGAGGTGGAAGTCGTACTCCACTGAGTCCACCACCACGGTGTGGCCCGCATTGTTGCCTCCCTGCAGCGAGAGAGAGAGAGAGAGAGAGAGACAGAGACAGAGAGAGAGAGGAGCAGAGAGAGAGAGAGGGAGAAAATGGTAATTCAAAGACTTTGTTTAGTCTTTGTTTAAGGCGGATGACAACCGACTTGTTGCGAGTTTGGTGGTCGTCAAGCAACAAACCTCTCGCTGAAGCCATGGCGCCTGCCATGCCTTCTACATTTCAACTCTCCTAGGATCCCCTTCAGCGATACAAGCTCACCATACATCATAAACATCAAGGCTTCTCTTATCAACAAGCTCTCATCTACTATTGAGTAAACACTAAGCCATGACGGTGTCACTGTCCCAGTTAATCTTTAAACATGCAACAGTGCTCAAGACAGAAGCGAGCGTGCCTAAAAAAGGAGTTCGGAAACACGACGGCTTCGGTGTTTACTTCAAAACACCTTGACAGCGAGGACATTTCATTCTAGTCCGCGACGTTCAAGACTAACTGCAGCCTCTGTTAATTCAAAAGAACAATTTGTTGGTACATCCAGGGGACTGAGAACTATGAGAAACTCCTTTCACAATATCTGTCTGTTGGCTGATGCAACGTGACAACCGAAAGCATCTGTTTGCCTGCCTGGACTCCAGGAGGGATAGCTCGTTTAGACTTGGTTTTCATTTTCAAAGAGACTTTGACTTTTGGTTGTCCTTCATTAAGACAAATGAATGAAACGATAGGAAAGCATGAGTCTCTCTAGTGAAGTTAGTGCGAGATTTTAAATGTAAACACTACATTAAAAAAAATAACACTACAAGATAGTTAACTGACTATGATGTCAAATGTAATGACAAGCACTCAGGGAAAATCAAAGATCAACAAGTCTTTTTATTGCACAAGTTGATGCTCTCAGTTCTTTCACATTTCACTGTTGTTTTACATACTTTACAGGTTTAAAAATAATATATTTGAATTCAGCTTTGATTTATAAAGATCTTTTATAATCAATATCAGATCATTATATTTGACGGTGGGTGTATTTAATGTTTCGCACAACTCGAAACATGTCGACTTTAAGTTTAACCACAAAATATTTTTCAATCTCAAGAGACTTCATGCCTATAACATCTCAATGGATTGAAACGTGGGCGCTGTGTGTGGATAACACACAAAAGAAATACAAATAGAACCAGTTTGGAGAAGGCCTTTGATCCACAAGAGATCGGCAGAAAGCCCTATGAGGTAGATCAACTAACAGGGCAGATCCTTGAGAAGAGAACCGGACGGAGCATCGCAGTGTGACCTGCTCCGTTCTCTGCAGTCCGTCTATCAGATGTGGACCGACGCGGCTACAGTCACAGCAAGGAACAGCGAAGAACCCAACCAACCTTCGATGGACAGCCAAGGACCAAAACCAAAACGACGATTGCTATTTAGTTAATCATTGTACAGCTCAGTGATGAAGGACAAAGTAACCCAGAGCGGAGAGCAGAATGAGGAGTGCTTCTAAACACGGGTTGATCTTATGCAACTCTGCGGATGGAGGTCATGTTTCACCCTCACTGTTCACTTGTTCACGAGTTAAACTTGTCTTGTGATCTTGTGTGCTTTTAAATGGGGTAGCTTGTGGGTATAAAATAAATTGTGTGTCTGTGTGCATGTGCATACTTGTATGCGTGTGTGTGTGTGTGTATAGTGTGTGTGTGTAGTGTGTGTGTGTGTGTGTTATTTCGGGCCCTCTATATAGCCCGGAGGTTAAGGGCAGCCTGGAGCAAATACTTCTGTTAACGATGTATCTGCCCCCTCCTGCCCAGGGATCACATTTGTTACATTACTGCACGCCTATTTATTTGTCTTGTTTTCTTGATGTCCAGCCATGACATTACGTCTAGGGGGGAGTGGTTAACCAACAGGAGAAATTTCTAAGGCCCAGTTTACACGAGGACGCTTGTGGGTAAAAACGATGTTTTATCGGAAGTGACTTTCGTTTAGACGGTGACGGCGTTTTTGGGGCTTAAAAACGCAAAGATCTGAAACCATTTATTTTTTCTAGTAGTTCAATAGTTATAATAGTAGTTCAATAAAGATGTTATAATATCAATTAATCTCAACACATAGGCCTGGCCTAAAGGAAAGAGAAGTTTATATGTTGACTGCTTCCAATGTTGTGTTGGTCAAACTAAACAATGATTTATTGCTTTTTAAGTGAATAATACAGAACATATGGAACTTACAAAAAAAAATGTAAATCGCAATTGCAATATTGGTCAAATATTGGCCCAAATCGTTCAGCCCTGATCAGCGTTCACTCCCTGCAGTCCAGAGTGAATCGCAGCAGGAGGAGAAAGTGATTGTTGCCGTCTGCAGACTCCCGGCGCTCTATATCTAAATAAAATAATATAATATATAATATAATATATAGGTATCTATATAATAAAATATAATATAGAATATCACGGCTGAAAGCTGTGTGCGATATTATGAATTAAAGACTGCGTTGGGATCTCGGACGTCTCTGGTACTTCCACAACAAGTAAAGACTCGTAGTGGGAGTTATCTCGGCCATGGTTGAGAAGGAATTGGGGGAAGAAACTTTGGCTTTGACTCTCTGAAGTCCAGATTAAAAATAGAATAGAAAATAGAAAAATACAAAATCTCAAAACGTTGCAACACCTTTCTGTTTTCCAAATAACTAATTTAACATTTTGCCCATTGTAAATTGACATGAGACATTGTAAACGTTCACAATCCTGCTCTATGCTCTGTGATATTTTGTTTGTCATCATTTATATCAACTTCATAAAAAAAGTGCATTATTGGTGTGCTCCTGAGCGCAACCTTTGAAATATGACGGGCGGGCCTCTGTCTTAAAGGAAAGCGCAGATCCTTTGAGCTCCGCAACTGCTCCGGCCAAAAAAAAACAACTATCTATTTGTCGACTCATGACTCTGACACGTCGACTCACAAAATACGTACACTGTGGTTTTAGTTTATACCTCCTTTTGTTGCTGTTGGTTGGTGATTTACCCACACATCTCTCCCTCAACAGCGTACAGGTGGCCTAGATGTGCCGAACAAACTTCATATTAGGCTTGGGCGATAGTTTAAATTTCAGACTGTCAAATCGTGGTTGCTCTAGATTGCCAATATACGATCCGATGGCCAGTCGGGCAGCAGGAGGAGGTGGTGGTGGGAGGAGTTACGTCACAGCACACCAGTGAAACGCCAGAATGGAGGATTTAAGTGTCAAAGAAAAATGTGACATCTTGCATTTGTGAAAATGATTGGTTTCACCCAGAGGCCAAAGGTCAGCCTAATGATATTACACAGCCTATCAGCAAGCTATGTTACATGTGTGGGCCAGTGAAGAACCTGCAAACCACTTATCTGTTTGCACTGTATTGGCGGGTTCAACATCCCGGCTGAGGCCGCAAAACTGCCCCACGCTAGAAGCGCCGCAGATGGAGTTAGCCAAAACATTTTGCTTTTGAGTGGTTTTCAGTGGTAGCAGAATTATAAGTAGTATGATAGGCCTGTTATAAGTAGGTCTATTGGCATGACAAGAAGTAGCAGTACTTGTATCACACATAGTATTGGTAGGATAAGTAGTAGAAGTAGTATTAATCTAGGTTGTAGAGTTTAGATCACAGATCAAGACTTATACTGCTGGAATCTGTGGAGTCTCAGCTTACACATAACAAATTGTTTGTGTAGACAGCATGAAAGCATCACTAACCCCCTGGGGCATCCATTGATTTATATCATGCTAAGAAAGAAACTACCACCTGCCACCTGCTGCTGCAGATACCTGTGAATGGCGTGGCCCTTGACTCTGAGGACAGGGTCAGTGCACCTAAACTCTGCTTAATTCTTACCCCACACCCTGCAACATCCACAAAGAGGGTTAGAGAGCTCCTACGTGAAGACTCAGCTGCCAGTAAAGGGCAGCTGCCAGTAAAGGGTAAACTACGTACATGTATTAGCACTAGCTCAATCTCGACTCCTTCTGAATTTCTGTGGGTGGTTACGAACCAACCAAGTGGGCAGGCCCATGAATAATAAACGCTACATAGCAGTGTCACCTTATCCAGATTGGCTCATTTTTTCTGCCCTTTTCCTTTCATTGGCTATTGCATACAGCAGACAAACTGCACAGATTTCAAACTTACCACAGGTCACAAATTCTTATTCTTATTCTGTTATTTAACAAACAATAGGAAAAATGGGATTTTAACGGGATCTTTAAGGTAGCTTCCATAACTCAGTGTGTCTGTGTTGAGCTTTTTGAAAGAAGGACACTCAGTCCAATTTTGAATTGGCCGATTTGTTTCATCCTCACACTGCAACTGCAGAACTTCAATAGCATTAGCCATCGCATCATTGGCTGAATCGTTCTCACGCTTTCTTTTCGGGGCTAATGTATGAGATGTTGACGTTTTGTTACACCGGCTGGTAAAAGGCTGTACATCTAACATTTAAACATTCATATAAAGCAGCTCATTTAAGCTTTGTTGAATTCGAGCCATGGATCAAATCTGTGCCTGTAAGCCTGGAGCTTGTCTTTGTTCTGTTTAGTGACATTACCGGTTCGAGGAACCGGAGGGTTTACATTGTCAACTGTCAGTCCTTCCGGGTTGCGGTGATTTCTTCCGAACAGGTTCCACGTCAGTAGAACCTCTCTCTACATTTTTTGTAGAGAGAGGGAGAGCGGGGGAAGTTGGTCCGTCTGACGCAGTGCTCCGGCCAGTGGCGCATTCTGCTTCTTAGTATAACGCCAGGGTGGGTGGCGCCTTTCACAAACAACGTTATACAACAACATTATAAAGCTCACGCACAACAACTTTACTAAAAAAAGTGGCACAAAGTTCCTTCCCAGAACTTGCTTCACAAAACACATTTTGAAAGTGTTTGAATCCCAGCTGAAACAGCGAGCTCACTCGCTCTTTAAGGCAAAACAAATCTGCAGTCTAGAACTTTTAAGAACCGCAGTTTTGCGATTCAGCCATTTCACAAACCACAGGAAAGTAGAAATGCAAATCAATCAAATAAAACGAAAGCAGTTGCCCAGCAAAGCTGAATGAAACTGAGCAATGCTTAATGAAACATGACTTTTAAAGCATGCACAGCGTGCCTATGCATTGGTGTATCCGGCAATGCCTAAAAGTAAATATGACACCAGTGTGGTCCACGAGTTCTATGGCATGTGTACAACCTACAAAAAGTGCTGGCAGCGGCGTTTTTATAAAAAGATGAATACTATACTCCCTCTTACTCAAGCAACGCACCGTGTGTGTGTGTGTGTGTGTGTGTGTGTGTGTGTGTGTGTGTGTGTGTGTGTGTGTGTGTGTGTGTGTGTTAAAATGTATTTTTAAATGTATCCAGCCTTGGTAGGCAATGCAAGAGCAGTAGGGTGGAATCCTTGGCCAGAGGGGAATCTTCTCTAAGTAAACCTGTTATCAATGCCGGACAGAGGGTTGACCAGAGGAGACACATCACTGACCTGAACAGGAACGCTTGCAGCTGTACCCAAAACACGCCGCGATGTAATCCTCCAGGCACATAATAACACAGTCGTATGTCCTCCAAATGCTTTTGCCACGGACAGGCTCAGATTGTGTTCTAACATCGTGGAAAGGATCCATACAGAGAAATAGGACTGCACGATTAATAATATAAAAATCGCGATCTCGGTTCATAATTCTATGCGATCTCATTTCCAAATGACAACGATTCTGCTTCATTTTTATCATCGGGTGTTAGCCAGAGCACGCCTCCTCAAACCACCATTACTAGTGCAGCCATTACTGTGTTTTCTACTCGTGAAACACTGAATTCAGAAAAATGATTCTGGATTTCAGAGGGCTCTATACATATCCCCACTTTAAGACTCTTAAAAGGCTGTTTGAAGTGTGATTTTGTTTGCATCACTTCCCTTAAATGCAGATCCCATCTCAGACTCAGACAGTTGTGGAGACACTCGTTCTGTGCAACATTCCTCCAACTTTGTTTTTGTATTTGTCGCGCACGTGTAGTGAGCGTAAAGCAGGGTGAGAATGACGTAAAATACTGCCGATAAGTAAAACATTGATAGTAAAGATAGAGGGAAATATCTATTGATAGACATCTCTCTCTCATCCCCCGATATAAATCGTCATGTCGCACAGCCTTGTAGCAGCCTGCAAGGTAAAGGTCCTTTTACATTGAACGTTATTGTTCGTTGGGATTTCTTCTCACGTCAATAAAATAATTAAAAGTCATGGAGCTGAATGGGACTGTACATGCAGGCTACTGCGCGATTTCATTATAATTGCACCAATGTCAATTTTGGACGGCTCTAGCCTTCAGTTTAACCAATAGTAATCGGGTATCTTTGTCATGATAGTCAACATGGTTACTGTACATGTTGTAGGAGGTGGCGGAGATAACGGCCTATTCACAATTCTCCCCTTATTGCATCCACAGTCCTAAACTAAATTCATAGCCTACTTTTGGTATTTGACTGGGGAAACTACCTCAAAAACGAATGTCTCAAAAGCATGGATGTATGAAAGAATGTACAGGCACTTATCATAGTCCCCCTCATGCACGAACTGCCACTCATTACACTATTTTACACTTTGATAAAAAACATGTAAATCCTTGTAATTCATTGAAGATTTGGTTGAAGGAGACTAATGTAATGAAAATGGGGACAGTTCCTGCAAAAACGCAACAATTACATTTCAGTGCAAAACTTCTCCAACAACAAACAGACAGATCAAGCGAAAGCTAAAACCAAAAGTTGTATTTCTCTGTAGTGATCTTTTCCAAAATGCTAGAATATAACACCAGCCTGTCGGTGGCAAAAACAAGCACTTGTAAGAGGACATTCACTGAAGAGTCCCAATTGCCCCGAAGGATTCACTGATTGCGGCTGCAGCTTTGTCGATCGATACTGGACCAATTTCATAAATTGGTGTCCACAATAGTCCCTTAGACCCAACAATTTTTCCTTCTCCCAGACTTCTTCATCAAAATCAACGGCTCTCCAGAACGAGCTCCACACATCTGAACATCAGACACACCCTGGCGCTGTAAGTGTCCGAGAAGATTAACCCTCTGTTGGACGCCGCAGTCAGCCGCTGCCAATAGACCTTGGCAGCGTTTGAAGCAGAGTGCTCACGGAGGGATTCGGTAAACTAGCAGAAACCTAGGATTTGACTTTGTTTATGGGGTACACAAACAACTTACTCAGTACCTGCGACAGAGACATGCGGTGACATGGAAGGTGTTCAGCACCAAGAGATGCAGATGCCAGCTCAAGAAACAAAGAGCCTGCAAAAAAGCAGTTAACCTTGGCAGCCGCGTTTTCAAGTCATTACTTAAGATAAGAAAGAGCCCCGGTGGCAGGCAGATGCGGTGACATCTTAAATCGCAAAAGATATGGTCCCCATTAACCTAGTAGAAAAAAGTTTTAACTAATCTAGGTTTTACTTTCAGGCCAAATGACCCAGCCGGGGGTGGGCTATTTGAACCCAACTAAATGAGACTTAGTGGCCATGCTCAACATTTTCAAAAGTATATAATGCTTTCCATCTTAGTTGCATCAATGTTGTCATGTATTTTTTTTTATATCTAGTGGAACAAATTAAATCAAATTACAAATACCCTTCTGTACCATAACGGGTTTTGGAAACAAAATGCATTCTGATGAACGATTACCTGCTCGCTGTAAACTGGTACCAGTACACAAGGTTATAGCAGCTTAGTACAAGTTCTACACGTATTATTATGCGAAAGCTAAAGTGTCCATTATTTCAACCACAATCAAACATTATACATGAACAAACCTTTACAGTTCCTTTCATGATAGTGTTCAAAAGTAAAGACATCACTGCCTACTTAACACGAAGATTGCTTTTCAGACCGCTTACTTTGCATCATTACATGCATCATAAGTTAGGTTCGCCCAACCACTCCACCACCGTTTCATGATAAGATGGGGTGTAGTTTGGAGCCCACTGCCAAGTATAAAAGGCGTATAAAGCATGAAATCTAGAAGCAGCATTGAACCACTTGCGTTAGATAATCAGATATCAGATCCATATGAAAAATATCGAAGTCAGTTCACAGTAAGGTGAACAGATCATTTAGCCAGTGAGTCACGCTGGAGGGTGAACCACGGAGCTTACATTTCGGGTTATAGATCAGCGAAAGGCACGCACTTGGTTCACCTCGAAGCCGCCGACAGTGTGTCAAACATGACATGTGTACATGACAGCAGACAGCCTTAACGCTAGCCTGTCTAGCAGGCTGGGCGGCTAGCAAGAACCCCAAGGTGACATTAGCGAACACCGCGAACACAAGAATGAAAGTTAACATGAAGACCAAGGAGCCGACCACACAAGAGGAGCATGACACCTCTCTCCTCCCGGCCGGGACGACACAACAGTAGGACACTCAACGCAGCGAGGCGGCTAAAGTAGCGCCATGCTACCCAGGAAGGAAAGTAAACAAGCAGCCACCGACCTGACATCTGCACACGATGTCCGCATCTTGCGCTATTAAATCCACCACTTTGCCTTTCCCCTCGTCGCCCCACTGCGCCCCCAGCACCACGGTCACCCTGTTGCCGACCGGCGGGACGAATCCCTGGTTCCCCTCGACGCCAGCGGGGTCCGGGGACCCGGGGGCTTCCTGACACCCAGTCTCCGACATGACTCCTCCGGGTTCCTGCCTCACTGGTGGTGGGCTGTTCCCGCTTGACACACGGCGCGCTCCCGTGGTACCGAGGGGGACACGCCCACATATCCGTGGTAAATCGAGGGGGGACACGCCCACATATCCGCACGGGTATATCGAGGGGGGGGGGGGGGGGGGGGGGGGGGGGGGGGGGGGACACGGCCACATGTCCCTCCCCGGAGGGGGCGGCAGACGCGCGCGCCCCGTCTGTTGACCAATAGCAGAGCTCATCAGCGGAGGCGCGTGTCATCATCGCCGTCCTATGTGTTTAATTAGAAGAGGCGCAGCGGCGTGTTTAATTGGGCTGGTTAATATAGAGCGCCCGCATACATATAAGTGTGCTTATGTGTGCCTAGCCAATCGGCGCGAGAGACCGAGAGGTATCTATGGCATGACCTTTACGATTTGGACCCCCCCCACCCCCCCCTTTTTCTATCTTACCCAACATAACCGCCTCTAAAGTCGTAAATCATCCCGTACCAGCGGGCTAAGGCAGGGGACACTCAGCAAGACCCAGGTCTCAGCTAACCAAGCGCCCCAGCTCCATGTCTGTAATGATCCTGGTCGCCCTTCTGACGGTGTTGGGGTCTTGTTTAGGAGGGTTGAGGTAAACCACAGTGTTTTTGTCAGCCCTGACCCTAACAGCTATAGAGCTTTCTCGTCAAATGTTTTTTTTTAAATAAAACATCCGTTAAGTAGTCAGTGGTTGTTTTTATCCAGCCCAACAAAGACTTGACACGCATAGTTATTACCAAAAGTTGTAGGCTACTACAATATGCCATCCCGTCATGAGAGGCTTGGCCAGGGTTCCAGTTGGTGAAACTAGTGACTCAGGGTTGCCAACTCTCACGCATCTGGAGTGACACTCAAGCATCAATCTCACGCTCTCACGCACACGCAAGAGATATCACGCCAAATAGCCTTTGATCTTTGAAAAAAATAATGTTAATCAACTTTTTTCCGTCCATTCACTGTTGATCACTCACTACTAGACCACAGAATATAGGCCTACAGGAAACATGCTCGTTAGATTATACTATTTATCTATCCATCTATTCGGACCTACCGCATTGACTGCAGTGCAGGCTGATCTACAACGTCCTCCGCGCATCTCTCTCTGTCGCCGTCTTTTAGTTGCGCGTGAATGACGCGCGTTTGGGAAGGAGAAAATAAAGTCTTGGTTAAGGTCTGAGCGCAAATATATGCCTCAAACTAGTGCTGTCATTTTAAAATAACAACGTTACGTTTGTTTTATTGCTGTTGTTTTTTTTAACGCAATTAATGCGGATACTCTGCTATTTGGTTTAATTTACTTACTCAATACTTAATCTAAAATTACAGCCAGGGTATCAAAATGAACATCAAATGTGCATTTTTATGTGATTCCCAACATTTTAACAAGAGAGAAAGATGGCAAAAAGATACCTCAAAGAGCTTTTCAGAGAACTTGCCATCTTAAATGGCATGATCCTTTACAAAAACTATTCCAGTCTGTCTCCCTGCCTCTCTGTGTGGACTGTGGACCGTGTTGAAATTCAACTAGAAATTGTTAGTTTGGTGTTACTTAGCCTATATTTTATTTATATTGAAGTATATTTTATATTAAAGTGCCTTTTCTAAGCACGGAAAGAACAAGTCAATATAGGCATCAGTTTACTGAATCTCTTGGCTTCTAGGCTACAGTTTCAAATATTTAAATATTTTAAAAGGACATAGTATTTTAATTCTGATTTAACATTAATTCCATGTTGTTACTTTTCAATATCAGTCATTAGGCTAAATAAAGTCACGTTTGGCAATGAGCGGGGTCCAAGTAACCTAGCCTATTCTCGCGACCCCAAAGGCTTTCTCATGGTTTGACAGCCCTCCTCAAAACAAAATTACAAGGTGTCTTAATGTAGTGTAGGCTATCAACCAATAACCAAATAACTAAACTAATTAAAGACACACTGTTACCTTCTGTTAAATTCCTTCTTTCAGGGTCAGATTGGGAATAAATTCTGAGGTCTTGGTTAAATACATATCTATGGCAGCAGGTATAGCTACAGCTGTAAGTGCGGAATTTCGGCCTCAACACAGGCGATTACGCTACTATAATATATATATTAGTTGCCCCTCGACCATGGACAGCCAGGAGATAGGAGTCTGTCTGGCTGGAGGAGTGCCTTGAAGCGGCAGCGCCGTCAGAACAGCCGCACAAAGCCAGCGAGGAGGCGAGGCAGAATCACCGCAGTACCAGAAGAAAGCCAACAGAGGGCGCTGTTTCCACCCTGTTTTCTGTACATTGGCAGGGATTTGAAGTTGCCACTTAATTTAAAGACCGGGTAAACCAAATTCAGTATTTTTCTTCTTATCATATTAATTAGGCCTTAAATGTGTCCCTCAAAACATGTAAAAAATATTTTTCCCATTCATCATTTCCTTGAGGAGCTAGGCCTCAGAGAATGTTCTGTGTGCAGGTTTAAAATGGGCGGGTCTACATCGAGGACCGCGTTACGTAAAGCGGTCATACTCACATAAACCCGCCCCCTGCTGCCCTCTAGGTATAAATACATTAACCGCGCACTAGCATTCTGTGGTTTCACCCGTCTATGGTTTTACCGCTCACGAGTCTGGTTTGAATTGTCAGTTTGCAGTTGGCTCTCCGGTGATGGGCGTGGTTTCCTGGCCTGCAGCGCACACGCCCCCACCGTCCTGAGCCAGGGATTACTGCTCATTTTTCATCAACTTTGAAGCATAATTTTATATACTTCGCGATTTTTTTAGTCCTTCAAATTTGGCAGGGTGGTTAATAATATATTTTCCTGTGGTATTATAAACTCAAAACCCATAATTATTTTTGGTTTACCCGGTCTTTAAGACAGTCATTCCCAAAGTGTGGTCCGCGGACCACCAGTGGTCCGTGACGGTACTGCAGGGGGTCCGTGGAAAGCAAAATACAATATTAAATAATCGGTTTTTTTAATTTTACGTATTCATTTTACCAGGAAATTCCCCAGGAAATCTACCAGGAAAATCTGTACAGTAAAAGTTGTTATTACTGTATAGATTTAATACTCAATTGCTATGGAAATCAGCCTGTTGTTCAAAGGAACCCAGGAAATCTACCAGGAAAATCTGTACAGTAAAAGTTGTTATTACTGTATAGATTTAATACTCAATTGCTATGGAAATCAGCCTGTTGTTCAAAGGAACTTGATTATGGCCTCGGGAGCTTGAGTAAATAAATAACTAAAATATGTGGCAGTTGTCGTGTGCAGTTAACTTTCTTAACAAGCCTGTTGTACTGATGCTATGACCAGTTATTTTTAATGCTAGTTGGCATATTAAGAGGTGCAGGTAATTCAGGTAGGACTGTGTGAAGACATATTTTATTATGTGTATATTGAGGTGGTCCGTGACAATTCTTGATTACAAATAGTGGTCCACACACACAAAGTTTGAAACCCCCTGACTTAAGAGAATTATGGGTTTAGTGTGAGGTTGACATGCGCACGCGTACGTATTCAAAGGTCATTTTTTTTTATAAAATGTGTATTTTATTTGAATAGCAATACAAAACAACAAGGCTCACATAGTAAGGGAAACACATAGCAGTAGCATTTTGAAGGGGGGGGGGGGCTTCGTCTCGTGTCAAAGAAGCTGCGTTTACGCGCCGTATTCCCCTGGCAGGTGCCCTGTGCGCGGCACTGTCCCTGCTCGTCCAGGAGGCCGTGGAGATGAAGTGGCCCTTTGTGCGGGAGAAGTGGCAGCACAAGGAGGCTGTGTAGCTCCCAGAACAAGACCAACCCCACCGACCTCATCAGCCCAAACCGACCGCAGTGAAGGGTAACCGTTAGCGGTGGCTCGTTCGCGAACGAATCAGTTCGAACGAACGACTCTTTAAAACGAACTAACCGACCTGATTCGCGGCTCTCGTTCGTCGTCGTTCGTCTCGTTCGTTCGCCGAGACTCGACTCCCAGCTCCACCCACTAGTCGCTGACTCGCGAGTCGCTGTTCGTTCACTGACGGTGTTTAGCGGTGAAGACTCGAGGACTGAGAAGTCACGAGAGCCAGCCGGGCAACAACATCCCGATTCTGAACATGAAGCGCTCCTCAGCTAAAAGGAACTTAGTTAATGTTGTGTTGATTGATGACCGTTTGCACCATTGCACGATCGTGATTCGTTTGAGAATGAGAACGAGGGAGGAGCCGAGTCTGACCGACTCAGCGACTGAGAATCATGATTCACCGCTACCGGAAATGCGAATGAACGAACGAACGAACGAACGAACAAATGAACGACTCTTCTTGGCGAACTGACTGACGCAAATTGATTCATTCAAACAAATCATGAAATCCACCACTAGTAACCGTGGGGGGGCTGGGTCCTCGCCCCTAGCTGCCTGTCCATGCAGCAGCCCGTAGCCTGTAGCCCGGGCTACTTCAGAGTAGATATTCAAGATATGTTCCTGGTTTTATTATTATTGTGTAGTACACCTGTTTAGTAGGTATTGTTGCGTATACCAGTATTTCTTTAACAATACAGTCACGTTTGTACTATACACTGCGTATTGGAGAAAAATGGACGAACGTCTAATCAAAATGGCCTTAGATCTTTAAATGAAGCAGTGAAATGTTAATTATTTTGATAATTATATTGATTCACACAAGTGATGTCACCACCCAGGCATTACATATTAAAACAATAGAAATATTGTTTTAATATTAAAACGGGGCTGTCCGTCACCGCCACGGGGACCACGGGGCGGAGCCCGGAAAGCGTGAGGAAGGGGGAGCGGCCACGCCAGGCGGGGGCCCGGCGGAGCCAGAGAGGAACGAGGCTCCGACCCCCGAGGGTTTGACGGAAAACGAGGAGGAGGAGGAGGGCGGGGACGCCCTGGGGTCTTCATGGCAGAACGTGAGCAGCGTCGGGTCTCGTCCCGGGAGCGGCAAAGCTGGTTATAGGCCTGGTTCTGGTTTACCCAGGATGCACCACACCTCCTCCTCCTCCTCCGTCTCTGGCAGTGAGGGCGAGGGTCCGGAGGCGTCCATAGATACGGAGACGGCTCTCTGGGCCGGAGCTACGGTTCCTACGGTCGTCCTGGCAGAGGACCCCCCCCGGTCCCTCCCCCCTCCAGGAGCGGCCCCCGCGGGGCCCGTCCCGCGGCCCCACCCCGTGTGGCGGAGCGGCCGCCGTCGTCCGAGAGGAACGCCGCTTGCCGGCGCTGCCGGGAGCCCCGGCGCTCTGGCCAGCCCCCGAGCCCGGGAGACAGTACCTGTGCTGACGGAGCAGGACTACCACGCTCTCCTGGCCGGGGGTCTGTCATGACCGTCTGCTGAAGAAAGAGGCTGCAGAGCGAGGAGTTCAAACTGAAGGACCACAACAAGGCCTACAGTAAGTCCTGCTTCACCAGTGGTGGCCATTGGGGAATGGCGGCCATTCGATGAAATATTCATAATCAAATCTGGAAGCTGTAGTTTTTTGTGGTGCATCACGACATCAGGCTGTACAGAACGGTCCGGTACATTTGAATAGATGGTAAAAACAAATAGACGGTGGCGGTGGCGGTGGTGTTGAAGGAAGCGGGTGTGTTCAACCTGTAGGCCCTATTATATAGTCTACGTGCGTTACGCCCATACGGCCAGCAGATGGCGATGAAGGACGTGTGTTCTGATTGAAGGCCAGAATTGTAAACACCGTGTGTTCAGGTGTAAAATGGTGTCCAGAAGACCTGTGGTCTGGATGGTGGCTTTATGCGATCTAACACAACTCCGATGACAGACACATCAAAGGTGACACATAATCTGTGGATGTAACTAGAAAAAGTGACGTTTGTTCTTTATTGTTTTGAGTTGTAGTCACAGAGTGATATAGTTTAGACTGTTCCAATCAGTGGAGTCCCAGCTTTCATGTGATGATTGTGGAGATCAAACTACGTGAAAAGAATCGCTGTTGATGTGCTTGGGCACAGTGATTAAGTGTTGGTCAGTATTACACTGCATCTTCAAAACAAAAGTAATCTTCTCCATGTGCAATTACCCTATGTTGGTATATAATTATAATTGCAATGTACTATTATACTATTACTATACTACTATTATACTATTACTATACTACTATACTATTACTCAATAAGAGAGAGAGGAGGAGGAGGAGGCTAGGTTGATTCATGTCAAGGATTCCAGCTTCTCCCTCACCTAGTACTCTGTAATGCTGCTGAACTGCAAATGCTGCATTTATTGATATTCCTTATAAATGTGTCCCCGGCAGTCAAGAAGCAGCCTTGCTAATATTTGTGTTATAGTGGGTTGTTGTTTTACTTACTTATGTTGTTGTTTGACTGATGCAAAAGACAAAGCACAAAATGTACAGTAAGATTTAACACAACTCTCTTGCTCTTTTATAGAGACTCGTCAGACAAGTGCTTCAAGGTGTTGCAATACAAACACAGTATACTTTCAAAACGAATCATACTTCATACATCACTACTTTGAGTGTGAGATTGTCTCATGCCTTGAGCCATTCAGCGAGAACAGTGTAAATCTTACACAGTGACTTTAAGAGGAGTTGCGGCACTATAATTAGAAATATCATAATATATATAACACGTGCTGTACTCTTTTTAGAAAGTCAGATCATGGATCATTGACCCTGAACATGCAGACCAGGGGACCATGCAGCCCGTCTGTAGCTGTATCAGAGAATGACTTGGTTTTGATGGACAGAGGTGTTGCCTCCATCTGGTGTGGAGTTATTAAACACAAGCATGCTGCACCACAGACCAATTCCACACTGTTATTGGCTACACAATCATTTGTTCCTCACTGGATATGGCGTTATAACACATTATATTATATAAACATATAAGTCACACAACATTTTAATAGTGATACCATATTTAAATATTTGAAAAATATATATAAGAGTTAAGTTGAATAATGGACTAGGCCTACATGGACGCAAGATAACCGAATGGGCTATGATGATGATATTGATTTTGATGATGATGATGAGGGTGATGTGTACCTTTTTCTAAATATTGTTCATATCTTATATATATATTTTTCAAATATTTAAATATGGTATCACTATTAAAATGTTGTGTGACTATATGTTTCTGTATAGTGTATACAAATGTTGTTATATCGCCTGTACATGTTTGTATATAATTGTGATATTATAGTATCTGTGGTGTAACTTTGATTTGGATATACTGTGACCCCAAATGGACTCATGTCTTGGGGTGATTGGGTGATTGGCAGGCGAGCCTATAAAAGGCCGCTGCGCCCTGTGACGCGTCACGTACAAGGAACACTGATGAAGGGCTAGACCCGAAGCGTTTACCCCTTGGTTATGTGGCCTGTGATTGTTGTTTCGGCTTTTAAAATACACTTTTGGAACTTCTCAGCCCTTGTGTGCGATCTCCCCTTTCTTCACTCAACATGAGAAACTACATTCTTTCAGCTCATTCAAACCGAGTAAAAGGAGAGGGGTGGCTACACTGATTAGAAACTCAGTTTGAGTTTGAAATGAACAGAGAAATGTATGGTGGGGAAGGGAGGTATATGTAGCCTGGCTAACGCCAGACCAAATCTTCTCAAGAAGATTTAGTCTGGGAGGAACCACACATTCATTTTCTCGTATTTGAGGCGTGGTTTACGAATGCCCAGAGCCGTTTATTGGGCGCTACGATTGTCTATCAAATGTGTCTGTACGTAGCTCATAGCCAATAAAAATGAAATTCAAAATAAACTTGCGAACACTATCTAAGGCTGCATCAAAAGGTAACTTCTTGTCTGCTGCCATGTTGGATCCATAGATATAAACAAACGACAAGCTTCAGTGTTTCTCATAGACGTCGTCATCGTCCCCGTTCTGTGATTGGTTCCCTCGCTGAGGAACAATCGGATCCATGGAATCCAGGCTGCCTAGCAGAGTGAAATGAATTTGAGCGCAAGGCAGCCTGGGTACACCCAGGCTAAGGTGGTGGTAAAGGGGGAAATGGAAGGACAGAAGGTTACGTGTGTAACCCTTATTTTTGGTCTGGTAGCGTCCCCCGGTCACTTCGGGATCGTGGGAACATTCGGGTTACAATAAATAAGTGAACACAGTTGTTCTCTGCGTTTATATCTTCTTTTAATTATAACCAACACGGCAACACAGTACACCTGCATGCATAGATATATATATATAGAACACTAGATGTGTTACGGCGGAGTCTAGAACGTTATCACAGGCGGCCATCTTGTCACAGGCAAGCTTTCTGGTGGTACCTGAGGTAAGGTCAGTGATCTGCACAAACGCTAATACTCTTATCTCGCTGAAATCTTGACAGATTTACAAACGGTTTGGTTTCCTACAAACTACTGCAATTTGTAAAGGGAAATCTTGTACCTATTTTAGATTATTCTATTTTTTTTAGAACATAACATAATTATATATATAAGTATGCAGTGTCATAACTACATCTCTGGCGTTTATAACAAACCAAACCGTTTGAAAATCGGTTGAAAATTGAGCAAGTTATGGTTATTTAAAAAATACATGTAGGCCTACCACCACCGACACAACGTTATGAGCCAGCTGACTGTGGCAAGATGGCCGCCAGTGCGGACGTTCGACTCCATTGGCCAGCAGCGCGGACGAGACATCTAGTGTTCTACTATATATCTATGATAAAAACACTCTTTCTGCCTTTTCTCAGGCTAGGATGAACCGATTTTATTTTTTTTTGCACATTTATAATACATAGAATTATTTACTTATATACTTATACTTACTACTTACTTACATATAACCTTCATATGTCCACCGGTGACCTAGTTCTTTAAGCCTTTTAGGATATCCTGAGTAAACTACTAGGAGTGCTCAGCTTAATATGGATTTCATTGTTGTGTGAACAAACACAGGTTAGTGTCTAGTCATCTAACGGGACAATGTTTTCATTGGTTAACTTCCAACCAAACTCACCTGAAGCTCCAATGACCAAACAGACGCAAGTAAATATAAATTAAAGACTATTTTATCAAACCCATTTTATTCACACACCTATTATTATTATTAGTCAATGAACACCAGCACATACAAAGTTAAGGAGAAGGAAAAGAAGAACTATAAACCCCTATCACTCCTAACAGGAGAGGCATTTAATTCAAAACCCCGCCCAAACTGCACCACCTATCCAGGTAACAAGACCCACCGCATCTCGTTTGTATTGTTTCTGTTTATCTTCAAAAAACACACACCACACAGAATTAATGTCAAACATTATAGATATTATTTTATTTGTATTTAAGTTTTTTGTTACTTTTATACAGAGCCAAAATATATAATTTTGTCAACAAAAAACACTAATCCAGCCAACCCCTCCTTTCAGCCACCATCACACTGGCAAATCAACCTCACAACTCACTAAATGGCCGACGGGCCTTTTACAGAGGGAAGAGCAGGAAGCCGCTGAAGGAGTTGTATTGCACAGTGTCATCAAATATCTCGCGGCTGGCGTAGAGCTGGGTGTAGACGCTGTCTCCGGCCTCCAGCTGCAGCACGGCGGCGTTGGTGGCGCTGTCGTTGGAGTCGTCGTGATTAACGTCCCAGGTGGACACCATCCTCTGGCCGTTCTTCATCAGCGACATCACAGAGTTGCTCCTACCCAAACTGTTGAACATGGTGTAACTAAAGTAGTACACGCCGGGCACCCGGGCGGTGAAGGAGCCCGTGGCCGGGTTGTAGCCGTTGCCCATGTTGGAGATGATCACCGGGTACTTGACCGTCGTGTCAGTGGAGACGGGGCCGAGGGGGCGGCCCAGCACGGCGGTGAAGGCCACCCGGGGCACCGCGGCCGATGTGTTCTCCTGCAGAGCCTTGAGCTGCTGGGCCAGCTCCTGGGTCAGCCTCTGCAGCTCCAGGGTCTTGGCGCTGCAGACCCCTAGCTCGGTCTGGCTCGCCGCCATCTCCGTCCTGAGGGAGCGGACGCTCTCCAGCAGGCCATCCTGCGTGGCGGCCACGGCCGCCAGACGCTCCCGCATGGCGGACTGCTCGCTGATGAGGGCGCAGCTGTCGGGCTGGCAGACGGCCAGGCTGGCGCCGGGGTACCTGGAGGGGTCCGTATCTAGGCACTGGCCGCTGGAGAAGATGAAGGCCACCAAGAGGAGGAAGGTGCGCTCCATGGTTCTCCTCTGGACTTCTGTTTGGGCTTGAGCTGCTCCTTGGTCTGGCCTTGGTTTAGTTCGTCTTCAGGTGGGTCTTGATTTGGTGCTGACTCGGTCTGGTGTGCTCTACCAGCTCTGGGGTTAGTTCTGATCTTCAATCTCGTATTAATAGCTGCTGTTTGTTGAAACATGAACATGTTAGACTTGTCCTCTGGGTGCATCTGTTCGCTAAGTTTCCATAACAATGTACCGCAGGTTGGTATCAACTCCACCCCTCTCGCGGTTGAGTTAGTTGGCAAGCCATAGAGCACAACAGTTACCTTGTTGTGTTCTTTTTCAGAAAAGGCCGCCGAAACAGGATCGCTTTTAACTCACTTTATTTGGTGTAGGTTTTGGTCTATTATCTATGAAGCAAAAGGTTCTATATATATATCTATGCCTGCATGTGCTCGTCACTCTTCAATTGGTTCCCCCACTTAACTGTCCCCCTAAAACAAAAGGTGGGTAGGAACCAATACCTTCTCAACATACCACTATCTATTTAAATGTTACCCGAAATGTATATATTGAATAATAATAAAATAATTAATCTCAACAGTATAATTTAAATGAAAACGAAAATAATGCAAACAATGTGAATTATAAGGTTACACCTGCACCAACAGATAGTGAGAATAACCTTTTTTGAGACACTGTTTGACATCATAACTCAGGAAATGGAGGGAGCTCTAATCTGCGGGGGGGGGGGGGGGGGGGACTTTAATGTGGTACTTGATTAAAGTCGACCAGACGACACGAAGAGTACAAGGAAAACTAGGACCCATATCTCTAAATACATGAACCTACAACTGAAGGAACAAGGAATCACAGACCGATGGAGGGACATGCACACACTGGAGAGTGACTCACCTGGGTTCCTGGTCCTTCTCTCTTGTTGAGGGATAGCCCAAGCATTGGGGTAAACGGTAGCCTGTCCCGTTCGGTCACACACCTGCAGTGTGACACCCCCACGGTTAACATGACAACCAGTTAACCACCAGCTTAACATTACCCAAAAGTAGCATCGTGACAGTACAATATTTTGCGTGTTACCTGATGAAGCGTAATTTCGTAATCTTCTTTGTTATCGTTGTTTCGGGCGTGGTAAATGTTCAACACATCACAAGGTAAACAAGCTTGTACTCTGGAAGTGATCCATGAAGCATCTGTGAACAAAAGATAAGAATTCAGTTTATATTGGTAGGCCTAATGGGCGGGATGGTTAATAAGCCATGCCTACAGGTTCTGCCTTCAGTCTGTCTTTGCCTGGGCAGAATGCCAAAGAGGTTGTTTTCACTCCCTCGCCCTGGTTTATAGGTACGGTGATTTTAAGTTTTAAAGATTTAAAGTAACCTTTGTTTATCTCAAACACACACACACACACACACACACATTCACCCCCACACAAACACATACGCCCCAACACAAACACACCATCACACCCTCACACACACCATCACACACACACACACACACACACACACACACTCTCCTGTGTGGTGGGTTAACATGACAGGGGTCAGGGATAGGGCGTTGGGAAGGAAAAGCTGCATTTCCTTTTGTCTCTCGTCTCCTCGCTCTCTCTGTTTATTCTCTATCGGCTGACATTTAGCCAACGCTCATTCACAACACTGTCTCAGTGCCAGATTCCTATGTGATAGGAATCTCAATGTGTCTCTATTCTTCTGTTTCCTGTTGGACAGAATCCTCTGTGTTTTTACTTTAGTTTCACGCAGAAAACTGCATGGATATCGAGTGGTTTCTGAAATATTTGGCATCAAATATCAATCTGTCTTGTCTGTGTCTGTCCCTGTCTATCTATCTGTCTGTCTATCTGTCTATCTAAGCCTATCTTTCTGATTGCCTTTCTATCTGTCTTACTGTATTTTCTTCTGTCTGTCTGACAGATAATGTGTCTGACTGTCTTTTGGTGTGTTTATCATGACGTTACGATGATTTTTGTCTCCTTGAAACTTCAGAGGCAGCTGATGTGAATCGGAATCCCTTCACCTGCGGCTACATGATACAATACCTGCAATATCCTTGTGTCTGTCTGATGCGTCAGACCCTAGTCTGAATGCTTTTTACCTTAGTTTCTATGGGTTCTCTATCCACTTGTAACAAGGATAAAAAAAGTTCAAAAACATTATCTGAGACAGGCTGTCCTCTTTGAATTGTTAACTTATTTTTCATATAACCAGGCTTTGATGCCCAAAATGGCATCACTGTGAAATTCCATTCAAAGTGGCCAACTTTGACGTCACGCCACGGACACTCCCTTCAACGTACAGTCACAAATTGTACAGCGTTCATTCAGCACCATTTTTTGACTGTACTGACCAATTTTGAAGCAGATCTGATAAATTCCCTAGGAGGAGTTCATTCAAATACAAGGCGAAAAAGTGAAAATGACCACAAAATGGTGATGACGATTTTTGCATTTTTGGACTGTTGCTATAGCGCCACCTTTAGGCCGATTTAGATACAATTTGGACAGTTTCATCTTGACCAATGTGCCTTTGACTATCCCAAGTTTGATGACGATTGGGTTAAGTTAACCCTGTTAACTTAAGTTAAGTTCAATTTGGACGATTTTTTGCCTCTGGCGGCCATGTTGTTTTGTCAATCAACTTCATTTCACTTGAGCAGTTTTACAATTTTTACAGTATTTGAGTTTATTTGAGTTTGTCCGGTAAGTCTAGGTGAAACAAAAGAAGTACTTTGCTCCACTAAATGTGTTGAAGCAACACAGACACTGTTGGCTACAGAGGATGTCTGCACACTGGCCAGTGGGTTGCGTTGCATGTTTGATATCTTTTAAAGTGTTTAGCGTGAGCTCCTCCCCTCTGGTTTGCTTAACTGAAAAGGTTGTTTTCACTCCCTCGCCCTGGTTAATAGGTGAAGTAAGGTGAAGACTCCTTACAAAAATAAAGCTGCTTCAATTGGGTCAATGATTGCTTTGACAGATCATCTGTGGTGTGCAATGTTATCTGAGACAATATAGATGTATGTGGTGCTACCATGTTAAGCTCATAGGTTGTCAAGTACAAATATGGTTGTATAAATATGTGACATAGGCCAGAATGGGGCATGAAGACAAAGTTGTTTCATATTGATGAACATGAATATTGTTGTATAAATATGTGAAATAGGCCTATACAGAATGGGGCATGACGACAAAGACGTTTCAAATGGACTGACACAACTCTTAGTCTCTTCCTCTCTTTATTTTGAATCATTATGTGGCTGTACCAGCAGCAACTGTTTCTTCAAATCAAAGTGAAATATTAACAACTGCAACAAACAGCAGTGATATCCCTGTTGAGGCATGGACATTCAGCTGAAAATACATGTCAATGTTGAATTAAAGTATGATCAGATTATATGTTACCCGGCCTCCTTAATCATTGTAGGGATGAGTAAAACTCGGCCGCTTGTGGGACAACTTTGCTTCCGGCGGGATGAACTTTGGACGTGCTCACGCAACAATTACCTGTTTCTACTGAAATCATCTTTTCATTTTATATTGTTTCTATTATTTCAGATGTCAGAGATGTGATCTCCTTTGGTGGTGGGTAATTTACTTCACTTATTGGGCTACGTGTGGCTTTAGCGGTGTAACTGATTAACTGAGAAATGTAATGTAACTGAGAAATGTTGGCATCAAACTTGCATCTGCGTCAATGATACCATCCCCACATCATGACCACAGTCTGATAACACCCCAGCCCCCCCCCCCCCCCCCCCCCCCCCCCCACTGATAGTGGTCCTGATTATTACTGACACAAAAAAGGGTTCAGCCGTAGACACAGCACAAAGGAAGTTTTGCATAATCCGCTGAACCCAAAGTTGCCTACATCAAAACATGGCAACTTTTGCATTCCTGCTGTAACCACTAAGAGAGTAAACAAAGGGAAACTTAGACGCACTGCTAACCTCTCAAATCTCATACCTATTCCCTCCAAACCAAAATCAACCTTAAAGCCTATCAATAACACCATCAGGATGGGTCTACTTAATGTTAGGTCTCTTAATAACAAATATTTTTTAGTTAATGATTTTATTACCACTTCTCAACTGGATTTTATGTTTTTAACTGAAACATGGCTAGAACAAAATAACAGTGCAACCGTTCTGATAGAGACAACTCCTCCCAACTATAACTTTTTTGATGTATGTAGATCTGGAAAAAGAGGTGGAGGGGTTGCTGCTATATTTAAAAATGTATTTCAGGGGAAACAGATGTTATTTGGGGATTTTGCATCATTCGAAACAGCCCAGAAAAAAGAATGCAGGAAGGTTGAACGCATATGGCGTAAAACAAAACTTCATATTCACCATGACATCTATAAAGAGAGCCTCAGTGCCTACAATTTAGATTTAAAAAGTGCTAGAGAAACATTTTTCTCCAATATCATTAAAACCAACACTAATAATGCCAAAACCCTATTTGCAACTGTTGACAGACTGACCAAGCCCCCAACATAAATTCCACCTGGACCTTCATTCCACGCAGAAATGCAATGAGTTTGCAGCATTTTATACTGATAAAATTGAAGGCATCAGACGCGCCATCAATGTCTCCACTTTAAACAAAAATGTTGGACTACCACCCTATTCAGGCAAAAGTAACGTGGCAATGACATGCTTTAATGGCTGGATGATAATGTCTTGTGGAAACTGTGACACAACTGAAGCCATCCACCTGTTGCCTTGATACTTTACCTACCAACCTCTTTAAGAATGTTTTTGACTGCCTAGCAATAGACATATTGCAAATAGTTAACAACTCTCTCCAATCAGGCAATTTCCCAAAAGCCTTAAAAACTGCAGTTATCAAACCCCTTTTTAAAAAGTGGAGCCTAGATGCCTCTATTATTAACAACTACAGACCAATATCAAATCTACCCTTCATAAGTAAAATCATTGAGAAAGTTGTCCTCCAGCAACTTAGTGACTTCCTGGCATCAACTGGTTGCTATGACACCTTCCAATCCGGATTTTGACCCCTTCACAGCACAGAGACCGCCCTTATTAAAGTTGTAAATGACATTCGTCTTAACACAGACTCTGGCAAAATCTCAATACTAATGCTACTAGACCTCAGTGCTACATTCGACACTGTAGACCATACAATACTTTTGGACAAATTAGAAAACTGGGTGGGGCTTTCAGGCACAGTCTTAAATTGGTTTAGGTCCTACCTACAAAATAGGAACTACTTTGTTTCCATTGGCGACTTTGTTTCAGAATCAACAAACGTGACATGTGGAGTCCCACAAGGTTCGATCTTAGGACCCTCTCTATTCAACATCTACATGCTTCCATGCTACTAGGGCAAATCATGCAAAATAACAATATTGACCATCACTGCTATGCTGATGACACACAAATCTATGTATCGCTAACAAAGACCTGCTTGACACGCTGCAAATGTTATTACCAAAGTACGAAGTTGTAGCCTACAATATGCCAGCCCATCATGAGAGGCCAGGGTTACAGTTGGTGAAACTAGTGTCGGTCAGTATTCCACTGCATCTTCAAAACAAAAGTAAATCTTCTCCATGTGCAATTACCCTATTTATGTAATTGTAATGTAATTGCAATACTATTACTCAATAAGAGAGAGAGGAGGAGGAGGAGGCTAGGTTGATTCATGTCAAGTACTCTGTAATGCTGCTGAACTGCAAATGCTGCATTTATTGATATTCATTATAAATGTGTCCCCGGCAGTCAAGAAGCAGCCTTGCTAATATTTGTGTTATACTGGGTTGTTGTTATTGTTTTATACTGGGTTGTTGTTTGACATGCAGTTCCTTTATTTGGCTCAGGGTGGATATATATATATCGTCTGCATCAGTGTTTCCCAAACCTTTTTTTCTGGGGACTTTTTTTTTTTAATACAAACCATCGCAATCCAATTCAAAATAGTACAATACTATCAAAAACATGCTTCTTGTTTAAAATTGTTTTAAATGCTCATGACGAACAGGTAGGCTTGTGTTTAATTGTTATCAAACAGTCAATCAAACAATCAAGACAAAATGCCATCGATATCTAAGCGCAAGATCACGTGTTTAAAACAAAAAACAAGATTTTGGGTTCACTGCCGTTTTTACTGAATGGGCTTGTCAATAAGGCACTTAATCAACCTGTGGCAAGTGTGTGAGATGTCCCCTGTTGTCTCCTGCTAGACCACCAGGGGGCGGACCCGTCTTCACCTGCACATGTGGCAACAGACCACAATGGAATGGGTTCCAAAAGGCTGCAACTAGGTTTGATTGGCTGGCTTTAATGCCGTGGCATCATAGCCTGCCTTACCCTTCCCTGCTCCACGATTGCCTTTATATTCACTGTATGTTGCTTTCATTGTAGACCCAAACCCCATATTGATGAGGAGTGTTAGTGTTGATAGTATAAACCAATTTTACACCTTTAAACCGTAATGCTTACCTCTGTCGCTGTCCATGGTGCTGCTCCGGAAGCTGAATCTGCTGTGGAAAGGAACCTTTCGTCTTCTAAGATGTCATAATCTATACAACATGAAGTGTTGCGGTGTGTTAGATAACGTCTGTTTCAAAATGGTATACACTCAAGCCTTTTATTTAGAAATTCGATACAGAAAGTTTAACTACACATAAACATACATGTATGTATGTATGTATGTATGTATGTATGTATGTAGGACTTTGCCTTGTTTCTTTAATATTTATGTTTAATTTCAGACATAGACTCTGTACCACAGAGCGGTCTACAGTGAGAGAGACCGCAACTCTGAACTGATGTGAGTGTCCTGCACTGAAACAACGTAAGCAGCAGCTGCTACCGGCAATCCGTCCGTTCTACGTCCATGAGTCTCATTGTTTGCCTCCTTATCTGCGCTTCCAGCGGCGCCTCCATGTGTTTGTTCTTCAGCAGACGGACCAGCGGTGTGCTGACCCTGGAGCTGGCTCCCAGCCAGATGAGAAACACCACAAAGCTGCACTCTGAAGGGTCGGCCTGGGGTTTGATACTCCTGGTGGGGGGAGGGAGAACATTTGGTGTTCTCTTGAAGACCAAGATAAGGTTTGGTCTTCAAGTGGGGAGGTTTTTTTCCCCCTGTTGTGTAAGCAAGTGTATGTTTGTTTTTTCATTTACCGTTACCTCGTTAATCCCTGTATGAAACTCTGCGATCGTTTGGCAGTTGGCCGAGTTTCATCTCATTATTCCCAATGCCCTGATTCTGAACTCAGATTATTTATTCGCTGCGACCAACTGTCTCTTGGTCTCCACCACAGATTCTCTATTTCCGCGTTGGCTGCCCACCAAACAAACACATCCAGGGGGAAGGTGTGTGTCTATGTTTGGGTAGCTCATCCACACACAAATAAATGGAGCTTTTACTCAAAGACAAAATACCAAGTGTGTGTGTGTGTGTGTGTCTTTTAGACCGTGGGGAGTGCCTTGTGGGATGCCTTCTGTGAACTACACCATTCCAAGGTCAGATAGTTATCCAACAATAATGAGGGAAATGATAAAGGAAAGAGAGTTACCGTCTGACTATACTATACTATACTGTACTGTACTGTACTATATTGTACTATACTATACTATACTATACTGTATTGTCATTTCAAGATGCTGTGGGTTTCTCCTTCCTCTGAAGGTAGTTGGCTATGATGGGTGGAGGTATGTCTGCATGGTGAAGATTCACTACAAGAGCACTTTCCTGTGCCTGGATCTGTGAGTTGGAACGACAAAGGATGGCTTCATAGATGTTATATACAGGGGTGCACATAACTGGTACGCAGGTACGCATGCGCGCCCATAACCAGCGATGCGTAACGTCACTTGTGCCACTACAGCGCTTTTGCCTAACTGACCGTCAGGTCATCGAAACAAAACTACACGTGTATCTTGTAGGCCTACTACTTCTGCGTTCTGCCACCTGGGAAAAAAAAGGCAAACGGAGCCGGAGCGCTGTGTGCGCTGTGCACCGTGCGCACACTGGGGAACTGCGCAAAATCAGCTGATCGCCGCAACATCCGCTACTGTGACCCCTTCCCTCGACCCCCCCCCCTCGCCTTTATTATTATTAAAACGACGCTACGTGTGGAGTGCGTACACCATCTCCTGATACTGAAATGAGTATGGTTATATGGTTATATATGAATATATGAATATATATATATATATATATAGGCCTATATATTCTTTTTATTACATATGTAGATAATATATTTATATATTCGTACATAACAAATATATTATAGATTGGTTTAAGTTCGATCTCCATCGCCAGGGGGTGCTGTGGCCCCACCTATCTTCCTCTACGTTTGGCGAGCCGGCCATGAGTATTCTCAGAGAATGTCTTAGTGGATGTTAGTGAATGTTATTATGAATATGAATTAATGTTATATGAATGTTAGTAGAGATGCGCGGATGAGCTGTAATGTCACCGCTGCTTAATATCAATAATCCACCCGCCATCCACCCGAAGGATTTTCTCTTTCAACAATTGATCCCCGCACCCGCCCGATCATCCTTCATTAGTCAGGGTGACCAGACGTCCCGGTTTTGCAGCGACAGTCCCCATTTTGAGTTGCGTGTTTCGCGTCCCGACAAAAGCCTGTCGGGACGCTAAAATGTCCAACCACTATGAAATGTCCCCTGTTGTCAGCAGCGCCGTCGTATAGGGGGGGAAAGGTTATGACAATTATAAGGGCCCACAGCCCACTAGGGCCCACACACAGCCCCCAGTAGCCTCTATGACAAAATGATTATGCATACACTGAACTAATATATATTGATATGAATGAATCTGAATTAAAACAAAGCCACAAATCATACAATATTGTAATTTTAATAATTTCAATAATCCCCTTGGCCCCTTCTTTAACCGCGGTTCGTTCTTCCCAGGGACGTGCACAGGAGTTTTGAGGGGCAGGTGCCGGGGGGGGGGGGGGGGGGGGGTTGGATCGCGGACGAGCGCTATTGCGGGCGTGATTGTTGACGGGGAGGGGGGGGGTGGGGGGTTGGATCGCGGACAAGCGCTATTGTTAACGGGGGGTTGGATCGCGGACGAGCGCTATTGTTAACGGGGGGTTGGATCGCGGACGAGCGCTATTGCGGGCGTGATTGTTGACGGGGAGGTGGGGGTGGGGGGTTAGATCGCGGACGAGCGCTATTGTTAACGGGGGGTTGGATCGCGGACGAGCGCTATTGCGGGCGCGATTGTTGAAGAACACTCAGAGCTGAGTCAGAGGGCACTTTTGAATACAAGGCAAAAAGGGCAAGGGCTCAAGCCAGTGGCGTAACATCATGATGATGGCCCCGGTGCAAATATATTTTTTGTGCCCCCCCAAAGATTCAGTCAATGACTGCGTTTACATGGATATTAATACTCCGATATTAATCAGAATAAGGTCTTAATCAGAATATGACGCTGCCATGTAAACACCATTCTCCGATTGCCTTAATTAGATTATGGTCATATTCGGAATAAGCATAAGCTGAATAAGGTATGTGGAGTATTCCAATCATATTCTGATTATTGAGGCACATTCTAGACATGTATACACCTTAATCGCATTATAATGTCCTTTCAGAATATTCGCAGCATTTTGCGACAAGCCGACAACTGAGTCACATTATGGCAACAAACTGACTTCAGAGCTGCCAACTCTCACGGTTTCACCGTGTGACACACGCTTTTGCCTGTTTACACACGCACACACGCCACACATCCAAATTCTCACGGCAAAAAAAAAAAAGCACGTTCGTTCCTTTCCAAACTCCCCGACGGTAGAGTGAGACAGCGGGAGAAACCTCAAGACCCCTCCCCCCCCGGTCAACAATCCTGATCGCCTGCAATCCAACACTCCCCCCCGGTCAACAATCCTGATCGCCTGCAATCCAACACTCCCCCCCGTCAACAATGCCGATCTCCCACAATCCAACACCCCTCCATCCCCCCCCCCCCCCCCCCCCCCCCGGGAATTTGGACAAATGATCATTCCTCCTCCCATACCAGCCACTCAGCTAGCCTTCCTTACCGACCCGCCCCCGAGCTATTTAATTCATAAAAACATTATTTTTTTTATTTTTTATTCCTCCATGGGCCCCTGACGGCGTCTGGGCCCCGGACAGCTGCACCGGTTGCACCGTCGATATTTACGCCACTGGCTCAAGCACCCCTAGGGCCCTATGTGTGCACGTGCCTGGTTCTTCCCATGGTTCTTCCTCATCGGAAGTGAGTGAGCGATGAGACTTACAGTGAACAAACAAGCCAATTTAAACTTTAATTGAGATTAGATGAGGCTTGTTGTTGTTTTTGATATTTGTTTTACAACAACTTATTCCATGTGCTCTTTGTTTCACTTGCACATTTAAGTTAAACGCTACATATTTACCTGTGGACTATCTTGAGCCAGGACACTTTGTTTTTTGCATATCAGTGCTTGATTGTTAAATACAATAAAATACCCACACCTATTTGTTGAGTGGTTAATTGAAAATGTATTTGCAATCAGAGGTGTAATAACGTGTTGCAAATCAGGGAAATGAGAATAAGACAATTAATAATACATAATTTACATAATAATACTCTGACTTGTTAATTCGGTAAATGTAAAAAAGGAAACAAATTGGGTGTATTACACCAGGCACCGTCAAGAACACTGAAAAACAAGAACATTTAAGGTGGCAATGAATGGGGTAGAGAGGGGCCCACACCAATATTCTTTCAGGGGGCCCAGAATTCCTAGCAACTGCCCTGATCACACTACATGGTACCAAAGTCAAAATACAATTCAATATGAAAATTAATCTAGTTTAAAACATCTGCTTTGAACACATCCGTTAAAAGTGACCTTGCGTCGAGGCGACGCAGCAGCAAGGGCTGTGGTCCGCTAACGTAAACCCGACGCAGAACCAAAACGGGTTCAAGTCTGCGTCGAAGTGACTGAAGTGGTCATTGCGTTGCGTCGACGTCCAACCATAACTGAGCCTTGAGCAACTTTTATGTACGAGTGTATCAGCGACCTACAGGAAGAAGATGTGTCTTCCTGTGGTGTTGTTCAGAGCCCATGCAAAACTATAGTTCAGTATGGCCTTACAGAGGAGTCTCTGTCTGTTCCATTACCCAGAGGGTACACACTCGGCGGTGTAATGCTGAAGACCCAAGGAAGTGAAGTTAGAGAGAGAGAGAGAGAGAGAGAGAGAGAGAGAGAGAGAGAGAGAGAGAGAGAGAGAGAGAGAGAGAGAGAGAGAGAGAGAGAGAGAGAGAGAGAGAGAGAGAGAGAGAGAGAGAGAGAGAGATTCTCGAGTACCCAGCCATATTTTATTCCTGGGTACTTCCTACATTTGCTTAAACACAGATGTAACACAGATGTACATGATATGATTTTTTTCTACAGTGTAACAGTGGATCGATCTTCCCCAGAACCTCACTAACTAGCCCCACTTACTCGGGTCTGATTTAGTTTCTAGCTTTAGCTTTAACATGAGCCTGGTTGGTTTGTTTCAGTTGTAGGGTTACATCGTTTCAGTTGTATTGCTCATTATACATTCATATATAATGAGCCATGATACAATTTCATTCATTCATCTATTGGAAATATTTACACATGTTTAATTTAACTTTACAATTGTACAATTCCCCACTGTTGTTGTTGTTTGGGCTGGAATCTCATCTCCCTCATTTCTAGCAGAAACCAGCCGGTGGAGCCAGTTAGTTCACATATAGCAGGTTGAGCCAGTTAGCTAACATATACTGTAGCAGGTTGAGCCAGTTAGCTAACAGGTAGCATGGTGAGCCAGATTGCTCGCATCTCAGACCAGAAATCGGCTTAGCGGGTTCCCTCCTCTTCAGAGGAAACCGGTTTTAGTCAGTGGTGGAAATTAATTGTCTACTTTTTAGACCATTTCTACAGCACCCTTGATACTTTTTTGGAAAGAAAAAGATTACAACAGCCTTATCTAAATTATACAACAATACCCAATTAAATATGAACTAACCCAAAACTAAAATCATTAATATATATATTAATATATATTATTAGCCTACTTATTTTTCAATCATTTACTAGCCTATTGATTGCATGACATCCATAACTCTACAGTTTGAGCGTTTGACAGAGAAAGCTTTATCCCTGACACAGTATAGGCTAAGAAAAGCGGAATTTAAACATTCTAATCAATTAAACCTTCGAGCCCATGTAAATATGGTTAGCTGGAGGCAAGTAGACCTGTTTACTGCCTCAATCTGTTTTTATCTACTTTATTCATTCCTGGGGATTTTTTTTCTGAATTGCTCTGCTCAATATACAGGACTGTGTAAAAAATAGAAAATAAAATGTGTCAAAGCTAAAGAATAAATAAACTGCATATCTAGCCTTCGTGAAAAATAACGTTATTATTATAGGCCTACTCTCTTTTTCACAGACTTTACGTCAATAACTCAGCTCAACAGATATTACCTTTACAATTCATTCATTCATTCATTCATTCATGCATTAGTTCAATTAATTAATTTTGTAATGCATTTTATTTATATATGTATACATATATAAACACTCAATTATTCAAACACTTGATTATTCATTCATCATTTATTTAATATATGGCATCAATATTTCACTAGACTCCCGTAACTTTGTTTACAGTTACACTTCCCTCCGTAGGCCTATTCATTTTCCCAAACAACGCCTGGGAACCACGCCCAGGCGTGGTTAATGATTTGGTTAATGTCTGGCAACGCTAGAGTATGCGTGCCACGTTCTCACCCTATATAAACGGCGTGTGGGAACACAGTGCTCAGAACGACCTACTGACAAACGAAGAGAACCACAACAAGGCAGCGGTTGGCGTCTTACAATTAAATAAAGCAGCACAATGAAGTGGATCATCGCCGTGGCCGTAGCCGTGGCCCTCCTGCACGTGGCCTCCTGCGAGGAGGCCACGACCGTCGCGGTAAGTTTCATAATAATTAACTTGAGTTGACCATAGCATAATTATTTACAGTCGTGTGTAGTAGGCCTACTATTTTTGTGTTGGTCTAGTTCATTACGCAGATTAGTATTCTTAACTCCCAGCAGATAGTCTATGGGCTACCTCTTGAACAATGCACAAGGTGCATTGATGAAATCAAAACAATTTAAAATGAAATCCATATTTATCAAATGTATCTTGTGCTGCATGATACCCTCTGCTAATAAAACGATACGGGACGGGATAGTGTCTGACTTTATTCCCCGAATTCTGACTTTAAACTCAGATTTATGAGATTAAAGTCAGAACTCTTTTTCTCTCTCTCTCTCTCTCTCTCTCTCTCTCTCTCTCTCTCTCTCTCTCTCTCTCTCTCTCTCTCTCTCTCTCTCTCTCTCTCTCTCTCTCTCTCTCTCTCTCCTCTCTCTCTCTCTCTCTCTCTCTCTCTCTCTCTCTCTCTCTCTCTCTCTCTCTCTCTCTCTCTCTCTCTCTCGTAGCCAATGGCCCTAATCCTATTCCGTAGATCCCAATGTCCACAGCATAAACAAGTTACCTTCTCCTTAATGGCGTCAGCCCGTTTGACTTGTCTAAATAGATAAGACTAAGGGCCCGTCCACACGGAGCCGTTTTTTGGTTAAAACGCAGATGTTTTGCATCGTTTTGGCCGATCGTCCACACGAATCCTGTAAACGCATCGCATGAAAACGGAGTTTTCTGAAACCAGGTCCCAGGGTGAATAAATTCACAAACGCAGCCCTTGAGTGTTCGTCTGGACGGCCAAAACGCATACTTGCGTTTCGATGATGTCATCGCCACACCCCTCGAGCGTAACCTCTTGTAACCCGTGACGACGTCTCATAACAACAACTATGGCCGACTACATGCTCGTGTTCCTGCTGGAGAAGATATTGTGCCTATTAGGGTTACTATCGCAAAATTAGTGGTGGGCATAGATTAATTTTTTTAATCTAGATTAATCTTGGAATTAATCTAGAGGGCGGCGGCGTTGACGGCAGACGGCTGGTACGCGTCCGCCTACCGCCGTACCAAGGCGGGCAGCTTGGAGGAAGATTTGGATTATTACAACAACAACAACACCAACTATTTCGACGCTCTGATGTTACGATCAACCCAAAACGTGTCATAGCTCACCCAAGTTGTTTCTATTATCATTGCTACATTGTCTCCAGCATATGGCGCGATTATGGACAGTATATTTTATTAAACACTCAGCTTCTGGTTAGTTCAACTTTGAGAATAGATTAACGGCGATATTTTTTTATCGCCCGATAAGAGTCTCGCGTTAACGCAGCACGTTAACGCCGATAACGGCCCACCACTACGCAAAATATTATGCTCCTGTGCCACGACGCTGAGCAAAAAAGACTGATGGACAACCACATAAGCCACATTTTACAAACAAACAACAGCCATGCGTGCGCCAATTGAGACGATCAAAAGGGTTGCGTTAACGCTTTATTACTTGAGTGACCGTTTCCGGTGAATTTCTAAAACTAAAACAGCGCCACCTATACGCCTGGAACATGAAGTAGCGTGTTGAGTCGTATTGAGATGGATCCGTGTGGACGCAAATGTTCTTGAAACGATGCCAGGGAAAACGGAGGAAAAAAAAAAAAAGATCGTTTTGGTACGTGTGGACTTGGCCTATAGGGGGCGGCATTAGTTCAGGAGGTAGAGCGGGTCGGCTGCAAACCGCAAGGTTGGTGGTGATCCCCGGCTCCTCCTAGCTGAGCGTCGTGGTGTCCCTGAGCAAGACGCCTCACCCAAATTTCTGCTGACGAGCTGCGTGGTTGACTCCGCCGTCAGTGTGTGAATGGGTGAATGTCAACACTGTAAAGCACTTTGGATAAAAGCGCTATATTAATGCTGTTAATTAACCGGACTGATGTTCTGGGCTTGCTGCAGGTGACGGACGGCTACGAGGATAGTGTGACGGACGAAAAGCTACGCTATGAGCCACGCCGGGCGAAGCTGGCGAAGCTGGCGGAGCTGGCCAAGCTGGCCAAGCTGGCCAAGCTGGCCAAGCTGGCCAAGCTGGCCAAGCTGGCCAAGCTGGCCAAGCTGCAGGCCGCCGCCCGGGCGCCAGGCGGGCGGGCGGGGATAGTGTGACGGACGAAGAGCTACGCTATGAGCCACGCCCCGGAGGGCGCCGGGCGGCCGGCCGGCCCCGTGTGTGTGTGTGTGAGAGAGAGATAGGTTTTCATCTTTGCAGTAGGCTTGTCTTATATGTGATCAGCGCCGTCGTATAGGGGGGAAAGGTTATGACAATTATAAGGGCCCACAGCCCGCTAGGGCCCACACACAGCCCCCAGTAGCCTCTATGACAAAATGATTATGCATACACTGAACTAATATATATTCCTATGAATGAATCCGAATTAAAACAAAGCCACAAATCATACAATATTGTATTTTTAATAATGTCAATAATCCCCTTGGCCCCTTCTTAAAAAATGTTTTGGTCCACACCGCGGTTCGTTCTTCCTAGGGACGTGCACACTCAGGAGTTTTGAGGGGCTATTGTTAACGGGGGTTGGATCGCGGACGAGCGCTATTGCGGGCGCGATTGTTGAAGAACACTCAGAGGGCACTTTTTAATACGAGGCAAAAAGGGCAGGGGCTCAAGCACCCCTAGGGCCCTATGTGTGCACGTGCCTGGTTCTTCCCATGGTTCTTCCTCATCGGAAGTGAGTGAGCGATGAGACTTACAGTGAACAAACAAGCCAATTTAAACTTTAATTGAGATTAGATGAGGCTTGTTGTTGTTTTTGATATTTGTTTTACAACAACGTATTCCATGTGCTCTTTGTTTCACTTGCACATTTAAGTTAAATGCTACATATTTACCTGTGGACTATCTTGAACCAGGACACTTCGTTTTTTGCATATCAGTGCTTGATTGTTAAATACAATAAAATACCCACACCCAGGCCCGGAGTGGCCATCGGGACGTTCGGGAGGTTTCCCGTTGGGCCGGTCCACTTTCAAATGTATTTTGGGCTGCTTGGGTGAAAGAAAAAAAATACTTTGACCATTATTTTATCTTCTCCTAAAGTAGACTTAATTCATCTGAAATTTCAGCCCCAGCATCGCAGTATATATAATATGGATTATACAATGTACGGTAGTTCACCCCTCCCAATTATTTTAGTTGGTTTGGCCCATGTTGCGTCTTTAACAGAAGAGAATCAGCGAACAGAAGCGACGTCGTTGATTGTGGAGGGCAGAAAAAGCCAAGGAGTAGCCGAAAAAGCCTGATTAAAAAAAATAAGGGCACTGGAGGAAGATTCCGAAGATGTGCCAAAATAAACTACCTGTTTAGAGGACAGACACAAGTTGCAGCCGGTAGAGAGAGGTTGATCTAATGATTAATTTGCAACATAAATCATTTAGCTATTTGTGCTATGTTTGCAATGCCGATTGCAAACATACAAGCTTAAACCAATTCATCATTATTCTAGTTAATTTTGTTAAACCATATGACAAATCACAAATATAATTTGTGAAAATCATCATGTAAACTCCAGCATGATCTGTGTAAGTTAGTCCAAGCAATAAAGTCACCCCTTCTTTTTTTTTGTAGCATCAGAAGAGATAAGCCAGTCCGATGCTGAACAGGTAATACTAGACAGCATTTTTCATGGAAAATATAAAAGACAGAACAAACGTGATAGATAGTCATTTATATTAAATATAAAATATTTTGTAGCCTCAGAGCAGCAGTCCAGCCTGTCTGATGCTGCTGAGGGGACAGGTAGAGAGGACTAAAAAATATATATAAATATATTTGATATACGATAACCCACACATAGAACTGACATGATGCATTGAAATTATCCTAAATATGTAATGGGTTAACATTTTATTTATATATATATATTATATATATATATACATATATATAATTGATAGTTAAAGTAACAGATCCTTGAGGTGGATTTTTTATTTGACAAACGTTGATCCAAAAAGGGATAGTACGAGTTTTGTGCTGTTCATTTATGCAAATTCTTCCATCACTGAAAAAAGTGGGCCAGTGTGGGCCTGAAACTCCCGGGCCAAAAATGGGTCCCACTCCGGCCCTGCCCACACCTATTTGTTGAGTGGTTAATTGAAAATGTATTTGCAATCAGAGGTGTAATAACGTGTTGCAAATCAGGGAAATGAGAATAAGACAATTAATAATACATAATTCACATAATAATACTCTGACTTGTTAAGTCGTTAAATGTAAAAAAGGAAACAAATTGGGTGTATTACACCAGGCACTGTCAAGAACACTGAAAAACAAGAACATTTAAGGTGGCAATGAATGGGGGAGAGGGGCCCACACCGATATTCTTTCAGGGGGGCCAGAATTCCTAGCAACTGCCCTGGATGTTAGTGAATGTTATTATGAATATGAATTAATGTTATATGAATGTTAGTAGAGATGCGCGGATGAGCTGTAATGTCACCGCTGCTTAATATCAATAATCCACCCGCCGTCCACCCGAAGGATTTTCTTTTTCAACAATTGATCCCCGCACCCGCCCGATCATCCTTCATTAGTCAGGGTGACCAGACGTCCCGGTTTTGCAGCGACAGCCCCCATTTTGAGTTGCGTGTTTCGCGTCCCGACAAAAGCCTGTCGGGACGCTAAAATGTCCAACCACTATGAAATGTCCCCTGTTGTCAGCGATTACATAGCCAACGTGGTCTTATTATAGCCAGATCGTTAACTAAAAGCCACGTAGAAAGAATGAAGGGCAAAATGTCGCGCCGTCAATCAAATCTTGTCGCAGGTTTTTCTAGCAACAAATTTTGCCAGATTCTCGTCTCTACGTTGACTTTGTATGGAATCGTGTCGCCCCGTCGCGTTTGGTGTGAAGGCACAGTAGGCCCATTAAGTGATATATGCTACTCATCATTCATTTAGTTTGTTTGGATAGGCTTACTGTAAGCCTCGAGGCTTGATGTAAGCCGCTTACATCAAGCCTCGAGCAGTATAGCGTTTTAGAGCCTCCTCCAAAGCACAAATTCTTTAGGAATTGTGTTATTTTCTTATTTTATGTAATATGATTGACTTGATTTATTATAATATGAATTTCTTTAGACAGATAATTTTCGGGGGTCCGAGCAGCGAAGCTGCTTGGTCCCCTATTGTTTCTGTACCGTTCATTTTCCCCAAAAAATTCTGTAAAACTCATACTGCAGCCTGCATACCGTAAGTCGAAAATTCTTGAAATTTTCAGGTATGGTTACCAATAACCCCCACTACTCATAAACCCAAATTTGTGGTACTGCACCCAAAGGTGGCGCTATTGTGAAAAATCATCAATTAGGCTTAAATCTCCTCACCAGATTGACCTGGACTCAAAATTCATATCATATCAATCTCTAAAATCAGATGCATCTCTTACACCCTGGTCTTCTGCTCTAAAAATGTTCACTTTTCCCACAATTTCATAGAAAAGCCAAACGTCAGCCCATTTTTCCTATATGACCATTTTGTTATTGTATAACTACCATACGACTATCATTAGGTGGATACCACTAACAGTGCAAATTTTCAGATCTGTACTCTTTTAAGAAAGCCCTTAATTCTCTTGTGAAATGTGTGCTTGGAGTTTTCTTGATGTTGTGTGCTTATCAATAGGCATTTTCACCATGTGAATGAGGCTTCATGCAGTTCAGCAATGTCAGTGGCTAATTCCTTGTACTGGTGATCCTTAGGTTGAGAGTTTGAATCCCGATTAGAACATTATGAACACGCTGAACATGACATTCGGCCATTGCTCTGCAGCCCACTCACCTGAAAGCCGAGGCACAGTATGGCATTAAGGGGAACGTCTTTCCTTCATAATTATGTCATATTTATACATCTTCCACTAGTGTGTTCTTGACTTTTCATTTTGCTTGGTTAATCACCCCTTGCAGTTAATCATCCCTTGCAGTTATATTATTACTTTTATTAGTGCTGGGTCTCAGGAGGATACAAAGATTCAATGGACATAGTGCAAAGCATTTAAAATGTCGTCATGCAAGTTTTCAGATGTCTTATATGGTTGTGTTTACAAGAACATTGTTCATGTCAGCACAGGAATAGCCAAAGCATTAACTGCAATCAATACCAACTCTAATCCAATACTGAACCATGTCTCACCTTATACCTGAACTCAATACCTTAAACCATGTTCTGCCTTTTTCATCGTCTTTTTAACAACCTCATTGACCTTTGGATTGAGAAGATCTTTAAATTCCCCTATTCTGGTGTCAAGGACCAGATTCATCCCATTTACATCTTCATTGTTTTCCGTGGGTGGTTTGACCTGCATGACCCTGGCCATGCTCGACGGAACGTCAACCGTCTCCCCGTAGTTTTTAAGGACTTCAAACATGGCCGTTTGAACTACAAGCCGCGGGTTGACCACCATCTTGAAGGAGCGGAAGTCGTGCTCCCCGATTGGCTCCCGGTAGACCTGCTCCAGAAGGTCTTGGCCTGGCATGGCCTGGGAGCCGTCGGGCGTGGCCCTTGCGGAGGGGAACAGGTGGGTCTCCACCCTGAACACCGCCGCCTGGGGGCGCCGAGCCTGCAGCTCCTCCACAAGCGCCCCAAGAGAGCTGTGCTTGTACGGCACCAGGAGCTGGTTCACGTCAGCCAGGAGCACGTAGCGAGACGTGTACATGTTCCTGTACACGCACTCGTTCATGACGCTCAGCTGGCCGTTGAGGTGGATGTCCTCCTGGACCCCCGGCGCCAGTCTCCAGGGGATGACCTCCAGGAAGCCCTCCTGGGCGTAGTGGTCCAGGACCCCCTGGAAGTCCCCGCTGCAGCTGGTGAGGTAGAGCACCACCTTCTGCACCCCCCACAGCCGGTACAGCTCCATGCTCTGCAGGAACTGGAGAGCGTTGCTGTAGTTCCCGGAGACCGTGGCCATGCAGACTGTGAGGAAGACGGGGAAGTGGTCCTCTCTGCTCTCCTGGTTGTGGACGGTCAGAACGAGCGGCGGGGCGGCGGCGGCGGCGGCGGCGGCGGCGGCGGCGCAGGCGGGCTCGCCAGGGCGGGGCGCGCCGCACCGAGCGGACAGCGCCACCCGCGTGGCGTTGCAGCCCGCCGGCTCGTCGCAGATGATGTCGGCGGCGACGTAGGGGTAGCCGTAGTGCACGCTGTGCGTCTGGACCCCGCCCTCCCGGAGCCGCCGGCCGCCGTCGGAGCAGCAGAGCACACAGTCCACGGCGGCCGGGCGGCCCGCGTGGACGACGGCCAGGACCCTCACCGCCCCGGCCCGCCGCCGCTCCCTGTACGCCGTCAGCACCGCGTGCCCGGAGCCCGGGAGCCCCGTGGGGAGGCCCCCCGTCTGGGTGGGCCCCTGGCAGGGGTCGGAGGGGAAGGAGGGGTCAGAGGCCACGGAGGGGACGGAGGCCACGAGGGTGCACAAGGAGAGGAAGAGGGCGGTCGGCTGCATGCTGTGAGGAGCGGACAGAGAGCGGGAACAACAGGCTGGTATTCATAAGGATCACATGTAGCACAGCATGCAGTACATCTTTTGATCTGATCATTGTGATTACAACACTCAGTTAATACGTTATTCTCCCCCCTATTCTGCCTCACTCTAACTTCCACGCTAACTTTAGCCAATCGAACTGCGGAGAGAAAGAAAAATGGCTAGTTTCTCTCACTCTAAATCCAAAATTGCAAAGGAATTGATTAATAATTATGTTTTTTTTAAGTAGTAAATTCTAGCTGAGATCAAGAACATCCTTAAAATCACTTCACTTCACCCAAACCAAGGCCTCCTCCTTACACCATATGATTTTCACAAGATTTGGGGAAGACATGGAAAATGGAAAATGCCACACTTCAAGTTGAATGACAACTTCAGGTTATATGGTTTTAGAAAATATATGGTTTTAAGGGGGTTGAATCAGTTTTCCCAAAATTTGGGTGGGAAGTAGCAAGCAGCTAACCTGCCATATATTGTTGTATATTGTACAATATTAATATGTTATTGTGAATGGTCCCTAACTTGAAATATGTGAATTATTTAAAAATATATACATTACAAATGAAGGCCAACATACCTTAAACCTTATTTACCTAACCCAATGTATTATACATGGGCAGCACAGTAATGAGGTTGGGACATGTGTCGTGCCATACACTGATTTATCTTTAGACACTGTCAATTCCATGTAAGTGTTGTGGTCACAGCAGTCTGCTGTGTTTTCCTCCTCCTGGGTTTGCCACTGCCCCTGTCTGTCTCACTTCACACCTGGCCGTCATCTGCAATCATGCTCACCTGGTCGTCATCTCCAATCAACTCCCCTTCATAAACCCTTGGATTCCCTGCTGTCGATGCCAGATCGTACTTCGCTCTACAGTGGTAATGATACGTGCCTGGCTCCAGTTTTACCTTGTTACCTCGCTACTGAACTCTCGTCTCTTGTTGCCTTTGACCACAACCTAACTCTGTTTCCCTCTGCCTGCAGTTATCCGGATCACGCACTCCAGCTCGCCTGCTTCACCCTCCCCCCGGCTTCCGCGTCCTCTACCTGCTCCTCCACCTCATTCAATAAACCCTCTTGCATCAATTCAACACCGTCTGTCTGCTCTTGGGTTCAGAATCGTTTACCACAACAGTAAGAGTGGGAGTGACCCCACCCGAGGACGGATCATGGCTTGTGCCAAGTGTGCACGTGCACAGGGGCCCTGAGCCAATGGGGGCCCTCGGATTTAATTTTTTTTTTTTACTATAAATTTATATATAAAGAGTGTGTGTAATTTAGAAAATGTAGTGTGTGACTGTTACATTGTTTTAATATTTTAAAAACAAGCATTGCCATGACAACAACTTTGAATGATCATCGCATGGTGTGCGTCATACGCAGGTAACCGACGTTCAAATCAAATGCCAGCGTCAGCGTATTAACTGACACACAACAACATGAAGCCGAAGTACAGTCAGAGTGGTGCCAAAAAACTAAAAACAGCTAAAAACAATAATTAGGAGTGCAGTCAACATACCCAAATGTATACATTGCATTGCGACTGTATTTGACGCTTCCTGTCAGCAATTGTGAGGGAGAACAGTCCTTTTCTCAGATGGCGAGAATTAAAAACGAAGTTAACACAGAGGCGCTTAAACAGCCTGTCACTCATGGCAATTCAGTCAGAACTCGTCCGTGAGTTGAAATTTGATGACCTAATCCACGACATTGCTTCCAAGAAAGTCAGAAGAAAGCTTGTAGGCTTAAGGATTTAACTGTTTCGTCCGTTTTTTTATTTTATGCGTCTGCAAGCAGTAGGCTAGTGCACTCTGTCTGCACTCCAGAAGTAATTATTGTTTTAGGCTTATGCCTCTCTCTCTGCCTCCATAGCCTAGTCTGTTCAGACTGTTAAAGCACAGCACTAAGTTAAATGTGTAACTTTTAGTCCATTTTATTGTTTTATCGGTTTGATTGTTTTTATTTTGTGCTTCTGTAAGCAGCGCTACAGTGTACTGTCTGCACTTACGCACACCGACCTTAGGCTTAATGCCTCTCCTCCTAGTCTGTAGACTGGGACATTACAGCCTAATAATAAAAACAGATGCTGGAATTCATTTCTGTGTGGGCCTGAGTTATAATATATGACATAATGTACTACATTTTCATTGTGTGAAATTGTGCACCAGCCTGCACAGCGACAGCAAAGAGACGCGCTGGCTGCATGCGCACATCACGTGCACGCGCGTGCGCGTTTGCATCGCGGTCAGGGGGAGGGGGGGGCTTTTTTGATATTGTCAACAGGGGCCAATATTTGTTTAATCCGTCCTGGACCCACCAAAGAGTTTTTAGTGAAAAACAAATGGTTGCATAATTCAGAAACAGGAAGTTTTAATATAATGGTCTTTACAACACACACACACACACACACACACACACACACACACACACACACACACACACACACACACACACACACACACACACACACACACACACACAGAATTGATACAGTTGGGACACAACATGCAAAACAGCTGTGTCTGTCAGACAAACAGATCTGTGATCATACACACACATCGTAGATAATACACATATCAATTCAACATTAAATAACATATACAGCATGATAAACAGTAACACTTACAAGAACACCTTTGGTTCGCCAATCGTATTCAGTCAATGATATTCCTGCTGTTTTTACACCATAGCTGGCTGAATAGATGCACGAATGCCATGAAAGTACCGCGTAGGTAGGCTACCTGTAGCCTACCATACATAAGGCAGACTCAAAGTGCTTCACATATAAACATTGTCATACAATAAAATAAAATAATAGATAAGTAAAAAGTAAAATAGATAGAAAATAAAGGCAAAGTTAAAAAAAAACATTTTAGAAAGGCAGAGTTAATAAAAATGCATTTTAGAAAGTGAGAAAATAAAGGCAAAGTTACTAATAAAATAAAAAAAATAGAAGCATTGTAGATTTAAGATTTAGCAGAAAGCTAAAGCAAACATAAAAGTCTTCAGTCTTGTTTTAAAAGCTGTCAGAGTTGGGGCAAGTCTTAAATCCTCAGGGAGTTTATTCCAGCTATTTGTTGCATAGTAACTAAATAGTAACTAAAAGCCTACCTACATAGTTCTACCGCGCAGCTATGTGCATTCTAGAGGGGCATTCTACTCTGACCGGGGCTTGTTCTGGCTGGCTTTAACCTGTGGCTGTGCGAGCAGTAGATACGGTGCGCAACTACATGTTGCGCACCGTAAGAACCCTACAGCTAATTCAAAATACAGCAGCCAGAATTTTAACAAAAACACAGAGAAGTTCACACATAACACCTGTTTTAATCTCATTACACTGGCTACCCATTCCTGCACGAGCAGATTTTAAAATTCTTCTTTTAGCCTATAAAGCACTAAATGGACTTGCACCTTCATATGTGTCAGACCTGGTAATCCCCTACACCCCCTCGCGCCCATTGCGATCTCTGGACGCTGGCCTGTTGACAATTCCCAGGGTAAAAACAAAATCTGCAGGCCAGCGCTCCTTTGCCTTCAGAGCTCCATATCTGTGGAATAGTCTTCCGTCACATGTTAGGGGAGCCAGTTCCACAAATATTTTTAAAAGCAAACTAAAAACCTTCCTCTTCTCAAAACATTATGGCCTACCCTATAACCCATGAATTTGTTATTTTATAATGGTTTTTCATTTGTTTTATATTTGTTTTACATTTGTTTTATATTTGTTTTTATTGAAATTTGATCTATCGTTTTTTTTTTTCTTCTTCATTTTAATTTATTACTCTAAACGTATTGATGTTTGAACCCATGAATCCACACACATTACACTCATGTGGTTGCTCATGATGTCGTAGGGCATTTCTATGTACGGTGTTTTGAGACCATGCTTATGGTGATACTGCACTTTAAATATCAATAAACTTAAACTTAAACTTAAACATGTCTTTTGGTCAACATTTTAGTTTTTTCATTTTTTCCTTTATTCCAATTTCGGATCTTTCAGTCACAGTGAAAACCGGGGACATTTCCGGGGACAGCAGTGGCCGGGGACAGGTCACTGAAAACGGGGACTGTCCCCGGAAACTGGGGACGTCTGGTCACCCTACTTTACCACCACATACCGTAGCATGTGCACTTTTCATGTGTAGCCTACTTTCATTGTGTAAAGTTTAGGAGTAAATGAAAAAAATATCCCCATTGGGGTGTATTGTTGTTTGGCCTTACTGGCACACATCTCGGATTGATGAGAATTAAACATATTTCCTCAACTAGGATTTCTTAGGACTTTTAGTATGTTGTTCTGCACACCTCGTAGAAATGATATAAGCTGCAAAAAAATGTTTTTACTGACGTAAAACACTACTTTGCCTGGACCATTCAGTCAATCGAGGAGTTCCTGTTCGGCGTGGCCACAGCCTACGATAACGTTTGTTAACCAACAAATAAAAGGAGTTCATCTGCATTTTAGATATTCAGATTCTAAACCACCTGTGTGGTGCTTGGACGAGTAAAAGAAGGGTTGCCTCAACACCTTTAACTGACATGGCTCTTTTCTAGGTCTTCAGACACCTCAGCCTATATTATATGAAAAAAAAATACAAAACACAGGAATAAAAACAGAACGTTTAGCTATTTGACAGACTGTAAAATGCAAAGGCCTTCATAAAAATAAGGTTTGTCTACAGTTAAACACGAGGCTCTCTGTCTAGGCAGGAGTCGAGCAAAACAGACTAGTCGCCTGCCAACTGTGTTTTTCTCCCGGCAACGTGAGCAGTGACTCACCTGGGTTCGTGGCGAGCTCTGGTCCTTCTCTCTTGTTGAGGGATAGCCCAAGCGTCGGGGTAAACGGTAGCCTGTCCCGTTGAAACGTATGAAGCGTGATGAAGCGTAATTTCGTAATCTTCTTTGTTATCGTTGTTTCGGGCGTGGTAAATGTTCAACACATCACAAGGTAAACAAGATTGTACTCTGGAGGTGATCCATGAAGCATCTGTGAACAAAAGATAATAATTCAGTTTATATTGGTAGGCCTAATGGGCGGGATGGTTAATAAGCCATGCCTACAGGTTCTGCCTTCAGTCTGTCTTTGCCTGGGCAGAATGCCAAAGAGGCCATGCTGATAATGATAATGAATTTATACAAGTATAGCGACTGGTTTGTCTGCTTCCACAAGCCGTCATGAAAGGTAGCTCATGTGTTTGTCGCACACCATCAGATCCATACCAGTTTAGGATCAAATCATCTATTTCTAACAATACATTATATGATACTTATTCTTATTTTATGCATAGGAATAGACAGTGAATCGTGTCCTACATATATCCAAGTCTGTCCCTAACCCTTATTGTGGGGAAATTCTTTCTCAGCTTTTTACGCACGCACGCACGCAGTGGGCAGCCACAGTGCAGCGCCCGGTGAGCAGGTGGGGGGTTCAGGTGTCTTGCTCAAGGGCACCTCATCCATGGATGAGGATGTAGTAGAGTGCTGCACAACTCCTCCCCCCGTCCACATTTTTGCCCACCGGTCGGGATTCAAGCAGACCACCCTCCAGTTACCGGTCCAACTCCAGCCACTAGACCACAGACGCCCCGGTTGACTCCCCCGTCGGTGTGTGAATGTGTGCATGAATGGGTGAATGTCAGTCAACACTGTAAACCGCTTTGGATAAAAGCGCTTTATAAGCGTCGCAGGCAACCCTGCGACGGAGACAGACTCTGATTGTCAGGGTTGGGACAAGGAGGGTGTAGACTCAAGCGCAGAGATGGCTTAATTTAGTGGTATTTATTGTAACCAAGTCCAAAGGGCAAACACACAGAAGATCAGAGAAGTTCAAAGTCAAAAATCTAACAAAGGCAAAATTCCAAAAAGCAAAAAGAAACTAAACATAGGTAGACTCTTGGTCAAAAATACAAAGAGTTCAAAGCGTCGTACCAAAGGGCAAATCCGAGTGGGTAATCCAGAGAACAGGCAGGGGGGTCAAAACACAGTGAATCAATAATAATCTATCTTTCCAGGCTAAGCTCAGGTCAGGTCAGGTCAGGTCAGGTCAGAGTACAAAGTGGCACAACAAAGACTAAGCACAGAACATTGTCAGAGGAAGGACTTAAATACATGGCTTGATTGGTCATGTGACAGGGGAAACGAGACCAGGGCAGTTGCTAGGAATTCTGGGCCCCCTGAAAGAATATCTGTGTGGGCCCCTCTACCCCATTCATTGCCACCTTAAATGTTCTTGTTTTTCAGTGTTCTTGACGGTGCCTGGTGTAATACACCCAATTTGTTTCCTTTTTTACATTTAACGACTTAACAAGTGTATTATTATGTAAATTATGTAATATTAATTGTCTTATTCTCATTTCCCTGATTTGCAACACGTTATTACACCTCTGATTGCAAATACATTTTCAATTAACCACTCAACAAATAAGTGTGGGTATTTTATTGTATTTAACAATCAAGCACTGATATACAAAAAACAAAATGTCCTGGCTCAAGATAGTCCACAGGTAAATATGTAGCGTTTAACTTAAATGTGCAAGTGAAACAAAGAGCACATGGAATACGTTGTTGTAAAACAAATATGAAAAACAACAACAAGCCTCAACTAATCTCAATTAAAGTTTAAATTGGATTGTTTGTTCACTGTAAGTCTCATCGCTCACTCACTTCCGCTGAGGAAGAACCATGGGAAGACCCAAGCACGTGCACACATAGGGCCCTAGGGGTGCTTGAGCCCCTGCCCTTTTTTATGGAAGCATATATGTAGCAAAATTCAAATGACAATGCAATTTGCAATTAGCAATTCAATAAGTCATTGCATTATGTAATTGTCAATTCATCATGCAATTTAATAATGTAATTTGAAAATACAAAGTGTATTTTAATATGCAAAGTGACAATGAAATCCTCAATTCAATTTAAAAAAGTTATAACAATAAAAAGCGCCCCCGTAATTGGAATTCACTTTGCCACGCTCTGTGTGTTGCAAAATTCAAATGACATTTCAATCCGCAAAACGCTTTGCAAAACGCTTTGCAAAACGCTTTGCAAAACGTTTTGCAAAACATTTTGCAAAACATTTTGCAATCTACCAGCGAATAGTGTGTGGGCAGGATCTACGTCACTTCCTCGTAATTTCCTTGTAATACCCTATCTCCCAGAGCACGCACTCTATCAATCATCTTATCAGCGAATCGTGTGTGGGCGGGAGTCGGGGAGATAGGGTATTACAAGGAAATTACGAGGAAGTGACGTAGATCCTGCCCACACACTATTCGCTGGTAGATTGCAAAATGTTTTGCAAAATGTTTTGCAAAGCGTTTTGCAAAGCGTTTTGCGGATTGAAATGTCATTTGAAATTTGCAACACACGGAGCGTGGCAAAGTGCATTGAAATTACGGGGGCGCTATAGCTTTCCATTTGAATAAAGGCGACAAAATGTTAATTCTATTTTTATTGTTATAACTTTTTAAAATTGAATTGAAGATTTCATTGTCACTTTGCATATTAAAATACACTTTGAATAACGCATTTTCAAATTACATTACTAAATTGCATAATGAATTGTCAATTGCATAATGCAATGACTTATTGAACTGCAAATTGCAAATTGCATTGCCATTTGAATTTTGCTACATACATGCTTCCATACTTTTTGCCTCGTATTAAAAAGTGCCCTCTGAGTGTTCTTCAACAATCGCGCCCGCAAAAGTGCTCGTCCGCGATCGAACGCCCCGTTAACAATAGCGCTCGTCCGCGATCCAACCCCCCCCCCCGTCAACAATCGCGCCCGCAATAGCGCTCGTCCGCTCGTAGCGCTCGTCACCTGCCCCTCAAAACTCCTGTGCACGTCCCTGGGAAGAACGAACCGCGGTGTGGACCAAACCATTTTTTAAGAAGGGGCCAAGGGGATTATTGAAATTATTAAAATTAGAATATTGTATGATTTGTGGCTTTGTTTTAATTCGGATTCATTCATATGAATATATATTAGTTCAGTGTATGCATAATCATTTTGTCATAGAGGCTACTGGCTGTGTGTGGGCCCTAGTGGGCTGTGGGCCCTTATAATTGTCATAACCTTTCCCCCCTATACGACGGCGCTGAACGAGACACAGGTGACAGGAGTAATTGGGACCGCAGGGGAACAGGAAATACCTAAATAGCATATGTGCAGCCACTAGGGGCCGCCAGAGTCCAAAATGCCAATAAATATCTCAGAACCATGACACTGATTCTGTTGCCTTTCCAGGGCAGCTGCGGCCCCCCTCAGCAGCTCTGGCACAGATTTCGCCATGCTTGGGGTTTTCCCGCTGTACCAGCGCACTCTACTTCACACTCCCCTCTAGCCCCAGCGTCAAATATGCACACCGCCCCCTAACGCATTACGTTTCACGGTCAGACTCGGAACTGAAGAAGGAGAGAGGCCACTGACGTCCCTCTCCTGCGCCGTTTGGGATTGCGAATTCAAATTTAATTATGGACTCTTTTTTGCGGGGGGGCGGGCATGAAAACGAAAAAGCAATGTCCTCTTTGTTTTCCGTTTAGTTGTGTCATAAAATGAGCAGTCTTGAAGAAGAAAATGAAAATGCAGTTTGGATGATCTATTATTCATTTTATTTATGAGTCAAATAATGCAGCAATGCCCTTGAAATGAAAATGCCTTTCTGCTAATGCATTTTAATTTTCAAATTTGACATTTCAAATTGAATTTTGGTAACTATTTGCCTGGGCATCTTTTGAAAATTAAATCTTAAATGTCCTTTTCTTTTTAATTACGTTACCAAGTGAGCAATATTGAAGAAGAAAATGAAAATGCTGTTTGGATGATTTATTATTAATTTTATTTATGTGTCAAAAAATGCAGCTATATTCTGAAAATGAAAAAGCATTTCTGTTAATCCACTTATATGTGTTACTTATATATGTATTTATTTATTCATTTATTATATACGGAGACCACCAGACCTCCTTGAAGCAATGAAAATGGTTTATTAAATACAAGATGGGTGAGCGAGAATCAACACAGTCTCACTGAAAACTCGTCAAAACTTCCTGGTTTCACTTAATAAGAGACCATCATTACACGGTTACATAAAATAACATAATCAGCAAAGACAAACATTTATAGCCATGATTTAAACGGCACGCGAGCTGCTGGTTTCAGCATCCATAGCAACCGTCATAGCAACCATGTTATTATAAAGTATGTCCGCCATTTTCACATAAAAAAGTCCTAATAACTATCCAATAGGAAAGATGCTCACAATGTCTAGCCGTAGTCGGGTTAATACAGGAGTGAATGGGCTGCTGGAGCACCCGGTCTGAACGTCAAACATCGACGGGATGGCATTACATTGTAGTGAATTGAACCCCCTCTCCGTCTGCAGGGGGCGCCAAAGGGTACCTTTCCCGTCAGTGGCTGACGCTAAAGTGCCCTTGCCACTAGTCGGGATTTGACGTTCTCGGAGTGAGACTGTGTTGGATCGGAAGTTCGAAGATTCTAATCCTTCAACGCTGCTTGTTGAGTTGTTGACATTGACATTAATTGTCGCCCCCTGTTGGTAGTCCTCCATTAAGCAGGCAAACAGGTGTGCTCTTCAAGCTGAGGCTTCTTCTACAAGACGTCATCCCTGCTCTCAGATATACGTGTTTCTAATAAGATGATATCATGAAAAGTTCATAAAGTAACGGTTTAATAACACAACAACAGAAAGCATGTGAGCTGCTAGTTTAACGATAGAAGCGTCCCTAGCAACCCGACGTCGTTGAAACATGCTTAGCGAGACCGAAAACAAAAGTTCAATTATCAAACTAAAGATTCACTGACTGAAGACACATTCACTGACTGAAGATTATGCAAGTTAAAAGTATATTTTTCACTATAAATGTTATTAGAAACACGTTTAATGGTGAATCTGCCCTAAAATATTGCATTTCCCCTTCAGATAATAAAGACTACGTAAACATTTCACCAAATGCTGGGAGAACGTCTCGCCCCCTGTTGGTGCTATTCCTCCATTCATTTAGATGGGCGGAAGAAAGCGTGTACTCTTCACGCTTTGATCAGGCAAAGCGTGACACGTACACGCTTTGCGAGGTGGACCAACGTATCTATTTCACGCTTTGGCGTGATACCGGGTTGCCCCCTTAATTCACACACTGCTTGCGTGTCTCATTCCTCTTCTACACCTGTATTACATCGAACTCTGCTATGTTCCACAGTGTGTACACATCGCCTTCAGCCTTGATATCTCATCGACCGTTTGATTCCCTTGGTGTGGAAGTTTGTTTTATTTCGACTTACCTTTATAAATGGCCATGCTTCCCAGTAAAGACTTTGATTTTAACTTTACCTTGGTACCTGCACAATAGCATCCAGCTGCAGCCCCGGAGCTGGGCACTGTGCTGTGGCAACGCACCGTGGTGTGGCAACGCACCGTGGTGTGGCAACGCACCGTGGTGTGGCAACGCACCGTGCTGTGGCAACGCACCGTGGTGTGGCAACGCACCGTGGTGTGGCAACGCACCGTGCTGTGGCAACGCACCGTGCTGTGGCAACGCACCGTGCTGTGGCAACGCACCGTGGTGTGGCAACGCACCGTGGTGTGGCAACGCACCGTGCTGTGGCAACGCACCGTGCTGTGGCAACGCACCGTGCTGTGGCAACGCACCGTGCTGTGCAGGCCTGGACTGGGACAAAAATTCAGCCCTGGACTTTTCTGTCCAGACTGGCCCACCACAATCCGTGTGCAGATACTGTGCCAACTCGGCCCGTTGATGTACTGTACATATAATCACACAAGCCCTTAATAACACTACTATACTGAATAATATCCCTTTATATTCTGGAGCCTTGAATAGGATAATATAGAATAGAATAGAATAAATGATGACTACACAGTGTGTTGCTCACTTGCTCTTAAGAAGGATACTGGAGAAAGGATTTAAGATTCAAGTGTGTTGTTTATTTACCACCCAAAGAAGAACCATCTTTGACATTGTTTATTTTAATACTCACTGGATCAAGAAATGCTGCCTGCCCCTTGAACACCAACAAGAAGAGGGAGAACAACACCTCAAACAAATTAAGGCCTGAGTGAGAGGGAGAGAGAGAGAGAGCATGGGACATAATGATTGAGTCACTTTACAGTATTTTCAATCAGAGATAGTTGGATAATAATAATTGAACAATTAATAACAATAAAAGTAATACTATTATTGTCTTACCTTATTAGATGAGCAGTTTAGTCAGCAGTGCAGTCTTCTCTGCTACTCTGTTGATCACAGTGTCCAGGTGCATAAGGACGTCCTTCTCAGTAGCCATCTGTCATGTCACGCAAAGTTTGTTAATTCTGTTGAGCTCTTTCATGTCAAGTTAAAATCACTCATGTCTAGTCTTGTCGTTCACTTCCTGTTTTATTTTGTAGTTCCCTTTTCCCTCTCGTTTCAGGCACTTGACTTCCTATCCTATTGACTCCTATCAAAATAAAACTTGTATTGCAAGTTTCTTTGAAAATGAATTTGAATATGCAAATTAACAATATACTGCCGACGATAGTGCAATATATAAATATATAATGGTGAACCGAACCAGTAGAAGAGGCCCACAGTCTGGAGGGTGAATGTAGGTTGAGTGAATAATGAGGGATTATGGGCACGGCCGCCTTTATGCACGGGCTTACCTGGGCTGAAGCCCCAGGGCCTACGACGATCAGGGGCCTATCATGAGCCGCAGTATGAAATAAAATAATAAAATAAAAAAAAATCATAATATTAATTTCAATAATATTAATTTGCTTTGAAGTTAAAACTGTATATTGTATGATTCTTCGTCTAGCAGTTGTGGAAAAAGACATAACGAGAAAGACTACATGTCGCCTATGTAACGTCACCCCATAACACGGCGACATGATCGTACAATATAGGGGAGAGTGGGGTGAGTAGTGCCACTTTTTACCCAAAGTGACTTTAAAGTGAGGCCATGACAGTAATGTCTCCAAATGAAATATGTATGTATATTTCAGGATGTGGTGCATCCCTGGCAACAATAACTATGGATCTGAAATAAACTGTTTAAGAAATATAGCTTTCAGAAAAAAAGTGGTCTCGTGGCACAACTTGCCCCCGGTGCAGGGTAAGTTGTGCCTTTGGAGAGAATACGTTGGGGTAAATTGTGCCATTAATATATATCTCATAAACTGTAATGCTATATAAAAGCAAGACAAATCCATTAGAAAATGACTAATTTAAGGTTTATTTAAAGTAAATATAGGGTTCCAACCAGGATAATGCTGAACATCTTTTCTTCTACACCAAGAAGAAGACAAGAACAAAAGAACAAAATGAGAAAGAAAACAAGAACAAAATTAAATTCAAAATCAGGCCGTAATTGACTGAAAACCACAGATCCGGCCTACTACTTAACATTCCCCTTGTCGATGCTGCAGGGGAATATGAACTTCTCCTCCCTTCTGGCTGTACCACCAAGATTTTTTGGTGTTGGTAGTTTTCGGAGCACATCACCTCTAGGGATTGTCTTTAAATGTGAAGATGGGCTTTCCATCCACCTCTTACAACTTTGAAATTTTGCACTGATGTCGGCATCATCAACCTTCTCCACCAATCCAACGTAATTATAGGTTGTAGTTTTATCTGCAAAGCTCACAATGACAAAGTCACTGGCAGACAGATCTTTGACCTGTGGCATTGGTTGGCTCCTTGTGTGATGGTACAGGCAGGTCAGACCGGTCAGGAAGATCCCTGTTCAACGGAAATATGCCCGTTGCTCTGAAACCTGATGTGATGTGTGTGGGTGTCATTGCAGGCATAAATGCCAACCATCCGTCGCTCTGTTGTAGTAGGTTTTCAAAAGGTTGGCAAAACTCACCCCAACCCTACCATTTTGCAAAACTAGCATGATTCAGCAGTTTAGGGATAACATTGTGCTAACTGTATAGACTCATAGTGTAGCATACTAAAGCACTAAAACATGTGTCAAATGTTTTCAAACTTGTCTATAATTGTTCAGACGCAACAATCAAAAAACCTTGATCGTAGAAATTTTACTTTGAAAGGCAAAAAACGTTTTTTGAGCTTAAATGTGCAAACCTCTCATTCCATGTGTCTCCCTTCTTTGCAGGATGAGTCTAATGGATGGCTCTTCAAAAATATGTGGTCACATGACCAATTCTTTCTATGGTTTTCTAGAAACAAGGGGTGGCACTACTTCCCCACTGGCACAACTTACCCCCTTCTGGCTGTACCACCAAGATCTTTTGGTGTTGGTAGTTTTCGGAGCACATCACCTCTAGGGATTGTCTTTAAATGTGAAGATGGGCTTTCCATCCACCTCTTACAACTTTGAAATTTTGCACTGATGTCGGCATCATCAACCTTCTCCACCAATCCAACGTAATTATAGGTTGTAGTTTTATCTGCAAAGCTCACAATGACAAAGTCACTGGCAGACAGATCTTTGACCTGTGGCATTGGTTGGCTCCTTGTGTGTTGGTACAGGCAGGTCAGACCGGTCAGGAAGATCCCTGTTCAACGGAAATATGCCCGTTGCTCTGAAACCTGATGTGATGTGTGTGGGTGTCATTGCAGGCATAAATGCCAACCATCCGTCGCTCTGTTGTAGTAGGTTTTCAAAAGGTTGGCAAAACTCACCCCAACCCTACCATTTTGCAAAACTAGCATGATTCAGCAGTTTAGGGATAACATTGTGCTAACTGTATAGACTCGTAGTGTAGCATACTAAAGCACTAAAACATGTGTCAAATGTTTTCAAACTTGTCTATAATTGTTCAGACGCAACAATCAAAAAACCTTGATCGTAGAAATTTTACTTTGAAAGGCAAAAAACGTTTTTTGAGCTTAAATGTGCAAACCTCTCATTCCATGTGTCTCCCTTCTTTGCAGGATGAGTCTAATGGATGGCTCTTCAAAAATATGTGGTCACATGACCAATTTTTTCTATGGTTTTCTAGAAACAAGGGGTGGCACTACTTCCCCACTGGCACAACTTACCCCCTTCTGGCTGTACCACCAAGATCTTTTGGTGTTGGTAGTTTTCGGAGCACATCACCTCTAGGGATTGTCTTTAAATGTGAAGATGGGCTTTCCATCCACCTCTTACAACTTTGAAATTTTGCACTGATGTCGGCATCATCAACCTTCTCCACCAATCCAACGTAATTATAGGTTGTAGTTTTATCTGCAAAGCTCACAATGACAAAGTCACTGGCAGACAGATCTTTGACCTGTGGCATTGGTTGGCTCCTTGTGTGATGGTACAGGCAGGTCAGACCGGTCAGGAAGATCCCTGTTCAACGGAAATATGCCCGTTGCTCTGAAACCTGATGTGATGTGTGTGGGTGTCATTGCAGGCATAAATGCCAACCATCCGTCGCTCTGTTGTAGTAGGTTTTCAAAAGGTTGGCAAAACTCACCCCAACCCTACCATTTTGCAAAACTAGCATGATTCAGCAGTTTAGGGATAACATTGTGCTAACTGTATAGACTCATAGTGTAGCATACTAAAGCACTAAAACATGTGTCAAATGTTTTCAAACTTGTCTATAATTGTTCAGACGCAACAATCAAAAAACCTTGATCGTAGAAATTTTACTTTGAAAGGCAAAAAACGTTTTTTGAGCTTAAATGTGCAAACCTCTCATTCCATGTGTCTCCCTTCTTTGCAGGATGAGTCTAATGGATAGCTCTTCAAAAATATGTGGTCACATGACCAATTTTTTCTATGGTTTTCTAGAAACAAGGGGTGGCACTACTTCCCCACTGGCACAACTTACCCCACTCTCCCCTACTGTCAAACAGTGTTGGGAACGCTACTACTAAAAAAGTAATTAGTTATAGTTACTCACTACTTGTTCCAAAAAGTCCATAACTGAGTTAGTAACTGAATTACTTTATAATAAAAGTAACTAGTTATCAGGGAAAGAACTATTTGCGTTACTGTAAAAAAAAATAATAATAAATAAAAAAGTTGCTATATGTCAATGAATTTGAATTAGTGCTTATATCTCCACTTTGAAAATGCCAACTTTTCACCGGATTGCTCCGGACTCGCCGTCTCTGCTGCTTCATCGAATCTGTTTGGTGTATGTGTGTGGTGCGCGTGGTACGCGTATCCTGGCTTGTGTAAAAACACTGGCTCCATTGGCTACCATGAAACATGACTCTGCCTTAGCCAATCATAATCGCTTATCTCGTTGTTAACCCGTTTCCTCACTAGCAGTTTGTGTGTGGAGCCAGGGGTGCGTTCGGATTAAACAGTTTATTCAATCAATTCATAGTACCGCACCGCTCACTTCAGTACACACACAACACAACAACCTGACTTTTAGTACACAACACAATAATCTCACCTTTAGTACACAATAAAACACGATCTGACTTTAATGACAAACCAAATTTAAAGTTAGAGCCAGGGTCAAAGGCTTGTTGTTAAAGGCCAATGTGCAGGGTTTTTTATTTTTATTTTCTGGCAGTTTTCTAGTTGGTAATAAACATTTAAACAATTATCCATTGTATTTGATGTTGTAGGGTATCACAAAAAAGAAATATAATGAGGAAAAGTAGGTGATATTTTAGCGGTTAGCAACAGGTTAGCGATGATTCTTATTTCTCCCACAATGCATTGCATGACGTCACATGAGGTACTCCGCTTTGGGACGACAGCCGAAAGCCCGCCTTGATATCTTTGAGAGAGACGAGTAGCAGCTAGTGAGAGTGACAGTGTCAGATTATATAAGTAAATATATAGATAGATAGCCTAGATAGATAGATATAGATAGATAGATAGAATAACATAACATGACACACGTGTGGTTTGAGAACGTTTTAGACTCAATCAATATGAAGTCGAGGGGAGACGAAGCTCTGTTCGTTTGTATCTTTTATTTACGTGACCATATTTTTATTTTATGTAAAAAAAAAATAAAAAAAAAGGAATCAGTTCTCTTCTTTTTGGGAATCAGTTCTCGTCGTTCACCTTCGGGATTCTTTCGTTTTGACCGAATCGTTCGCGAATCGCCCATGCCTAATGAACATACTCGTGCCTGCTGGCTTGAAGGGGACCATGATCCTGCCTGAAATATAAGTATGCTATCTTTAGCACAAACGGATTCAGGCAGCATGCCTCAAATCCAGGATGCTCAGTTAGGCACGTTACATCTGCATCTTACATCGGGGTGAGCTCCTCGACCAGCGACCAAAACGCGCTCACCTCCCTACAACACAAGCTCTCCACCACAGTTTCCATGGGACGACACCGCCCACACAGACACCTGCCAAACACAGCGACAAAGACACGCTTACTACTCTCTCCCTGTCCCGGTAAGCGGTACCCTGACTGTGTCAATGACAATCAATCACGAGGAAAACTCGTGACGATCAAAAAATAATCACACTGAAGACATGACCAGCCTACTCGGCTTCGGTTACGTTTGAAAACAACATTTTCACCGGAGAAAGAGGTAAAAGCTTAGAAATAAAGGCAACGACATAATCACTGTCACTAGATATAAAGAAAACGTTGACTTTCACTCGATGCTATTCACTGACAGTAAAAAAAAAGTTGTTATTGTATGCACTGCTGTTCATAGACTACTAGCTCCAGCGCTCCTTGCTGCGTTTCTAAATAGCTCACCAGGACACTTCACCAACTCTCCAGTCATTCTCCTCTGACCATGCATTTATTTGTCTTTGACGGCCATCGGCTCTCGGTATTTCCTCATTCGCCCTCTCACGTCTAACCGGTTCGAAATTATATGGCTGTGGGCCATCATAAATGTTAACTGTGGGTCTTGCCACCTCTTCCCATTGAGCCTCTGCCTCATCCCAGTTAGACGGCATAGTGCTCTAGTAGCAGCTTCAAGGCTGAGGCTACCTTCCACCACGACTGACGTCATCGCCAAGCGCGTAAAAAAAATAACCGTTACTAACCAAAAACTACAAAAACTGGACTTTAACACCATTTTGGAGACATTTCAAACTTTATATACATATCTTGAGTGCTTTATGTACCCATTGATCGACAGTGGTGTTTAACCTGCACATTGGCCTTTAACATTTACAATACACTTCATTATCACAAAGCAACATTGTAAAATAATATTGATAAACTATATGATACAAACGAAAATCAGATAAACCTCACCTTAGTGCCTATAATAAAAGCAGTTATGGTCTGTCCATCATATATCACAAAGGTTAAATTAAATGGCATGAAGTACAAATATGGCACAAAGGAGGTTGAGAGTAAAAATAAAAAAAAATAGGGGTGCCGTGGATGGAGAGAAATATGTTTAGGGGTGCCGTGAGCCAGAAAAGTTTGGGAACCACTGCTCTAGACACATGGCATTTACACATTTTAATTGTAAGACCTCCTCTCAGGGGGCCTACGAGATTGCCTGGACTTATCAGCATGGCCTCTTTGGCATTCTGCCCAGGCAAAGACAGACTGAAGGCAGAACCTGTAGGCATGGCTTATTAACCATCCCGCCCATTAGGCCTACCAATATAAACTGAATTATTATCTTTTGTTGACCGATGCTTCATGGATCACCTCCAGAGTACAATCTTGTTTACCTTGTGATGTGTTGAACATTTACCACGCCCGAAACAACGATAACAAAGAAGATTAAAATTACGCTTCATCACCCTTCATACGTTTCAACGGGACAGGCTACCGTTTACCCCGACGCTTGGGCTATCCCTCAACAAGAGAGAAGGACCAGAGCTCGCCACGAACCCAGGTGAGTCACTGCTCACGTTGCCGGGAGAAAAACACAGTTGGCAGGCTGACTAGCCTGTTTTGCTCGACTCCTGCCTAGACAGAGAGCCTCGTGTTTAACTGTAGAAAAACCTTATTTTTATGAAGGCCTTTGCATTTTACAGTCTGTCAAATAGCTAAACGTTCTGTTTTTATTCCTGTGTTTTGTATTTTTTTTCCATATAATATAGGCTGAGGTGTCTGAAGACCTAGAAAAGAGCCATGTCAGTTAAAGGTGTTGAGGCAACCCTTCTTTTACTCGTCCAAGCACCACACAGGTGGTTTAGAATCTGAATATCTAAAATGCAGATGAACTCCTTTTATTTGTTGGTTAACAAACGTTATCGTAGGCTGTGGCCACGCCGAACAGGAACTCCTCGATTGACTGAATAGTCCAGGCAAAGTAGCGTTTTACGACAGTAAAATATTTTTTTGCATCTTATATTATTTCTACGAGGTGTGCAGAGGTGTGATGTTATGTTGTTTTTAATCCAGGAAAGGCCACCGAGACAGGATCGCTTTTAACTCGCTTTATTTGGTAATCAGTTATAATAGATCAGCTTTGTGTGAAAGGTGTCTTTTAACAGAGAAATGAGTAATACCCGAGGGGCATGGTTAAATGTTTGTTGTCATTGCTGCATTAGCGTCAGTCTGTCTAATTCCCGGCAACGTAAAACCAATGTTTGGCCCACACAGTTATCCATTTTTTGGATTTGATGGAATTAATCATCTCTTTTAAATATGACCATGTTATTAATAATTGTAGATGTCCCTAAGTAGCAGTGGCACCTTATTTTACAAGGCAAGATATGATCACACCCACTATCCATTCGTATCTATGATCTTAATCACCAGATACTGTTTCTCAGGAAAAAGAACTTAATGAAAAGTGGATAGTGGGTGTGTCTTAGGTCTTAGGCCTATTCTTTACATGAAGGATAAACACATTTTTATATATTTTATATTTTTATAGACAAGTCCATATTGCATTATTAAATATAGTCACATAGCAGTGCTCTTACAATTTTTTTTTTTGATGAGACTGATGTAATTCCTTGATTCTTAACTAGGCCTGGGCGATATGGCTGAAAGACATATCATGATATAACTTGATCATATTGATCAATATCTATAACTATTTTAATTACCTAAAAAGACTTTTAGGTAATTACTTTTAGACTTTTAAGCAATTACCATGCTGGATTTAAACACTAACCCTTAACACTTAATATGACCATCCACTGTTCTTCATTGATAAATACTCCAATGTCAATACAACAATGAAAAACACTCCAATATTGTAAATATAAAAATTCACGTTCATAGCTCACCAATTCAGTTTTGAACTAGTTCATGTTCAGTTCATTAACAAAAGAAGAAAAACTGTTGGAGTGAGTATTCTGTGCTTATCTTTTAAAATGAATCCTCTCCATTACCTGCTGCCCATCAATACAATCTCAAATTGTTGTGGATATTATTTGTACACCTGTTTCATTCATCACAACTAAGGCAGTACTCTATTTAATAAACATGTCATCTGGACCTAATCCTGGACCATTTTCATCTTGAAATTATCTATACTGAGATGGTGATTGTTCCACTTGCAGTGCTAAGGCCAACCTGTTGAAATAACCATATTGCTGGAATGTAAAAAACAATGTGTAGGTAAATATAACACTGCAGATAAGGTTGTGTTGTAGTGATTGCCTTCTTGGAAGTGAAAGTGGAGAAGCTTCCAACAACATAAGCCTACCCACACCAGCACTCCCAGTGTACTCACATGCACACGTGTCTAAATACTGGCTTGCAATTGTAATTTGAATCCATATTTAGTAATTTAACAGACACTCAAAAATCACAGATGATTCAGACGAAGAAGAAGAAGATGGAGCACTACTCAAATGCTACATGACCAAGTTTCTATAACAGCTATAGTGTAGAGCAGCGAATGTTTCACAATTGTGGTAGTAATGGTGACAAATTACAAATTGATAAAACCATATCAAATATTTTTGTGCTGTCTGTGAATATAATCGTAAAGGTTAACGATCATATTCAGAGACAGCAGAAAAATATTGTACAATATTCACCTCAACTCAAGTAGAGTTGAGTTGAGTACAATAGGACTGCATAATAGGATCAACACCATGTAATGTTTATCTTTCTCTCCCTGATAAGATAATTGATGGGAAAGGTATCACCTGTGGAACTTTTCATGCCTCTACATCTTCAATGGGTTTTGACCTTTAACCATATTGTTATTTGGTCATCAACATATTTTACATAACGATAAGGACAGTTTGTTGGATGGATTGTCTGTTTGCTATGCCATTGAAATAAACAATGCAATCAAGTTAAATCAATGCAATCAAATTAAAATCCCCCAAATCTCCACTAACTAATAGTGTACTTAAACATAATCATCCCCCATTTCAGTACATTTCATGAAAGTGCAATTCAAACAAGATACATTTCTTATTTGGATCTGGGGAATACACAATGATGGCAAGAAGTATAAGCTTTTGAATTCTCCAGATATTCAAAAGAAAATGTCAGCTTTTAAAGCTGCGAGCAACGTTTAAGGTGCCAAGCCTGAGCTGACCGCCACCCCACGGACATGCCCTTCAACGTACAGTCACAAATAGCACGGCGTTCATTCAGCAGCATTATTCAAGTGTACTGTCCAGTTTTGAAGCAGATCTGATGAATTCCCTAGGAGTTTGTTTGTTCAAATACAAGACCACAGAATTCAAAATGGCCAACTTTGACGGCACGCCACGGACACGCCCCTCAACGTACAGTCACAAATTTTATAGCGTTCATTGAGCACCATTTTTTGACTGTACTGACCAATTTTTATCTTTTACCGATTTTAATCTTTATTTGAAGCAGATCCAATAAATTCCCTAGGAGGAGTTCATTCAACAAGTTTTCAACCAGACAACTTCAAGTTCCAGAGAGTGTCTTAGTTTTGTCTTCTTCTCTTAAGAGAACCCTAAACAAATGTCATGAGCATAATAATAAATGTGACTAAAGTGACACATAAAACACTTAAGCAATAGATCACTTCAGTCAGTGGTATACGGTCATTATACCACTGACTGAAGTGATCTATTGCTTTTATAAAACGGTTACATAAGTATAGCGAAATGAAATTCATAGACACCCTCAATTTTGAAAAAGCTAGAAAGTCGGAAAAGCATTTTTTTTAACAAATACAAAAAAGTAGTCCCTCCTGGCTGCCGGCAAAGTGTACGGCGGTTGCTATGCAACACACGGTAGCGTCCTTCTGAGAGAAGGCTAGGCTAGAGACGGTAGCTCGGTTCGCCAGCAATTTAGCCTACTATTGAGTTCACTCACCGTGTGCCTATTGCTTTACAACATTTCCACCCTCTCCATCAATCAACATGTTTTTTAGGCTTCAGTGAACTATGGTATTGCTTTTATATATAAATAAACAACAGTTCAAGTTAGGCGCGGAGTGATACTGAACTCTGTAAACTGAACGGGCGTCATAGCTGTGTGCATACGCTCATTATACAACAGTTGGGAACCAATCAGATCACTTGATTTAAGCTTTAGAGACACATACATTTATGTGCCATTTTTCTTTCTCTCCGCAGTTCGATTGGCTAAAGTTAGCGTGGAAGTTAGAGTGAGGCAGAATAGGGGGGAGAATAACGTATTAACTGAGTGTTGTAATCACAATGATCAGATCAAAAGATGTACTGCATGCTGTGCTACATGTGATCCTTATGAATACCAGCCTGTTGTTCCCGCTCTCTGTCCGCTCCTCACAGCATGCAGCCGACCGCCCTCTTCCTCTCCTTGTGCACCCTCGTGGCCTCCGTCCCCTCCGTGGCCTCTGACCCCTCCTTCCCCTCCGACCCCTGCCAGGGGCCCACCCAGACGGGGGGCCTCCCCACGGGGCTCCCGGGCTCCGGGCACGCGGTGCTGACGGCGTACAGGGAGCGGCGGCGGGCCGGGGCGGTGAGGGTCCTGGCCGTCGTCCACGCGGGCCGCCCGGCCGCCGTGGACTGTGTGCTCTGCTGCTCCGACGGCGGCCGGCGGCTCCGGGAGGGCGGGGTCCAGACGCACAGCGTGCACTACGGCTACCCCTACGTCGCCGCCGACATCATCTGCGACGAGCCGGCGGGCTGCAACGCCACGCGGGTGGCGCTGTCCGCTCGGTGCGGCGCGCCCCGCCCTGGCGAGCCCGCCTGCGCCGCCGCCGCCGCCGCCGCCGCCGCCCCGCCGCTCGTTCTGACCGTCCACAACCAGGAGAGCAGAGAGGACCACTTCCCCGTCTTCCTCACAGTCTGCATGGCCACGGTCTCCGGGAACTACAGCAACGCTCTCCAGTTCCTGCAGAGCATGGAGCTGTACCGGCTGTGGGGGGTGCAGAAGGTGGTGCTCTACCTCACCAGCTGCAGCGGGGACTTCCAGGGGGTCCTGGACCACTACGCCCAGGAGGGCTTCCTGGAGGTCATCCCCTGGAGACTGGCGCCGGGGGTCCAGGAGGACATCCACCTCAACGGCCAGCTGAGCGTCATGAACGAGTGCGTGTACAGGAACATGTACACGTCTCGCTACGTGCTCCTGGCTGACGTGAACCAGCTCCTGGTGCCGTACAAGCACAGCTCTCTTCGGGCGCTTGTGGAGGAGCTGCAGGCTCGGCGCCCCCAGGCGGCGGTGTTCAGGGTGGAGACCCACCTGTTCCCCTCCGCAAGGGCCACGCCCGACGGCTCCCAGGCCATGCCAGGCCAAGACCTTCTGGAGCAGGTCTACCGGGAGCCAATCGGGGAGCACGACTTCCGCTCCTTCAAGATGGTGGTCAACCCGCGGCTTGTAGTTCAAACGGCCATGTTTGAAGTCCTTAAAAACTACGGGGAGACGGTTGACGTTCCGTCGAGCATGGCCAGGGTCATGCAGGTCAAACCACCCACGGAGAACAATGAAGATGCAAATGGGATGAATCTGGTCCTTGACACCAGAATAGGGGAATTTAAAGATCTTCTCAATCCAAAGGTCAATGAGGTTGTTAAAAAGACGATGAAAAAGGCAGAACATGGTTTAAGGTATTGAGTTCAGGTATAAGGTGAGACATGGTTCAGTATTGGATTAGAGTTGGTATTGATGGCAGTTAATGCTTTGGCTATTCCTGTGCTGACATGAACAATGTTCTTGTAAACACAACCATATAAGACATCTGAAAACTTGCATGACGACATTTAAGATGCTTTGCACTATGTCCATTGAATCTTTGTATCCTCCTGAGACCCAGCACTAATAAAAGTAATAATATAACTGCAAGGGATGATTAACCGCAAGGGGTGATTAACTGCAAGGGGTGATTAACCAAGCAAAATGAAAAGTCAAGAACACACTAATGGAAGATATATAAATATGACATATAATTATGAAGGAAAGACGTTCCCCTTAATGCCATACTGTGCCTCGGCTTTCAGGTGAGTGGGCTGCAGAGCAATGGCCGAATGTCATGTTCAGCGTGTTCATAATGTTCTAATCGGGATTCGAACTCTCAACCCAAGGATCACCACACACAAGGAATTAGCCACTGACATTGCTGAACTGCATGAAGCCTCATTCACATGGTGAAAATGCCTATTGATAAGCACACAACATCAAGAAACACACACACACTTGGTATTTTGTCTTTGAGTAAAAACTCCATTAATTTGTGTGTGGATGAGCTACCCAAACATAGACACACACCTTGCCCCCTGGATGTGTTTGTTTGGTGGGCAGCCAACGTGGAAATGGGGAATCTGTGGTGGAGACCAAGAGACAGTTGGTCGCAGCGAATAAATAATCTGAGTTCAGAATCAGGGCATTGGGAATAATGAGATGAAACTCGGCCAACTGCCAAACGATCGAGTTTCATACAGGGATACCTCCCAACGTGAGCGATCGCAGATGGATGAGTGGAGCCAGGCGGAACGGAATTCATCTGGCGAGAGTCAGGTTACCACACAGGTGGTTTAGAATCTGAATATCTAAAATGTAGATGAACTCCTTTTATTTGTTGGTTAACAAACGTTATCGTAGGCTGTGGCCACGCCGAACAGGAACTCCTCGATTGACTGAATAGTCCAGGCAAAGTAGCGTTTTACGACAGTAAAAACATTTTTTTTGCAGCTTAAATCATTTCTACGAGGTGTGCAGAACAACATACTAAAAGTCCTAAGAAATCCTAGTTGAGGAAATATGTTTAATTCTCATCAATCCGAGATGTGTGCCAGTAAGGCCAGACAACAATACACCCCAATGGGGATCTTTTTTTTCCTTTGATCTCCACAATCATCACATGAAAGCTGGGACTCCACTTATTGGAACAGTCTAAACTATATCACTCTGTGACTACAACTCAAAACAATGAAGAACAAACGTCACTTTTTCTAGTTACATCCACAGATTATGTGTCACCTTTGATGTGTCTGTCATCGGAGTTGTGTTAGATCGCATAAAGCCACCATCCACAGGTCTTCTGGAGTCTGGGCACCATTTTGCACCTGAACACGGTGTTTACAACTCTGGCCTTCAACCAGAACACACGTCCTTCATCGCCATCTGCTGGCCGTATGGGCGTAAGGCACGTAGACTATATAATAGGGCCTACAGGTTAAACACACTTTCTGTCAAGGCTCTGCAGGAGAGCACATCTGCCGCGGTGCCCCGGGTGGTCTTCACCGCCGCGCTGGGCCATATACAGGTGCATACCGTAGCTCGGGGCTTGAAAAATCCATATGTTGTTTCCTTCATCTATAGCTGTGTTTCATATTTATTGTATTGTCTAGCCATCCTACCTTCCTCAGTGTCATCTAAATGTTAACCTTTGTGCTTGGGTCAGCCACCTCACCGTTGCAGGTGTGTCATCTAAATGTTAACCTTTGTGCTTGGGTAAACCAGTCACAAGGGTAAGGGTTTGACATCAGCAATGTGGGGAGGATCTGAAACTGTTTAAATAGGTCTGTCTAACTGTATTCTGGACTCACTTTGCTAGAGAGGAGTCTAATGTATGCATGCATTAAAATAGGTCTACAACTATTGTATGCTTTGACGCAATATCTCTAGACAAACTAAACCAAGGCCAGACCAAGGAGCAGCTCAAGCCCAAACAGAAGTCCAGAAGAGAACCATGGAGCGCACCTTCCTCCTCTTGGTGGCCTTCATCTTCTCCAGCGGCCAGTGCCTAGATACGGACCCCTCCAGGGGCCGCAATGCCAGCCTGGCCGTCTGCCAGCCCGACAGCTGCGCCCTCATCAGCGAGTTGTCTGCCATGCGGGAGCGTCTGGCGGCCATGGCCGCCACGCAGGATGGCCTGCTGGAGAGCGTCCGCTCCCTCAGGACGGAGATGGCGGCGAGCCAGACCGAGCTAGGGGTCTGCAGCGCCAAGACCCTGGAGCTGCAGAGGCTGACCCAGGAGCTGGCCCAGCAGCTCAAGGCTCTGCAGGAGAGCACATCGGCCGCGGTGCCCCGGGTGGCCTTCACCGCCGTGCTGGGCCACTCCCTCGGCCCCGTCTCCACTGACACGACGGTCAAGTACCCGGTGATCATCTCCAACATGGGCAACGGCTACAACCCGGCCACGGGCATCTTCACCGCCCGGGTGCCCGGCGTGTACTACTTTAGTTACACCATGTTAAACAGTTTGGGTAGGAGCAACTCTGTGATGTCGCTGACGAAGAACAGCCAGAGGATGGTGTCCACCTGGGACGTTAATCAGGACGACTACAACGACAGTGCCACCAACGGCGCCGTGCTGCAGCTGGAGGCCGGAGACAGCGTCTACACCGAGCTCTACGCCAGCCGCGAGATACATGACAACGGAATGAACTACAACTCCTTCAGCGGCTTCCTGCTCTTCCCTCTGTAAAAGGCTAATAACTGGATGGTATGAAATACAATCTGATGGGCTCATATTATTTCTACCAAGGTGGAACCAATTTGTCATTAATTAGAAATGATTAACTGTAATTACACATGTTTCAAGAGAGGTGCTGTCCATGCAGTTTCATTTTGTAATTTGTTTCACTTTAATCACCGTCACTAGTCACCCTTCGCCACTCATTCTAGTCACTTTCCCCCTTTATAGATACCCACCTTACTGGACGTGAAGAAGAAGTGGCAGTGTGTTCACGAACATCTGGAATTGGCCACAGGAGGAAACATGACCCAGATGTTTCTCACCTTCACTAGTGGGTCTGGGGGCGGTGCCTACCCCAATGCCGTGGCCGGGCGCATCAATGCCAAACTGTATGACTACTTGACTGGCAAAATGGGGAAGAAACAGCGCTTTGGAGTCATCATCATGGACTACCCAGCAGCCCCTCTCATTCAAATGATTATTGACTTCAACTGAAGTCGTGCAACATGGCCTCCAAGTAACACATTTAAGATTTGATTGCAACTTTGAGATGGCCTATGACATAAATCAAGAAATTCTGATCAAACTGTATATTTCTATTTATTGAAAAAAAAATGGAGGGTATTGAATAGATTTGATTTGACAATAAAACAAATCATCAACTAGTTCTAACGTTTGGAAGAGCTTTGTTGAGCTGAATCTCAGCTGGGTCTCAAAGAACTACACTTCCCAGAGTGCACCAGCAGCAGCAAGCTGGCTGCTTGTGACCTAATCAAGTCATTGTCACTGAGTTGGAGCACCTGTGAAGACAAGGGTTCTCAGTCATTCAGGAGAACGAACTTCAGAGAGAAGACACGCTCCAAGTTCACACATAGGTTCAGTCCAAAGACGCCAATGGTCGGTGAAAATGTTTATTTACTTTTATGGTGTTGAAATGCTGCTTAATATGTATGATTTTGTGTTAAATTCAATTTAAAATGTTTAATTAAATGGCAACTTTTGTTCTCTGTCTTTAAAGGTTTACAACCTAATTATCTGGCAAATATACTGAATGGACCAATCAACTGACAAAGCCAAAAGAATAAAAGTGATTGAGTTGGAAATTGAGTTGTTCCTGTGTCCTTTGGATGTTGAAGAAGAGTAGGACTTGACAAGCTTTGTAAATAATATCTGGTGCTGTATATGCAGGTTGTTCATTGTTTTAATTTCCTAATGTAACACATTTCAAGACATATAATAGTTAAGAGGTAATATCCTCACATAGCCACAGGGGGAAGCACTGAACACATATAATAGTTAAGAGGTAATATCCTCACATAGCCACAGGGAGCAGCACCGAACACATATTATAGTTAAGAGGTAATATCCTCACATAGCCACACGGAGCAGACTGAGCATGTAATAAAAGCTGCAACACTTGCACATAGTCACAAGGGGGCAGCAGCAGATCACACATAGATGAAGTGGGCAGGTTTGAACGTCGTAGAAGACGCCCACCCTTACCTGTCTATTTAAACTCAAACTTAGCTTTTTTCCAGCAGAATCTCCTGGGCAGCGTATCGTTTTAGATATTCAGCTTGGCGTGTTATATACATGTTATATACAATTCCTCTCCTTTTGTTTCATAGACAATAGACCAAAACCTTTACCAAATAAAGTCAGTTACGACAACTACCCAGATTTTCGACATGAAATGAACAATGAAAGTATTAGAGAGCAACGTGTGGGTAATGGACAGTGTCTAAGGTACAAAGATTTCAGCTAAAAGGAACTGGACTGCCATCAGATGTTCATGTTTAGGCTTTGTAAGATTTTAGACTTTTGGCTTATGAAGGAAGTACTACAGCTACAACTGTTTAACCTGTCACAGCTTTAATGTACTGTCCACATTTTTCTGCTGCTTTTGCCACTTTTTGTTTTGTTTACTTTTTTTTTTTATGTACATGTGTCTTTACGCGGTGTGTTATTGTTTATATTGCTAGACTTTACCAATAACCTGAGTCTAAATGATCTTTTTTAGACAACAAACGTATGGTTATTAAATGGATGACATCGTAATGTATAGGGCAATTTGGGATCTAAAAGAAAAATTGAGGAACCTAATGGTGTTCTATTTCTTACTTGAAACATTTCCAACATGTCTGTTTTCATCTAACCGTCAGAGAACACACACACACACACACACACACACACACACACACACACACACACACACACACACACACACACACACACAACCAGTTTCACGGTTCTTTCTAAGAAAACACCCCTTTACATCAGATACACTCAATATTTAGTGCACTGTACTAAATTATGTCAAACGAAATTGCATTTGAGTCTGCTTGAGTCTTACATTTGTTTCAAAATTGTATTTCTTTACCCGTCATGTTCAAAATACTGTTGTGAAAAACGCACTGTAACTGTTTAAGTAGTTTGAAAAACTTTACCTAAGCAACAAAAAAAAGATCAACAGTATATCAGTAGTTTTCTTACTGAATTTAAGTTCAGAATGTTATTTCAGCACCTTAATCTCACCATAGGTTGATTTAAAGTGTATTTGATTCTTTTTGTTTACAACAAAACAAGTACATGTCACATAATAGTCCAACCTTGTAATCATTTACATTTTTTCTTTTTAATTTTACGTTGCAAGCATGTTTTATCTTACTCCATTCAGTTTCTGTTGTTTTTATTCACCAAAAGACAGTTTGGCATTTCAAAAATATTTCATAAGCCTAAAGATGGGTTACTTTTAAATCTCCCTGCTGTTAAATTCAATTTCAGTTGAAGCAGAAACATGCAGTTTTGTATACTGTGTTTGTTTAAACATTTTAATAAATGTATTAAGTTATTACATGTGTGGATTTTGCATTTTTACTCAGTTCTTACACATTCAATGTTAAGAAAACGGATCACGGATTGTACCATAAACGAAGGTGGATGTAAATACCTGGTAAATAAAGCATATATATATATATTTTAGTTCCATCACCAGGGGGTGCTGTGGCACTGCTGTGGTGCTGGCCGAGTAGATTTTATAAACGGGAAAGACTTTGTGAAGCGTCCAAAAATCGGTATCAACTAAGAATATAAAAAAAGTATGCAGGAAGAAATGATAATGAGTAGATTTGTGTCTTTATTCTTGGTCTGGAAAAGGGATAATGGTAAGTGTACACAGTGTAATGTAATATAAAATGTTCCTGTTTTAAATTAAATTGCCCAATCTACAATTTATTGAGGGAATATTTGGAGGCGTAGAGATATGGACGGACATCGGGCACAGAAGAAGAAGAGGCAGCAGAGGAGCACTTTTAAGTTAGTCAATTGATCAGGAACACTAAGTAAGATGGCAAGCGCAGTCTACTCGTCAAATACCTTCTCACAGTGCATCTCACTTAGTAAAAGCTGCCAAATAAACACAAATAATAGCAGCGATTAAGACTTATCTACAGCACTTTGCAAAGACATATAACCCCCTTGGCAGAGGTTTATTAAGTGTATTAGAATGCCCTGTTCATTTACTAATACAACATTTATTAACATTAATTTTCATTACTTCAGCATGAATTATATAAAGAATTACAAAATACAGGTATAGAAACAGAACAAAAAACGGTTGGCTATTTGGCAGACTAACATGCAAAGGCCTTCATAAGAAGAAAGGTTTACTTGTTTTGTGTTACCGCATATTCTAAACATACATTTGTCAGTAGTAGTAATGTAGACAGTGAAATAACCTTACCGTTTGTAATAATGGTACAGGCCTACAACTTTCATACATAAACTAAAGGTTTGATATGGTGGAGATCCTTGTTGTTTCACGTTTCAGGTGGAAAAACGCTGGTCTAAGACGAAGAAGAAGAAGTAATGGTTTTCAGTTTCTGAGTTATCAGGGGTAGGGGTAGCGATAGTGGTCCATGTTATAGGTCAATGGTATTACGTTACAACTGTTTATTAGCAGAGCACCTTTGCTCGCTCTGTCTTCATCTCATTTAGTTGAGCTGTTGTGATAGCTGCAAGGACCCTCACTTTGAAGAAAATAGCTCCCTGAAGCTTGGATTTGTAAATAGTTGGACAGAGTTCACAGCATGCATCAGTGTGAGAATATAACCTATTACACATGTACACACGCACGCACGCACGCACGCACACACGCACACGCACACGCACACATCAAGAGATCCTTAAAATAGGTCCAAGAATAGTGAAGAAGAATCAATTGAAATCAGGGTGCAGTTTCCAAGAACGTTGTCCCAAATGGATAATAGAGACAAGGTTCAATGTTGAGGCCGGACTCTCTTCTAGTCTCTGTTACTCTCCCAGATTGTGCTCCATTCATCACCAACAACAGTATGTCAAAACTAGGGCTGTTAAGTGATTAATTATTGTATCGCAATTAATCACGATTGTCCATAGTTAATCTAAATTGCCTTTATTTTCTATCTATTTTACTTTTTTACTTATCTATTATTTTCTTTTATTGTATGACAATGTTTATACGCGAAGCACTTTGAGTCTGCCTTGTGTATGAAAAGTGCGTTATAAATAAAGTCGCCTTGCCTTGCCTTGCCTAAATTAATCGCAAAATATGAACACATTTTTATTATCTGTTCATAATGCACCGTAAAGTGAATTCTTCAAGTTTTGAATGCTCTAATAATAATAATCAACATGGGAATGGAAAACATACAGTATGTTTGTTTTATGTGATTGTATTATTTTCGTGGAAATCAAGTATGAACAAAAAACACAATGCAGTGTGCGCTCTCCACTGGGATGCAGGCTGGTTATTAATCCTATAACCAAGATCAATGAAACAGGCTAGATGAAGGTGTGGCGAATTAGTGGCTGAAATGATGAAACGGAAATCACATTATTGTCTTGTTATCGCCCAGCCCATATGTAAACACACGACAAGGGCGGGGCTATGGGATACGTTCCAATAACTTCCTGTACTCCAAACACAGAGAATAGTGTAACCCCCCCAGACCCTCTCCATGCTGAACAATCAGGAGGTGGGACACCGCGGTGAGGAATGGCGCCCAAACCGGTTGGTCTCTGGAAGACAAGAGAAGACGGCTGGAAGTCTGGCCTGGAGGGGACAGAACCAGGATGAACACAAAACGCTCGCTGTGTGATCACCTGACCACCACCTTGTCCGTCAGAGAGGAGGACCAGGGCAGGACAAAGGTGAAGCCATATCAACTCATTAGGAGCTCACGCACACTTTTCCTCAAAACGCCTCTGTGCACACGGCAGGTGGTTTGTGCACTCTATGCTTTTGGATTGCGTCCTAATACAATCCTTTGAGGTTGGTGCGGTTTCCTCTGAAGAATCTGCATATTAGATCAAAAGCAAACATGTCATGGCAGGACAAACTCTTATCATGGGTCTGCTTCTTCCATGTACCAGGGCACGTTGGCCCCCACTTTCTGGACCAAGCGGTTATGGGGTCTCATTGAGAGGAGAGCTCACTGAGGGGCCCCTCCGAAGACGGGACGCCCTCCAGGAAGGCTTAGAGAGGCCCCTGAACGGGAGCATTATCGTGGTCCACTGCAACACACTTTGTGCTCTCTTACCCTCTCTGAGCTGTGTACGCCACTTAAAGCTAGGGTGGGCAAATTCATTTAGACGCATTTTCTTTCATATTAGTTGGAATTCTTTGATCATCCCCAACAGCAACCAATTCATTAAATGCGCTGACAACAAAAATGAGTAAAATGTTGTGTCGCACGCCTGCAAGAAGCCTAACCAATCGTTTCATTCTGGCCGAATGAAACTACGATCGATCCTACAATGTGTGTGGTGTCGTCGCTGTGTGTCTGCTATGTGTTGCTGGTTTCATGTTAATAACAGAGTTGGAAACCAAACCTGCAAATTTACCTGATGCAATTGAAACTCCAGAGTACTCCAGAGTACAAAATTGAATTATAAGAGAGTATAGTATAGAGTATAAAATTGTACCTAGTTCCCCTTTGCAGAGCAATAAATGGGGTACTTCCTCCAGTGTTTTTTTTTTTGTGACAGAGGAACTTTTGGTAGTTCTAAGAATCATGAAGTGTCATAAAGTGTAGCTTTATGACATGTGTTGCATCAATGCTTACGCGCCAGGGGACCACTACGTCTGTCCTCTGAATAATATAATCCGAATATCATTCATACACCACAACCGCACCGCCCTGCCGACGTGGCGACGGTTAAGCTGGGGGAGTACCAGAGGCCTGTGTGGAGGTGGTGGCGGTGGAGGTGGTGTCCTCCTTGAGGGTCATTGGGTTTCTGACCCCTGGAGGATGTGATGTTGTTAGTAAGGAGGCGTGGGGAGCACCAGTACCGTGCTCAGGAGGGTATTGGCAGTTGTCTCTGAGTTGCCTGCATTCCTTGAAGCAGCGGCCTCCTGCCCGGCTGCAGCTCTGCTGTTGGGAGGCGTCTTGGAAGACCTTTCAGTGGGGCTGCTCCCAGCTGCTCCCAGCTGCTGCCAGCTGCTCCCAGTTGCTGTGTGGTGGTTTGTGTTGGCCAGGCCGGGCAGGTGTGCCGCCGTGGAGGGTGAGCTTGTGCATTTTTGCGTTTTGAGTTCTTTTTGCTTTCATTTCTCTCGGTCCTTTTAACAGCATCAATCACGGGGCTGCATTCTTTGGATTAGAATTGAGTGCACGATAGTTCAACAGAACTGTAGAACTCATTGTACTCATGTGTACATGAGCCAGAATGAAACGCAGAATGGTCCAAAACAAAAGAAAAACACGGATGGATTCATCGATGAATCTATGGCCATGGTTTTAATGGATTTCTAATGCTAAATAAACATTAAATAGACACTAAGTTTACCAATAGAGGGAAAAGTTAAGTGAACTTTTTTTTTTGGATAGCCGCCAACTTCAAAATATCCGACACACCCAATCGTAAAGATAAGCATTCCAAAGTGTCTCTAATGGTCAAAACACACAAACTTGACACAAAGTTTGCCTTTGCTTGCATTTTGCTTATTTGGTTTAAAAGTTAGAGCTGAGACCTTTTTCAGGCAGCAGCCATATTGAATTTGGCCGCCATGGCGACGCCAGGGGTGGCAGGCTCGGGCACTCGCGCTAAATAATTTGAGCGTGCCCTGGGCTATATCTGGTCCATTTGGTGATTGTAGACTGATTCGCGCAAACTAGTGCCGCTTTTCCACCGACAGTACCAGCTCAACTCGCCACGACTCGGTTTGGTTCCAGGCATGTCGCGTTTCCATCTAAAAAAGTACCTCTTCAACGTGGGCGGGTCGTAGAAAAGAACGGGGCGGGTCGTCATTAGGGTTTAATCCCGGGAGATGGGATTCCCGGGAAATCTGATCAAGACTGATTCCCAGGAAAACGGGAAATAAATAAAAATATAATTAAAAAAACGCAATGAGTGCGCGTCTATTGTTGTCATACGGTAACGTTGATGGAGGCGAAACTCGAGCCCTGGGAAAGGAACGACACAAAAACGAAACAGTGAAACGCTGATCCGTGTCCCCCCGGGAGCGGGTCCGTGGACTCCAGCCACGCCGGACACACACAACCACACCGGACACACACAACCGACACACACGGCGAAACGCTGATCCGTGTCCCCCTCGGGAGCGGGTCTGTGGACTCCAACCACACCGGACACAACTTAACTTTGAGTGATTATTCCCGTTTGCAGCCGTAGGCCAATCAGTGGCCAGCAGCCTGTTTACGTCACACAAAAGTACCAGCCCAGCTCGCTTGGAACCTCGACGGAGGTGCTACTGGTACTTTTTTGACGATGGAAACGCAAAAAAGGCGGGTCGAGTCGAGGTGAGTTGAGGTACTGGTACTGTCGGTGGAAAAGAGGCATATAAGTCCCTCATCTACTAGTCAAGATGAGTTTATGCTTTAGTGTAAAATACTGTTGCTTAACTTTGAGTGATTATTCCCGATTGGACGGGATGATGATAAGTGGAAGTGCATTCTTTAATACAGCCGTGTTTTGGAGATGTGAGGTTTTGAGATAGTTTCCCTGTTTGTTAACTAAAAGTAGGCTCTCACTCTTTCAGAGAAAGTTTGTATCTAAAATGAGACAGCTGCGACACAACTGCACACTGTTATGTTATCAAAAGCAACCCATATTCACGTACCAAGGTGCACTCAAACCGCCATTGAGATGATAATGTCTTGGTGTGAATGTGATTGACCGGCAAGAGGCCTTCCACAAACCATCATTGGTTTGTGGCCAACGCCCTGATGGGAGCGAAATCTAAATGGGCTCATACAGAGGCCAGCACACACTCCACCAGAACACATATCTCACCGAGCGTTTCCTCCACTAATAGCTGCCGGATGGCTGTGGCATTGTACGTGTTGGCAAACACACACACACACGCAGTGTAGACCGTGCGTACACTGTCTGCATGTGTGCGCACTTCGCGTGTGATGACTTTAAAAGGTGACTTCCACACACCAGGGGAATCAAGCAAACAAAGCTTTGGGCCCGGGCAATCAGACAATCAGAATTTGTTGGTAGCGTAGCGCTTGCCAAAGAACTGATTTTCTTTCCATGTGCTTTTCCAGAACAATCCCATCTCGTTAATTGGACAGGTCAACAGGATGGCCTAATGGACTCAGCGTTCCAAAACGTTCCTTGTGTCCTGCACCCGGGAATCCAGGGAGGATTTATTCCGATGGATGTTATGACAGATGTTAGGGGTTAGAAGATGGTGTGAGTTTGGGCGTGCACGTAAATCATCGCCGCAATACTGATAGCCATAGGTTGACGGTTTTATCTAGTGTTACACCATAGCGTGCAGGAATCTTGGCACCTAGGACTGTCGATAGGATCCATGTAGGGACGGACACACACACACACACACACACACACACACACACACACACACACACACACACACACACACTAATGCCAATATGAACAGTGTGGTATGCGGTTGGACTGGTTTCAGCTGGCCCTTTGCACGGCACGAGCTCTGAGATGGGTCTTGAGCGGTATGAACAGAATGTACTCACTAGCCGGTTCCACTCTCGAGTCTCTACGCTAACACACAACATCAACCGACCAATTTATTGACAATACTCCCTCTTTGCAATAGTCCAGAGCTATTGTACTATTTGAAGCGGTTCTGGAATATTTTTACATAATACAAATATATATCTATATATATATATATATAGATATATATATATATCTATATATATATATATATATATAGATATATATATATATATATGTGTGTAAACGTATGTAATATATTGTATTTGTTGTTTCCTCTGCTTTACTTCTTTAATTGACTGTGTGGTCAATGAATCAGAATCAGAATCCTTTTATTTGTCATTGTACAGTGTACAACGAAATTGTAGCAGCATCCAAGTATACACACAACATATAAATAGTAAAAGACTAAAAAGTACAAGGCAGTCATGCAATGTACGCATAAAAATATTAAATAGATAATATGTACTGTTTTTTACAATTATTGCACGATTGTCCTTGTGTGTGTGTGTGTGTGTGTGTGTGTGTGTGTGTGTGTGTGCGTGTGTGTCTGTCAGTGCCCGTTTGTGTTCAGCGAAGTGATGGCTTGTGGGGCAGGATATTATGCTATTGAAATACACTCACACACACAAACACACACACAAACACACACATACACAGACACAATGCATAGAAAAACAAATACACCATTTCCTGATGATAAATACAGCAGGTTGCATAATACCAGACAAAAGGATGTCTATAAGGATGTTAAGAGGCTAATGTTAAAAACAGATCAGAGTCTCACTAACGGTGATGTGTGTATGATTTGTGTAACACCTCCATAAGGCTTCAGCACATACACTACACATACACCAACTCATCAGCTAGGGACACACCACGAATCTGCCTACTCCAGAAGTACTTCTGGGACCTAATGAGCGCTGGTAAAGGATAACACAAAACACACACATTTCTTTTGTGGAAATTGAATAGAAGTAGCTTATTCAAATCTAGGGGAAGTCCTCATAGAGACAAGACTATCCTGTTCAATCCTTTATCCGAGGATACCCCTACAACCAGCCCAGTCCCGCTCCTGGGGCCTCATTTATAAAACTCTGCGTAAAACCCTCCCTAAAACATTGCGTACGCCCGAACCTCAGAATCTGCGTACGCACAAAAATATTCAGATCTATACAACTGTGCGGCGCACACCTCTACGCACTCTTCTCGTTATAAATACCAACGTGTGTTGAAGTTTGCGCTCGTGCACGAGCGTGCACAAGCGCCATGCTCCTCCCAAGTTCGTCCCATAGTAGTCCTTATAAGGTCAATGCTAATTAACCAATGAATATTCCTAGTATATAAGGAGCCTTTGCTGACCTATCATTACGCGGGAACACACGCGTGCATTACACGCGCTCGCGTCTCCTACCCCTCGCTAAATTCTTGAGCATTCTTGAGCATGCCATATTTTAGCCCGTAAGAATACAGAGGCCAACAGGAGCATTATTTATTGGCCTTGTGCCAATATGATAATTAATTACTATGTCCTATAGGCTAATTTAATGTAGGCCTACATATATATGTATCAGGAAAATGAATACAACTTAAGTGATACAGTTGGTCTGGCCGAGGATTGTGATTTGAATGGGTTGTAGTGTGTTGAACATAATATTGCCTTAATTCATATTTCATAATGGGTGCTTTTTATAAAATGAATAAATAAATCCAAAGTCTATGTAGTAGTAATGTGCGTTGGGTATCGGGAGGCATAGACATCTTATATCAGATGTCTATGTTGGGAGGTAGCGTGTTCTTCTTCTTTTGGCGTTATTGGCGGTTTGCAAACCGATATGGTGCATTACCGCCACCAACTTCCTGTTGTTGTCTCTGGAGATCACTGTTTGAAAAACTTTGCGGGACCTTTACTCCAGGGTGAAAGGATGCGTAGAACTGCGCACTCGTTTCCGCAAGGAATTTTTCTATAAATCACGACGTTGGCGGTGAAAGTTGCGTACGCACATTTCATCCCTGTTTCCGCAACATTTTCGTGCGCAGAGACCTTTATAAATGAGGGCCCTGGTCTTCTTTTTACTCTCTGAGACTCTGTGATACTCGCTGTCAAGGCCCTTGCCGTGTTTTGGCCAAAAAGTTCCACTTACGATACGATACGATACTACTTTATTTGTCAGTTTGCGCTGAAATTCTTTTTGCATCCCTGGGCAAACTCATTTAAGAACACACTGCAAAGACTACAGCCAACGGCCAATTGGCACGTACGTTCTGCGCCTGCATGAGAGGAAATACCTCTCCCTATCGGCAGGTGGTGGTAGTCTGTACTCATCACTAAAAAAGGGGAACTGCAAGACCTATAAACAAGAAAAAAGAATGAACAAAGTAGCGTTTGCCTGCCATTTCACACCACTCTCGCTCACCACTTCTTATCGAGAATATGTGAAAGAGAGGACTGATGATGATGAAAATTAGACAATCCTTTTGTGTGTGCTATCTCGACGAATACGTGCTGCTTTGCTCACTCCTGTGTCTCTTCTCGTGCACTGAGAGAAGCTGAACAGCCAATCCGAGCGGCTTCTCTCACCGCCGTCCCCGATTCAACATGTCGAACCGGCCGAAACAAACAGCAGACAAGGGCCGACTAGTGCCGAGGGCCGACTAGTGACGAGGGCCGACTAGTGACGAGGGCCGACTAGTGACGAGGGCCGACTAGTGCCGAGGGCCGACTAGTGACGAGGGCCGACTAGTGACGAGGGCCGACTAGTGACGAGGGCCGACTAGTGCCGAGGGCCGACTAGTGACGAGGGCCGACTAGTGACGAGGGCCGACTAGTGACGAGGGCCGACTAGTGCCGAGGGCCGACTAGTGACGAGGGCCGACTAGTGACGAGGGCCGACTAGTGCCGAGGGCCGACTAGTGCCGAGGGCCGACTAGTGACGAGGGCCGACTAGTGACGAGGGCCGACTAGTGCCGAGGGCCGACTAGTGACGAGGGCCGACTAGTGACGAGGGCCGACTAGTGACGAGGGCCGACTAGTGCCGAGGGCCGACTAGTGACGAGGGCCGAGGGCCGACTAGTGACGAGGGCCGACTAGTGACGAGGGCCGACTAGTGACGAGGGCCGACTAGTGACGAGGGCCGGATCTTTTTTAAGCTTTTGAAGTTATGACAACCCTGACACCATGTTAATACATGTTAATACATGTTAATACATGTTAATACATGTTAATACATGTTAATACTTCGCTACAAAATCATGGGCCTATTGTTGGCTAAGCACAGTGGGCATACCACTTCTAAAATACAAAAAAGCAAACAAACAAACAAACGAACAATCCATCTCTGCAATCCTACTTTGAATCTACTGAAAGTTAGTCTCAAATTTGCCATTGTAGTTTACATAAAAATCTCTAAGAGTCAATAGTTAAGTGGTTATTGTTTCTCTCCATTAAATAGTATTGTCCTGAGCAGGCCCTGCAACTGAAAATGTAGGCTGTGAATTAGAAGGGATTTAGGATGTCCAGTCACCCTGAAATGGACTAGAATGCAGGAAATCGCATCTTAGAAATTCAACATTTTCTGGGGGAGGACCCCCGGACCCCCCTCAGGGCCCCGGATGTACACAACGTCTGGCTCCGCCCCCGACGCTCCCTGAGGGCCGCCCTTGTCTTCGGCTCGGTGTGTCACCTTCTGTTTAACTCGTCACAAACCGTCAAAACACATGACGAGGGCGGGGCTATCGGATACCGTCCAATCATGACCTGTTCTCTAACGCCGCATTCACGCTACATGCGTCCGTCGACGGATCTCACTGACTTTGCACGGGGCGCTTTGAAATGCATTGTGGGTCCGTCCGTTCTGTCTGCCCCGTGGCCTGCGTGAAAAGTTTAGAAATGTTCAACTTTTCGGGCAGTGACGGACGGGTCCGTCGGCCAATCAGATCGCGGTTATGCGCGGTTATACACTACTGTGACGCTACTTGGACTCTGTCCAATGAAATCGCCTTTGTGATACAACCCGGGAAAACACGTGGATACGTCAAAAAGCCGACCGGCAGCGGGGGAATTTAAAAATGGAGGAGAAAGTTATCATTGCTGTGGGCAATCGCCCAAAACGGTTTGTCCTGTCCCTGTACAGAGGGCGACACTCTGCTTGCGACTGCGGGATCCATTTTGCAATAACAACAACAAGCAGGAAGAAGCAGGAAAAAGACGGCTTTAAGCGGTTTAAGCGATTTGATTGGCTGCAGGCTGCGTCTACAAAGACACGCCCTGGGTCATCTGTCGACGGACGCATGTAGCGTGAGTGTACGGTAAGTTTAAAAAAATGCAAAAAGGTGCAACCCCCACCATTCCTATTGGGTTACCGTTAGACAGAAGCCGCCCTCTCTAGGGGGAGCAGTTGGCGGGCGGTGACACCTGATCAACTGTGAGGGAAGGCCTTTCAATGCTTATCCCAACCCCCGCAAACGCTCGCTGTTCCACTCATCAAGAACAGTGAGGGACAGCGGTCTGGCAGGGAGGGGGATGGGAACCGGACAGAGTGGACGCCACCGTAACAGTTGGATCAACTCCTCAGGAACAGTGGGGGGTAGGAGACAGATGTCAGGGAGGGAGGTGGGCAAAAATAGGGGGGGTGTCAAAACCATATTTACTGTCGGATCAACTGACACTGGGGGTCAGAGACAGGGTTGATCACCTGCTTTGGCAATGCAAATGTATGTTTCTCATGCCAATAAAGCTTTTTTGAATTGAATTGAATCTAAATGTATTGTCTGGCAGGGAGGGGGATGAGGGCAGGGCAAAGGTGTAATCTTATAAACGGTTTGATCAGCTAACAGGGGGGTCAGAGCGAGGGCACGGGATGGACACAGAACGAGGTGAAACCGTATAAACTGTTTAGGAACGATTGCATTCTTCAAATTGAATCACAACTCAGTTAGAACGAGTGCATTCGTCTTTAAATCCACAGATCATTTTGAACAACCAGTAGTGGTGTGGATCACAACTGCTAAACAGATAAGGAACACACTGTGACTGATTGCACTTCCTGTACCTGTTGATACTGCAATACAGCAGTCAGCCAAAACCCAGTTCAGCACAAATGATCTGCTAAATCAATTAGGAGGGCAGAGCACAAAGACTTCCTTTAAAGTGGTACCACAGTTTAATTAAATGGTTTAGCACACACACACGAGCACATTCTTAGCTTAGCTCAACCGGCAGATCATAACGGTGGCACAACGGTTCCCACACGTCCTATACACCTGGCCAGGCCTGCAACCCATGAGAGATTTGAAGGACGTGCCCCCTTTGAGGATGTTCTTTATTCAGTGCAGTGGCTTTCCCAACATAATCAAGAGCACCGACTCTTGTCTCCCTAAGGTGGGACAGAGTCAGCCGCCTGTTCGCCCAGACCCCCCCCCCCCCCCCCCCCCCCTTCCCCTCTGTTCTATCGCCCCTGTCCTGCTCAGGGGTGAAAGAGGCCATGCATTGGAATTCCTTGTTCTCTGTATGTCAGCTTAACGCTCAGTATGTGGTCCCAAAGCCACTTCCACCACTTCTAAGTCACTCTTTCCCCCCTTATGCCAGCAAACCGGATATTCCTATGTTTAGTGTTCACGTAATAGACAATTCTGTATGCCGGTGGGGGGAATGGTTGGTGGAATAAGAAGAATTTAAGATGTACTCGACAAACTCTGCACCAGCGGCTGTAGCTGTTTGGTAAAAGGCGACAATGGGAGAGTCTGATTTGCTTTGGTCACACAATCATAGTTTCCGCCGTGTCTTGAAAAATAATATACATGAAAATAGAACAGTGGAGCAAAGCTGGACAGGGGGGGCCACACTGAACACAACGTCTTGCTTTGCCTTCACTCATTCAACTCTCAGTGATTTTGAACTTTCTTTATTCGTTTTAGTCACTCCTCGTCTCCTGCATCTGGGATTTCTGGTGTCACTTTTTTTCCCACAGAAAGAAAAATCCAACTTTATAACTTGTTTACCGACTCGACCGATTTGACTGTGCAGACCACAGACACCGGCTGGGGCACCGACAAAGTACGACTGGAAGGGCAGAAAGAGCGAAGAGTCAAAACAAATTACTCAACTTAACCTTCAGCCTGTTTCACCGTGACACAACAGCCACCCAGACTAGCACGTCTCCAACAAACTCTTTCCTAAACCACACTGTTCTTAATATAGCGAGGGCAGACGGTGGGTGTGGAGTGGAGGCACACACGGAGTGTGTGAGCACACAGCAGCCACCTACACGCGCTCAATTTCAGTCAATTTAAAGGGGAATGTTACTCCAATGTTACTGTTGTAACTGAAGTTCAGCAATCAGCTTGCTTGCCGCAAGCTGATTGATCGCAAAGATTTCTGATTATTGTTCTCAAGGATCCAACAGTGTCAGAACCGACACCCAGTTCAGTATTCATTCATTATGCTGCAAATGCAATGGCTTTCATCAGTGGGCCATATGCTCAATCTCCATTGTATGACCTCATTTGGCGATAGTGACTTGACAGACATTTATTTGCATGAAAATCTTTGATATTGATACTTTCATGTTGACCTAATTGGATTTCATATTTTAACTTCATAAACAAACAACAAATGATAAGGTCAGATTCTTTGGGGATTCTGCATGCAGTTCATGAGCCTAGTCCAGAGGCAGAAAGTATGTCTGGGAATACTGAAACTATCTCAAATGACAACAACAAGCCGTGTTGAGTACAGGTTGCAGAAATGAGCGTCGGTCACCACTGGAGAAGGTAGAAGGATCATTACACAACATGGTGAAGTGTTGTCGCCATAGTTTGTGTGACCTAAATATAGTGGCATCTTGTGATCTGAGTTCCCAGCAACACACTTAATGGTCTTGTGGACATAGCTGTAGCTGTTTGAGCAATTAAACATTACGCCCATGTTATTTCAGACTAGAAACATGATCCTTAATGTTTATCTTTCTCCTTCCCTGCAAATACTGTTTTCTCCTTGCAGCCGCATCATGCCTCCGCCTGTAATACAGATCTGTCCTACTGCCCGACACAATGGTCGTCTTAGTTTTCGTCATATTACAATACAATTACTTCCATGACGGTATTGAAACTATAATGGCTGATTTCAGAACCCAGTTACTCAGGATCAGGGAATGTGATGGAAAAAAGGATCGCACGTGGAGTGCTTTATCTTTTCGGCAAATGACTGTGTCTGTCAAACAGAGCCACTTGGACAGAAACTGGACATTTGAACACAGACATTGTTGAAGCCAACGTCCCTGACCCTTAATGGGCTTTTGGGCCAACACTTTTTTAATGCAACATGCCATAGCTCTATTGGCTACAGCACAGCGCTACTGGAATGCCCGTTTGACCTGAAAATCAATTTGATTTACATCTAATTGGAGAGAAATCTAATTGTGCCGGTCAAACCTGGGTTGACTTCAAATACATGTCCGGATTCAGTTAAAATCCAGGATCACCCCAATGATTTGTGTACACATTCTAAACACCGGCCAGTGCTGTGGTCTCGTGTTTAGCCTATAATATCTCTGGTTAGAGCAGTTAAGAAATGAACTACCATTACAACCTCCACCCTGAACGGGATGTACCCTGTACATCACAAGGCAGACTTGTGACCAACCAAGTTGCAAGGCAGAGAGAAAGAAAGCTAGAATGCAAAATAGAGGAGCCAGGTTCTCTATTTTCTTCAGGTTGCCTGATGTGAAACCGTCATGGATGTTATCAATGCTGTTAAGTACTAGAAAGTCATGCTAAAGTAGAGGTATCTTTGTTGAAAGACACTCTAGTAAGAGTTATCTCATCTTGTCATCTGTGAGAAAATCACTTGAGTAAATGACATAACGTAAGCTGAAATTAAATGTACTTAGATATCAGTATTTAATCTAATTGCCAAAGATTTCGTCAAAGACAAGAAGACGTAAATCTTCGAGATGGCAACACTAAGTATCAAAAGGAAAAAAGGAAAAAGAAACAAAACTTGTTTATTTTGCTCGTTGCTCGTTGCTAGGACGTTTGAATCCTTGATATAAAGCTTAACTTGGCTGTGAATAAAGCCCACGTTGTTTGTCTTGGGGAGTCATGCTTTCGCTGTAGTTTACGGACAAGCGGTTGTGATTTTGTGATGATTTGTTTACATTGACTGTGGTGAAGTCAATGTAAAAGTCAAATGGAGTTCAGATACTTTAAAACATAACTTAAGTTCTGTAACAAAGTCGTCATCGGCCTCCTTCTTGACTTTACACCCCTGGACGTTGGAGGGGAATGGGGGTCCAGGGGGGTCAGGAGGATGGGAATTGGCTCAGGCTCATGGCTAAATGCCATGTAGGTCTACAATGCAGAATGCATTGTACATGCATTGTATAACAACGTGTGCGCTTGAAGTGTATTCTGTGTCCAATCTTACATTGTAGGAAAATTATATCAGAAATGTGAGTAAAAAGGCTATGAAGATATCAAGACAAAATGCATGCGGATTAACTGTTCATTCATCACCCTACCAGGGCTTCAACGAGGGGGCGATGCCTGTTCCCTCCCCTTGCTCTAGGGACGCTAAAGTGAATCCTTCCCCCCTCACAAGCTCACATGTGTCCGGGGACAGCAGCCGATCCATCTCCCACTGAAGCTCAAGGTAGGTTTTTAGCACGCGTTGACGGATCCTTTCTAAACGCCACCCGTGTGTCGGGCCGGTTTATATTTCGGTAGTATTATTCATAAGAGGGAGAAGTGTGAGTCATTGTTAGATGGCGTTTTTAACGTCACTGGAAACTAGGTTATTCTACGTTTTCCTTCGGATGCGATGTATTTATTCGTGGCGGGTGAACGTTGTGCTTACACACAGGCTATAATTACATCCATACAAGTTATGTGTTCCTCTGAAGCGAGTCACCCACCGGTGTTTCGTTACAAGTCGTCAGCATGCTGGCTTTGTTTACCCCGGGACTCCGTTTAGCGCCAACGACCCCCCGAGTGCCCACACACACACACACGCACACACACACTCGCACACTTTAAACGTCCTCGCTGTGGTTCACATTGTGTACCATTGTGTTGTTTTAAATAATAAAGTCATCGATCCGTGTTACCATTCATGCTCAGAAAAACGATTATCCCGTGACTATTAAAGCACGTGAATGGCGTTATAGCCTAAATGTTATCAAATGTACTGTGAGGGTATGTGGGCTTGCGATTTCACGTCATTGTTTATGATCCGATCCGACCAAATCGATGCAGAGTGGAGCATGCCGACCGGTTGGCCGGCTCGGTCGTGAGATATGCCCTCTGTAGGTGGGCGCACCGCCGGGTCCCGACCCGGGACATCTTCACACATCCATATCTGTTTAAGTCCTTGTCCGGTGTGGGACACAGAACAGAAGACGGTCTTTGTTTTTCCTACACAGTGTTCTTGCGTCAGATTCACAGCTGGTTAAGTTGAACTGTTCCTTCTCTGGAAACGGTTCACAACCAACCAGTTGGTGACTTGATATTCATAGCCTGATATAAAGAGGCTGGTGTTTGAAGTAGGAATTCTCATCCAAGTAGGCTATGCATGCTGACCTATTCATCACTGTGTGTGTGTGTGTGTGTGTGTGTGTGTGTGTGTGTGTGTGTGTGTGTGTGTGTGTGTGTGTGTGTGTGTGTGTGTGTGAATTTGACTTGACTGGCGGGAAATTCGAATAGGCAAGAGAGGGTTAAGTAGATGACAAAAGAATTGGCGATGCGTGTGTGTGTACACATCGTTTTTTTTGCTGAGTGCCCCCGTTTCCTTCTTGCCTCGATGAGTCCCAGTATTTTATTTGCTCAGTAAATGCAATGTTGACATGGGACTGGTATATTTGTTTAGATAGTCATACAATGGATACATACAGTCATACAATAGTCAAACCGTTAGTCATACAATGTGCTGTTTAAGAATTACCATTTCCTTTTCATGAATGTAAGAAAGTGTATTGTATATGATATGATGGCTGAGACAGCCAGAGGTCTTAATTAACCTTATCTTAATTTGTCTTGTGGAAGTTGAAAAGACGTGAAATTGTATGAGGTGAAATAATCGTGCTATTTGATTTCCCGCAGCTGTCGTGGCTTCATATTTAAATATGCGATCCTGTCCTTGGTCTTAGGGCAGAGAAACCCATCATGAGGGAAGATGGAGTGTGACAGTGGATCATTAACGTCAGCGCACTGTGGAGGGCCGCTGACGCATGACGCCACGCCACGCCTGCTCGGCCGCAGTGCCACGAGATCCGCGGTTTCTGCGAGAAGTTGAAATATGTAATGTCAAACGTGGGAGTCACTCCTTCACACATTTGGCCGTGGAACATGTCCGTAATGAATCCCAGCTTCACGTTTCACCGGGGAGGAGGGGGGGGGGGGGCTCCCTAGGCGGTTGGTTGTAACGTGTAACACAGTGTTTGCGTTCTGTGTCCACTTATTTTTATGTTTACAAAAAGGACGACAGATTGGGGTGATGCCCAGGACTGCCCGGGGTACTGTGAAGTGTAGCCGTTCTATCGCTGTGCGTTTATTGATTTGTGTTTCGGGTTTTCTGCACGCTGCCTAGTGGGAAACGCAAAGTGGCCATGTGGTGGAAGTGTGGTGTGTGCGGTTCTTCCCAGGCTCGGCTCGGTTACTTTCAATGTGTTTGAGATTAGGATTAGGATTGTTTCTTTTAGGAAAAACACAAGGTCGTTCGTAAATTGCCCACCTGAAAGAACTACTATGTGCCCATGAATCACACTTTGAAACTCAGTTTCATTTTAATGAAAATCTGAAGTTATAGACTTCTCTGTGCTTTTGTTGAATTTGAATGGCAACAGATACCAATTTCCCTCAAATGTGTGCAATTGACTCACTGGACAGCCCTGCTCAAACCTGGCCTCACAGTGCAGAACGCTCAGTTCAACACAGCAAGGTAGAAGCCCCTGTGCATTTCAGAAAACCTTGTGACACATAGCTGCAGCTGTAATTTCATTGGCTATAATAAACCGGGGCCTGGTTTTGCCAAGCTGTCGTAAACACGACCGCAGGGTTGGGTTAGCCTCTAGTATAACACTCTATTTGGTTGTCAAAACGAGGCAACAACATCACTGTGCTTCAATTGGATCACAATGTAGGGGGTGGGGGGGGGGGGGGGGGGTGGTGGACTTGGGTCAGTCTAGGCCCTCCCTATTTGGAATAGGAACCAGACGACGGACATCATCATCATCTTCATCACTTTTCCCCCCTTGGCACCAGTGGGCTTGGGGTGGTCCTGTCTGAACATACGGTCCAGCAGTCGCATTAGTTAATTTCTCTTCATCATAGTTCTTCTTATTTGTGATATGTCCATACATGTTTGGTTTACCGTGTTCTCTTACTACGGGACTCCTATTATTATATCCTGTGTGGTTCCAAACCCAATGTTAATAAGCATCTACTCAGGTCAAATTTTCTCCGAATTTGCTCGGAAATACTGTCATTTCCCCACTGACTACATCCAGCTGAAGCATCGTGCTAAATAACGCATCATGTGCTTTTCATCTACTCAGTAGAACCTGAACTCTGTGGGGGGGGGGGGATCAGCAGTATGTACGTTGTTTCATTATGCTGCAGCTGGACGTGTGTAGCGAGTAGCGGCCCTCGACTGGCCCCAGATGGCAGGCCGCGTCGCTGCGCTGACTGTCCTCACAGTGGGTGTGCTACAAGCACACGGTGTCGTTTGGATACAAACAAAAAGCTCTATTGAAGGCCCCCAGCTGCACTCACGACCGGCTCCTCAAGGTTATGATGATGTCACTTGACCGTGGGAACTACTGTGCAGGGCAGTTTAAATAAAAGGCTTTTATACCGCCTCCATCCCACAACGATGCATTTGACCATTTGACGATGTGCTAATCCTATCTGGAGTGTGTGTGTGTGTGCGGGTTTTTCGGCTGGACATTCTCTATTCTAACGTAAACTAAATTCTGTTTCTATAAATATGTTTCTCATTCAAGTGGGATGCCAAATTGCGCAGCTTAATGCTGTTGTGTATAACGACTCAAAAGATTGTGTTCTTTAATGGAGCCAATGAGGTTGCAAAAGATGCTTCTCTGTTTGGGTGAATCTGTCACTGAGAGAGGGAGAGAGAGAGAAATGGATGAAGCAAAGCATCATGGGGATTTGTTACCGTAGCCAGGCTGGCCTCACCAGAAGTTGCACAAAACCATTTGGCCCAAGCTGAACTCGGTTCCAAGTAAGTTGATCAGATAAGAACACACATTTTAGGCTGGAAAAACTAAACGGTTTCATATTGAAATAGTCGACACTCATGAATAGAATTGTTGAAGAAAGTAAAGATCAGGTTGGCCGTTCAGGCTGGTCTGGTTGGAATTCTTAAAGTCATCTCTCAATAGAACGCATTGTTTTAGTTTGGCTGTCCTGAGCAATTTGAACCACTCGAGACTGCTGTTCTTTTCTCTTGCATTTGCTGAGAATGTGTCCACAAACCACCAGGATTGCAGGCTGGAAAGGAATTGTTTTTTTTTATTTTGCATATAACAAATTCCTGTTCGTAGAGATTTTGTTGCATTGGTTACACCCTTGTTTCTTATCGCAATGTCATTAGCAACATCTGGCCGCATCATTAGTTTCTTCCTGATACAGGCCGTGATATGTTGTATGTAATCTGTTGGTTGTGAAACGTCTTTTTGTTTATATCACAGTTTGGTTCTACCCTGGTAGGTCCCACCCTGGTGTGTTCTCACGAGAGCACAATTTGAATTTGCTCAGCGAGTCACTCTGGGAACGAGCAATATACTCACTCCCCGATTCCCCTGGCCCAGAACCAATCACATCGGTGTATCTGATATAGGCGGGCCAAAAGCGTTGCTGTTTTACCGACCGGATACGGCAAGAGTCTTATCTATTGGTTAGCTCCGCTGGTCTGGATACGTCACCCCTTGTATTCTTCTGATTGGCCATTCAGTTGAACCGTGATTGATCGACCTTGAGTGATTTTTCTTTTTTTTTCTTTTGGCTGACATTTCAGAACTACTCCCGTACCTGTGACCCGGAAAATCATGACGGCCCTTACAGCCCCGAGCGACAGGTAACAATGGAAGAGGTGCCAGTGCCGTAACAGCTGGAATGAGCCCAGGCTGAGCAAATCCATCTGGTCTGACGGCTGTATTAGCACGGCATTGTGCCCGCTCATATTTGACGTAGGTGTCATTGATTGTCTTTCGCTTCTTTCATTTCTCTGCGTTGACGAGCTTGTTTGTTTTAATTTCCCCAGATACAACGCCGTGTGGATCATCTTCTTCATCCTGGGCCTGGGAACCCTTTTACCATGGAATTTCTTCATGACCGCGACCATGGTAACCCTGAGAACCACAACGTCTCTTTAAACAAATCATTTATGAGCCCAAAATGAAGTGCTTGACCTGTGGGAGGCTGGTGTCTAAAGGCGGGGGCGGGGGCGGGGGGGGGGGGCGGGGGCGGTTAGGCTGTACTCAGGAGGATGCACGCTTCCTGTAGTGAAGGGGAGAATTCTTTATCTGCGGCCCCGCCCAAAACCCTCTGGTTTCATCGGGGCCTTGTTGGCTGGCCGCCGGCTAGGTGGGCTTATAAGGGGCCCTGCATAGTTTCTTTAATCCCCCATCATGCCCCCGGGCATGAAAGGTGACTCCACAGCAACACCCCATGCCGGCTTATCCCAGGGTGGATAAACATGGGATGATTCTCAGCGGGGTGGGTGGGGGGGGGGCACGTAGCCGCTGGCCTGAGAGTTGTTTATTTATCGTCTTAGGAACTCTTCCGCTTGTTTTGAGAGTCGTTTTTTTTTTCCAGTGGAATGTATTCTCAGATTGAGTTTATTTGTTTCTAAACAAGCAAGTGTTTCGTTTCCCAAAGTGTTTGTTCGTTCACCGCCGCGGCTCCGGAGAGAAGTGACGGGGGGGGGGGCGACGGAGCGCGTGCCTCCGTCCCGTTCACTGACCGCGCCGTCTCCCCCCTGTGCCCAGTACTTCACCAGCAGGTTAAGAGACCACCACCTGTCCCTCAACCACACCGACGCCAACGCGACCGCCGCCGCCGCCGCGGACACCCGCAACGTCCTGGAGTCAAAGTTCAACAACGTGATGACGCTGTGCGCCATGGTGCCCCTGCTGGTCTTCACCTGCCTCAACTCCTTCATCCACCAGAGGTGAGCCCCTCGACACGGGCCCCCGGTGACACCAGCGTTAAGGGCCCCTCGACACGGGCCCCTGGTGACACCAGCGTTAAGGGCCCCTAACCACGGGCCCCCGGTGACACCAGCGTTAAGGGCCCCTCACCACGGGCCCCTGGTGACACCAGCGTTAAGGGCCCCTAACCACGGGCCCCTGGTGACACCAGCGTTAAGGGCCCCTAACCACGGGCCCCCGGTGACACCAGCGTTAAGGGCCCCTCACCACGGGCCCCTGGTGACACCAGCGTTAAGGGCCCCTAACCACGGGCTGCTGGTGACACCAGCGGTAGCCCATGATGGACACATGCCACTCCTGGCCCAGTGCTGGTCCCTCATCTCTTACAACAGTCACCACCACAGAGGCCTTCTCTCTGTGCTATGGCTCTCTGTGCTATGGCTCTCTGTGCTATGGCACTCTGTGCTCTGGCTCTCTGTGACGCATTCCTTCTTTGAAATGACCTGTTTGAATTGGTAATAATAAGGCCGTGAATTAAGCAAAAAATGTGTAGCTGGATGCATGAGCTGTAAGCCTGGGATGGGGCGCTGAGTGTGATGTTGAATGATTAGTGCGGGCCGAGTTGATGAGAGGCTGGTCTCTGTGCTGGTGGCTAAAGGCTGGGGGGGGGGGGGGGTTAGGCTGTACTCACCAGGATGCACACTTCCTGTAGTGAAGGGGAGGATTCTTAGGCCCAGTCCCATTTCTCTCCCCTTAACAAGAACACTTGCTTTGAGGTGCCCTTAGCTGCAAGTCAGCTCCCGAGCTGGCTAGTGTTCAAGGGTTGATTTTTAAGGGGGAAAAACAGTACTCTCCCTCACTCCCCTAAGTATTGGGACACCCTACCCCTTCGCAAGGAACGTGCAAAATCTAGGGTTAGGGCTCAAATCTAGGGTTAGGGCTCAAATCTTGGGTTAGGGCTCAAATCTAGGGTTAGGGCTCAAATCTTGGGTTAGGGCTCAAATCTAGGGTTAGGGCTCAAATCTAGGGTTAGGGCTCAAATCTTGGGTTAGGGCTCAAATCTAGGGGAAGGGCTCAAATCTAGGGTTAGGGCTCAAATCTAGGGGAAGGGCTCAAATCTAGGGTTAGGGCTCAAATCTTGGGTTAGGGCTCAAATCTAGGGTTAGGGCTCAAATCTAGGGGAAGGGGGGAGAATTGGAACAGGGCCCTTAATCTGCAGGCCCTGTCCAAAACGGCCCTTATTGCACCGGGCCCTGTTGGCTGAGTGGAAAGCTGCACTCTTTGTCCCCGTTATCTGCTGCAAATCCCTTGACCCCTGGAGCCCCCCGCCCCCCCCCCAGCCCCCCCAGCCCCCCCCAGCCCGGCTCCGCAGGTTTGTGTTTGCGTATCAGAACGCTCTGGCTCTGCCATGTTTGCTTGAATTAGGGGTGTGGAAAGGAGGATTTAGGGTAGGCTGACAACACAAACACTCCTTGACCTCCACAAACACGCCCAGGAATGTTTTGCATCTCCCCTGACCCACACGCACACACACGCTTTGTGGTTTTGTTTCTTTATGATAGACTCTGACTCTACTTTCGTCCGTCTATTCTTCAACATTCATTTGTTGTTTAAAAAGACTCCACCGGTTCTAATTCGG
>NC_140277.1:334085-363907 GCF_964030765.1 Micromesistius poutassou | reverse complement strand
CGACGCTGCGGGGAGAGATTGATGTTGACCCTCTGTGGCTTGCTCCATCTATGTTTTATTGTTGTTGTTGTTGTTGTTGTTGTTGTTTACGCCGCGGGTTGTTGTGCAGGAGTTCTTCCAGTACTACATGGAGAGTAACGGATCCAGCCTCACGGCGGAGGAGGAGAACAGGATGGATCTGCTCAAGAAAGGTAAGAGTCTGAGCCCGATCCTGTACCCTGTGGGTCCTATGGTATAGGAACGTGCGTCCGCTGAAGCGCCTCCAATCCCCACATTCCAGGGGGATCAACACGGTGAGGAGTGGGCGGCGGCTATTCAGGGTCACTAGTGTCACTCTGCGGGCGACCGCGTCCACTTGTGGGTGAAAGGGGTTAACGCCTTTTAAGCCCCGTTCCACATCCTAAGTCCTTGTTTAAACAAATATAAGTTTAACCAACGTTTAATTTTTTTTTTTTTTTTTACAGCTGCTGGTTAGGTTAAATGATGTGTGCATGAAATGAAATCCCCTGAATTATTAACTTTGTTTTTCAGTCTAGTCTAGCACATGGGCGGGATAATGTGCTGTTTGGTTGTCTGGTCTCCGTGGAATGCTCTGTGAAGCAGCCAGGGAGCCCAAACCACTAAGAAGCTTCTAGAACGGCCACAGAGTGACAACTGCCTCTTTGTGAGCAGTATAGTTTTATTTAGGAGAGGTGTTTGTGGCTGAAATGATATTTCAGTTGTTGTTTGTTCTGTTTGTCTTTAGCATTTTCCCTTAGCGTCTACTTTTGTTGTATTAGTACTTTGTATTTTTTATTGTATTTTATTTATTTTTATCCTGTGTTTTTCTGCTGCTGCTGGGCTACTGCAACAAACAAATTTCTCCTACGGGGGATTAATAAAGTTGTATTGTATTGTAAGGTGTGTGTGTGTGTGTGTGTGTGTGTGTGTGTGTGTGTGTGTGTGTGTGTGTGTGTGTGTGTGTGTGTGTGTGTGTGTGTGTGTGTGTGTGTGTGTGTGTGTGTGTTTTCTCCTCAGATGGCTCGGGGAGAAGGGCGCTGCAGCGGTGGCAGGCAGGCAGACCCCGTCCGTGTTGAGCATCTTTAAACAGGTCGGCACGCACACGCACGCACGCACACACTAACCCTATTCCCTGTCAATCTTGTCAATTGAAAGCTGTTGGATGGACTTCAACTTTCCTGTCGTCCGCCTGCCACTATTGGTCTCTCACACACACACACACACACACACACACACACACACACACACACACACACACACACACACACACACACACACACACACACACACACACACACACACACACACACACACACACACGGCTGTGTGAATGATGCATCGGTACAGCCCCATCACTCCTAGGAACGAGGGAGGAAGCTTTCGAGTGAAAGCGTAAACCCTGAAATATGAATGCGTTTTGAAATGAACGTGGACGTTGAAATCCTTGTACTGTTATTGAACCCGGTGCTCGTCCTCTGAACGGAGTGAGGATGAAGTTATCGATGGTAAACCGCGCCCGTCTCTGTCTCTCTGTCCGCTCAGATCTGGGTGATGGCGTTGTCGGTGTGCTTCATCTTCACCATCACCATCGGAACGTTCCCCGCCGTGACGGTGGAGGTCAAGTCCTCCGTGGCCGAGGGCGGCGCCTGGGGTACGTCCTCTGTGTTAGCACGCTAGCTAACGCTAACACCCCCGCTAACCGCAATGCATTGGACTCAAAATATATATATATATATATAATATATATATATATATATATATATATATATATATATATATATATATATATATATATATATATATATATATATGCACACACACCCCACATCTAACATATCACCCCATGTCTAAAATATTACCAGTTGAAAAACTAGCTTTCATTAAAAAACAGAACACAAATTCCAGATTATGAAATTTGACATTTAGTTTCTGGTTAGGGCTTTGATCTCTAATGGGGTCTGCCGTACTCGGTAAGCACTCCAATAATAATTGTTTTGTCTACCAAACGCTATTTAAGAGGTCATCCGGCCGTGATGGACTGAAGTCTAGGATGTGACGACATTTTGTTTTGTTGTTGACGACGTGCAGACACCTACTTCATCCCCGTGTCGTGCTTTCTGCTCTTCAACCTGATGGACTGGGCCGGCCGCAGTCTCACTGCCGTCTGTATGTGGGTGAGTACCACACCACTGGATTACTACACCACTGGATTACTACACCACTGGATTACTACACCACTGGATTACTACACCACACCACTGGATTATGACCAACTGTATGACCACCACACCACTGGATTATTACACCACTGGATTATGACCCACTGTCTGAACACCACACCACTGGATTATGACCAACTGTCTGAACACCACACCACTGGATTATTACCCACATAGTGGACCAACACTGATTATTATCAATCTAGGTGATCAGAAGAGCTGCCAGCAGTGTGATCAGGTCGTCAGCTGCTGGATAAGAGGCTCCAGTGTTCCAGTGTTGCCCCAGGCGTATTGTTATGCGTTGCATATAAGAGTGGCAGCCACTGTGAATCGGATGTGATTTGGTTGTGAAAAGGAGGTGTGCAATGTTGTGATGAACACATTGCGCGGCGACATGGCTGGAAAAAAAACAGCGATAATTCCCAGCACTGGAAGCGGTCATTGTTCCAGTGGGGCTTCTGCAGTGAAATCATGGAAAAACTTCTGGTCACTAGAGAACGAACCGAGGAAAACAGAGAACCCGAGCTTTGATTGTTTTGATTTTGTGTGTGTGTGTGTGTGTGTGTGTGTGTGTGTGTGTGTGTGTGTGTGTGTGTGTGTGTGTGTGTGTGTGTGTGTGTGTGTGTGTGTGTGTGTGTGTGTGTGTGTGTGTGTGTGTGTGTGTGTGTGTGTGTGTCAGGCTGTTTTCAAGGAAGTGGTTTTGGGAGTTCAAGTAGCTGTACATGTGCCTCAAAACTGACTGTTACCGCCAACACTCACACACTAATGGAAACTAATGTTAAGGCGGATATCTGTCACAAGAAAACATAAAACTAACCCTTGATCTCAAAACAGAGTGAGTGTGTGTGTGTGTGTGTGTGTGTGTGTGTCGCACTTACTGAACCAAAATATTCCTTTTGAATGTTCCCAAATGATCACGCTCATTTGATCTTTTACATACACAAAAGTTGAAATCAAATGGAAATACTCAAAACGAATTCCAGGGATGTCCGGCTTAGGAGCAATATCAGCATTCCTTTCCCTGCAAAGTTTTCCAAACACCAACTTTATTAGCGTACCCTTTGCCCTGCGGACGGTAACTCTGGCAGCTATAGAGCCGAGCGGCTCGGAGCTAATTGGGTTCTGGGTGGGTTAATGCAGCTGCACGGGTCTGCATGTACCCAGGAGTTCACCAGCAGAGCAGGCTCACATGCTGAGTCTACTCAGACGGCACCATGTGAGTTGACTTACTGTCCTGTCAGAGCGCGCTCATCAGGCTCCTCGCCGCTGCACTCAGGCGCTCTGTCACAAGGTCACAGGCAGGCGCCTCCCAGCACACGGGGCACGGAAGACACCGGAGGGTTTGATAGATAGATGGATAGTAACTTTATTGAACCCTAGGGGGAATTCAGGGTCCAAGTAGCTCAAAGACATGGAGACATCACACATAACACACATTTAACACAAGCAGGATTATCAAACAAGAGATCCACATGGACGATAAAGTGAATAAGGATGAAGACACTGAATAACAAATAACAACAAGTCCCCAAATTAGTCTGCTGAGGCTGGTGAGTGACAGGGCAGGGGCTGACCTGTGATTCAGTTGAGTTCAGGTGTGTTTGTAAGGTGCTCTATGAAAGTGATGATAGTGCAACAAGGTAAGGCAAGACAAGTGCAAGTGTAGTCAAGAGACCAGCATTAGATGTTAAATATTAAATGTGGCTAAATGAGGTACGTTTGCTGCTGAGAGCGGCCTTCCTGGTCCTGTCCTGGTTCTTGTGTTCTTGAGCCTCACGCAAATAAGGAAATGCTTTAATGTTCCCAGGAGGGAAGTTCAGGAGGCACTGAAGCAAATCGTAAGACATAGAAAAAGAGATGAGCTTTTATTATTATAGAAACAAATGATGCATCAAATAAACAGATTATTTTAAAAACTAAACCGAAAATATTCCGATTGTTATACATTGGATGCATAAAATATACAGATGATTATACAGATGATACATCAAATGTACAGATTATTATACAAATAAAATATACAGATTATCATACAAACAAAACATAAAATATACAGATTATTATACAAACAACGTATCAAATCTACAGGTTATTATACGAACAACGTATCAAATATACAGGTTATTATAAGAACAACGTATCAAATATACAGATTATTATACAAACAACGTATCAAATCTACAGGTTATTATACGAACAACGTATCAAATCTACAGGTTATTATACGAACAACGTATCAAATCTACAGGTTATTATACAAACAACGTATCAAATCTACAGGTTATTATACAAACAATATCAAATATACAGGTTATTATATGAACAACGTATCAAATCTACAGGTTATTATATGAACAACGTATCAAATCTACAGGTTATTACAGCGATTACCTGACAGGAGCAGTTTGCCACCTGCTTGAATGTGATGCCAAGTGAACCCCTCTCAGGGCCCCAGAGAGGCCCCAGAGAGGCCCCAGAGTGGCCCCAGACAGGCCCCAGAGAGGCCCCAGAGTGGCCCCAGACAGGCCCCGGAGTGGCCCCGGAGTGGCCCCGGAGTGGCCCTGGAGTGGCCCCAGACAGGCCCCGGAGTGGCCCCAGACAGGCCCCGGAGTGGCCCTGGAGTGGCCCCGGAGTGGCCCTAGAGTGGCCCTAGAGAGGCCCTAGACAGGCCCTAGAGTGGCCCTGGAGTGGCCCTGGAGTGGCCCTAGAGTGGCCCTGGAGTGGCCCCAGACAGGCCCTGGAGTGGCCCCAGACAGGCCCTGGAGTGGCCCTGGAGTGGCCCCGGAGTGGCCCCGGAGTGGCCCCGGAGTGGCCCCGGAGTGGCCCCAGACAGGCCCTGGAGTGGCCCTGGAGTGGCCCTGGAGTGGCCCCGGAGTGGCCCCGGAGTGGCCCCAGACAGGCCCTGGAGTGGCCCTGGAGTGGCCCTGGAGTGGCCCCGGAGTGGCCCCGGAGTGGCCCCGGAGTGGCCCTAGAGTGGCCCCAGACAGGCCCTAGAGTGGCCCCAGACAGGCCCTGGAGTGGCCCTGGAGTGGCCCTAGAGTGGCCCTAGAGTGGCCCTAGAGTGGCCCCGGAGAGGCCCCGGAGAGGCCCCAGACTGGCCCCAGACTGGCCCCGGAGTGGCCCCAGAGTGGCCCCAGAGTGGCCCCGGAGTGGCCCTGGAGTGGCCCTGGAGTGGCCCCAGACAGGCCCCAGAGTGGCCCTGGAGTGGCCCCGGAGTGGCCCTAGAGTGGCCCTGGAGTGGCCCCGGAGTGGCCCTAGAGTGGCCCTAGAGTGGCCCCGGAGTGGCCCTAGAGTGGCCCCGGAGTGGCCCTAGACAGGCCCTAGAGAGGCCCCAGACAGGCCCCAGAGTGGCCCTAGAGTGGCCCTAGAGTGGCCCTAGAGTGGCCCTGGAGTGGCCCTAGAGAGGGGCGTGTGGCAGTATGAATCAAGGTCATTAATCTCCCTCTCCCTCCCTCTCCCCCCCCCCCCAGCCGGGGAAGGACAGCGTGTGGCTGCCGGTGCTGGTGGGCCTGCGGGTGGTCTTCGTGCCGCTGTTCATGCTGTGCAACGTGCAGCCGCGCAGCTACCTGCCCGTGCTGTTCGGCCACGACGCCTGGTACATCCTCTTCATCGTCCTCTTCTCCTTCTCCAACGGCTACCTGGCCAGCCTCTGCATGTGCTTCGGACCCAAGTAAGGAACCTGAACGCCCCTACGCGTGGGACTTGATTGGTTGACACACAGGACCCGGGGGGGGGTCCTGTGTGAACCGATGTATCGTACTCCAGCTAAGGCTGGGCGATTAATCGAATTTTGATTGCGATTTCGATTTCAGAGTGAAACGATCACCAAACTAATATAATCGAGTTGAAACGATTTAAAAAAAAATAATAATAATAATAATTGCTGGATTCATATCTGGACTTTATTTTCTATTTGACCATTCTGTGTATATTTTTAAGGGGAAATTTCGAAGTTCTCATTTACAAAGTGTTTTTTTTGGAGAGAATAATAATAAATAAATAATGATAATAATAAATGCATCATGTTTTCAAACTCAAAAATAATCGTTTGAATAATCGAGATTTCAATATTGACCAAAATAATCGTGATTATGATTTTTTTTTTTTCCATAATCGAGCGGCCCTAACTCCCGCTCGTGGTTTCCTCCATTACACCGATGTTTCTGTCTTGGAGTGAAAAAAAGGTTTTGGAGTCTTGACGACGCTAGTGTTAGTGTGGATCAAAGAATGTCAGTCCTGCGTGCCTCTCACCCACCCTGCTCTCTCTCTTCCCCCCTTCCCCCCCTCCCCCCCCCCCACACAGGAAGGTGGCGCAACATGAAGCAGAGACGGCCGGCGCGGTCATGGCCTTCTTCCTGTCCCTGGGTCTGGCCCTGGGGGCAGCCCTGTCCTTTGCCTTCAGAGCCATGATCTAATAACCCCCCCCCCCTCGCCTTCTCCCCCCCCACGGTATGGACACCCTGCTGCCCTCTCCTCCTCCCCCCCCCCCCCCACACAGCGCCGTCTTCCCACCCTGCGCCCGGCCGACGGCCCGGAGGCAGACACACCGACTGACTCACCAGAACCGTTCTCCTTTTGTGGTCGCTGAACGTGCGCTCCAACGGCTGTGGAGCACAGCCTCATTTCTCTGAGCCCCCCACCCCCCCACTCCCCCCACCCCCCCGGGAGTGGAAAGTCACGGAAAAGTGTCGAGTCACACCCCCCCCCCCCCCCCCCGTCCCCGTCTGGTGACGTCAGAGAAGAAGAACAGCAGGGCTCTGTGTCTCCCCGTCGTGACGGAGCGCTTAAAGGGCCACTCCGCAGGGGGGGGGGGGGGAGGAGACAGCATGCAGACACATGTCACCTCTCCCATTCGATTCAATGGTACATATTGTCCGACGTAAATATGTGTCTGCGTTTTAATAGACTATAGACGTACTTTTCATGTTTATTCCTCTTCCTCATTCATTTCCTGTTCCAAACAGCCAACGGCGTTAGGTTATACACAGAGTGGGGGATCCAACAGAGGACCAGTTTTGGCCCTGGCAGCCAAAGTCGCGGGGGGGGGGGGGGGGGGGGGCGGGCTAGCGATGTGACATTAGAGCCGTACCAATAAGCAGGTTGATCGCTACCAAATATAAGACGTTACCTGGGCAACCGACACAGCTAGGTGTGTCTCTATGTACTCGCCCTCAATACTGCCCTCAGATTACAGACGTGTGTGTGTGTGTGTGTGTGTGTGTGTGTGTGTGTGTGTGTGTGTGTGTGTGTGTGTGTGTGTGTGTGTGTGTGTGTGTGTGTGTGTGTGTGTGTGTGTGTGTGTGTGTGTGTGTGGTCCAGATGAACTGGTAGTGACTGATTGTACAAGCAGGGGGCAGCAGCAGTGAGGTCCCCGTCCCCTGAAGATACATGTGCTACTTCTTCCAATGTCCTACATTTCATGCAGTGGCGTCGTTACTGCTATTGGTGACCTCACTGTTTCCATGGGGACGGGAGGTTCTTTGCGATCTGACCCCAGTCCCTTCCAGAAGGCTCCAGGAAAAACCCTGTTGAATACATGGATGTGTTTGTATGTTGGGACTGTATTCGAGTGAAGAGCTCTCCTGTCTCACTGCGGGTAACGTGTTGTGGAGTGATATGTTACTGTACCTTTTATCCTCCCAGACGGCAGAACGCAACACATTTAGTTTTTAATAATGATGTTCGGCCCTCCTATTGTTCAGTGACCTGAGTCGTCAATGTTTTAAAGGCCTGTTGTGGTTTTTAGTGTCTCGATACACACGGCGGTGATTGCCGGCGTTATTATCAGCAGAACATATCCATGTATGCAGCGGCTGTTCATCAGGCGAACGGACATGACTCTGAAGAGCCCGTTCAGCCTTCACCGCGCGGGTCTCTGCCGTCTCTTATCAAGATGTTCTCATTTGAGTTTGTTTTATCTAGTTGTTTTTAATTTGTCGACAATTCATTTGGTATTTCCAATCAGAACGGAGAAAAACCAACAACCTCAACCGTGTATCAGTGTTATATTTCTACATATCTGATTATTTTTTTATAAGCTTTTGTTGTACCTGCAGATATAATGCATTACCAGATGTATTCAATGAGGCGGTCCCTGCCACAGTCCTGTCCACAGGACGGTGACGGAGGTATAGCGCGGACCAGAACAATGTTACCCAACAAAGAAAATAAATGTTTTTGTAAGATTCATTTTGCTGCAAGATTGATTGATGCGCACCAGCATTTCACCGACTACTAAACAAACTGCAAAGGCAATAACACAGCATACGGTTTCCCTTTAGCATCCTCTAGTGGTGTAGCTACAGTTAAGTTATTTCATTTCCAACCAGAGTAAAAAGAAAAATTCCCTGGAGGGATTAACTCCGTCTCCCCCCCCCCCCCCCCCCTAACTTGCTAGCAGTTAGCGGCAATGATTGTTTAGCGTACCGCACCGATACGATTAGGACGGCGTGGTCTGTAGGAAGTGAAGGGCTCTCTGAGCCGGTCCCAGTAGCTAGTGCTGGTGGCAGCGGTCCACATCCTGTGACCGACACCAGGGACGTGTGTCACATGCCAAGTATGCCCCTGCAGCATGTGACCCAAATCAACGTGAGCGGGACGCACAAGTTTATACTAATCTGAACATCCAACCTTTACAAAAGACCTCTTCTAATGTAGGACCTACACTCATGATGACGATTAGGTCTCGTTTTGTGGTTCTAGTGACACCCATGATAATGATAACACTGCACAATATACTTAAAGCTTTTTTTTTTCTTTACTTTGAACAAATTGGATGACCTGAATCTGAACCAAACAAACGTGTGTGTGTGTGTGTGTGTGTGTGTGTGTGTGTGTGTGTGTGTGTGTGTGTGTGTGTGTGTGTGTGTGTGTGTGTGTGTGTGTGTGTGTGTGTGTGTGTGTGTGTGTGTGTGTGTGTGTGTGAGAGAGAGAGCTCCAGTAATGACAATACCAAGGTGACGTTCCAGAGGACCAGCACGTATTCCCACACTAATGAGCAGAGCAGGCCTCTGGAGCCATATGTTCCTGACCCCGGCCTTACAGAATCCTCTTCCCTGCGCCGGCACACAGGATTTCTGAAGCTTGTTGCACCTCTCACTCCGGCCTCCACTCTACACTCTGAGGCCTCTCTGAGCCCGCAGGAACCCACAGCATTCTGTTCGATGGATACACTGAGCCAAGGATTTGCACTTTTTGCATTCATAACTCAAACCTACGTGTATAAATGTTGAACTTGTTAAAATACACTATATTTACTTCCTCCCCAACAAACAAAATATTTGACACGATTGCCTTCTAACCCGTACCTCAAAGAACAACAAATGAGTGAGAATCGTCTCGTCGTCCCTGATGCTGTGGGTGGCAGTGCCTGAACAGACTAGCCTATTGAGGCAGAGAGAGAGGCATAAGCCTAAAACAATAATTACTTCTGGAGTGCAGACAGAGTGCACTAGCCTACTGCTTGCAGACGCATAAAATAAAACGGACGAAACAGTTAAATCCTTAAGCCTACAAGCTTTCTTCTGACTTTCTTGGAAGCAAAGTTGTGGATTAGGTCATCAAATTTCAACTCACGGACGAGTTCTGACTCAATTGCCATGAGTGACAGGCTGTTTAAGCGCCTCTGTGTTAACTTGGTTAACTTCGGCTTCATGTTGTTGTGTGTCAGTTAATACGCTGGCGCTGGCATTTGATTTGAACGTCGGTTACCTGCGTATGACGCACACCATGCGATGATCATTCAAAGTTGTTGTCATTGCAATGCTTGTTTTTAAAATATTAAAACAATGTAACAGTCACACACTACATTTTCTAAATTACACATACTCTATATATATAAATTTATAGTAAAAAAAAAAAAAGTATATATATTTCTTTGAATCCAAGGGCCCCCATTGGCTCAGGGCCCCTGTGCACGTGCACACTTGGCACAAGCCATGATCCGTCCTTGCCTCAAGTCATGGGTAATTAATTTACTACTATAAATATTTGTACAAAGGAATACTGGATAATGACCACAGGTTCGTTTGGTCTGGGACCAGCGCTGAACTGTCAGACAAGATGATGTTGGTGAGAACTGAAATATATGTAATTTATATGCAGAGGTGGAAAGTAACTGATTACATTTATTTTTTAATTAACTGTACTTTTACTTTTACTTAAGTAATTTAAGTAGTTACTGAGTAAAAAATGTCAGGCAAGTATGTAGAGAACGACAAGATGCTTGCTGCATTGGTCTGAGAATTTCTGAGTTCACCTAGCAAGCCTACCTTTCAGCCATCAGTGCAGTCAGACTAGTGTGTAGTCGGAAGGCTGAATGGATAATGACTGACTGTCTTATGTCAAGCTTTAAAATTAAACTTCAGTTATGGACTTGAAATAGTTCGTCGTTTTGTGTAGGCTATTGAACAAAAGATTCAGAGATAAGAGAAGTGTTAATATCACAGATGTCAAGCATATAGTGTCATGACACTCCAAAAGTAGGCTATAGACTAAAATAGAAGCCCTTAATGTTTGAGTTATCTTATGACAGGATGTAAGATTGCTCAAAATCATTGTTCAAAGTTAACCCTGATTAGAGATTTTGGATCCCCCCTTGCAGTTGAAAACTTATGATTGGTGAGGCAATAAATATGACCAGTAAAAAGTAACCAGTAACTAGTACTCTGAGTAGGTTTTCAAAAGAGTACTTTGTACTTGTACATGAATACATTTTAACTACAATATTTACTTGGAATTGAGTAAAATTTCAGTGATGTTACTGTACTTTTACTTGAGTAGCTTTTTTCAGTACTTTTCCCACCTCTGTTTATATGTGGCTAAACTTGGTGCGCCCAATTGAAACTCAACACAGCGCAGTCGTCCAAAACAGTTAACCCTTTATGGGAAGACCTTTTAATTGGGTCGCATATAATGCTTCAAATGTGATTACCCTTCAGGGTTCATAGGTCAGTATCTCAGTTCAGGCTGACATACCTCAAACTCACATGTTAGTCTACAGGCCGCTGTCATAAGAATGAAGGCAAAGTATGATAAAACACAAACTATCCAGTCCTTCCCTAACATTCATGTGTGGATTCCAACATCACTGACAATCCAAATGGGATCAGTAAAAATGTTCTATCATTTTATTATTTTTCTACTATCTATTGATTGATTTAAAAACTTTACAGAATTCTTTATACTGCCGACCGAGTTTGTGTTATCAAATTACAGATCCGCTAACCTCGCCTCAAGCAACATAATTTGTTAATTCTAACTTCCAAAACGTTAACCAGCATGCGTGCAGAGAGCTGCATTATATAAACCTTGCAGACCTTGGTTCAAGACCCGCCCACAATGCTCTCCTCAGAAACCTAATGACATTTGGATGTCATGTGATTTGAAGGGATGAAAGGGTTACATTCCCGCAGAATACCTTCTCCATCTAAATGCTATTTGGAACCTAACAATTTCATATCTTATCTTTAAAATATAATTGGTGAAACGACATAATCTTCTTTGATCTTAATCTTAAAAATACATTTGGGGAGACGATATCGTTTTTGACCACTGGTTCATCGTGGTCAAAAATGTCATTAAACCCATATTCATCCACTCCTCCCCACTTCTGCACTCACTCACTCCGCAATTCCCTCCACCCCCGAATCATTTTAGGCCTGTTTATTGAAAGTGTATAATGTAGAAACCTTGAAATAGTTTACCGCGTAATAGGCCTACAATAAAGGATAACCCTCCTTTCTCTTAACCCTGTCTTTCCAGCCTGTGTACGTTGCAATGGTTGCAGCAATTTTTGCATGGTGGCCACGTCAGACATGTGGTGCGTCATATTGTCTTATTTCTGTTACACAAATGTCAGATCAGGGGATCATCAGCTGAACTTGGCAGAACGTGTGAATGTTAACTTAGCTAAAATTGAATCGATGAGCGGATACCAAAATAAAAAGTAGAGGTGATTCAGTCCCATCATCTTTCAAAAAGAGAGAAAAAACGTATAGCGTCGAGCCACAGATCCACAGAACTCTTAGTGTGATGGCTCCCTCTAGTGTCCATCACTATATAATGCCTGTACAAAATAAATTCGGAGTCAAACGAAGTCAGTATATATAAATATATATTCATAAAATGCATTTTACTTGGGATATAAAAGTATGAAATTCAAACCTAAATCAGCTCGAATTTCAATATTGCATCTCGGGTGATGATGATTGTGCATAACCAGTTATTATTGAAAGGTGTTTCCCAATCCTATAAACCAATCCTGGTTTTTGGCCTTCAAACTTTTTAAGATATTTCCCAATTATGTCAAAATGTTATTTTATTTTGTATATATTACTACTCCTGATCAAAAAAAGATATTACTGTTGCAAGGCTACAGATGGGCAAGCAATATAGGCTGAAATCATGCAAGTTCAGTTCATACAAAACAAAATGAATAAATTCATGTTCATGTTCATGTTCAGTATTCTGTGCTTATATTTTAAAATGAATCCTCTCCATTACCAGCTGCCCATCACTACAATCTCAAATTGCTGTGGATATTATTTGAACACCTGTTTCATTCATCACAACTAAGGCAGTAACTCTATTTAATAATCATGTCATCTGGACCTAAGCATCAATTCAGAATGTCACAAAATCTGAACTCAAGTTCAAGTTCAGTTCATAGAAAAATGAACTTGTTCAATGAACTAGTTCTTTTGAACTAGTTCATGCACAACACCTATAGGACCTATAGTGCCTCGACACCAGGTTACCAGGTTATTTTAGAGTACAGGTGCGTACACAGACAATGCACATGCAGTCAAATTTAGGGACGCAATAAAAACAGGAAACAAAGTGCAAACACAAATCCACCTATAATCAAATGAAAATAATGTTTTTAGTCTAGTTAAAGTTTAATAATATAAATATAATATAAGTGACCTCATATAAATTAAGGTCACTGCCAAGCACACATTAGCTGAAGTTTTTAATGACTACACACACACACACACACACACACACACACACACACACACACACACACACACACACACACACACACACACACACACACACACACACACACACACACATATACATATAGGGCACACACGCACACTCGTTCTGGATGCCCTGATTAACTGTGTTGACTGTCTGGTGACTCATTCTAAATTTAGTGCAGGCTTTCGCTCTCATCTTTCTACAGACTAAGAATAGGGGTGTAGCGTCATGCAAGTGCTGTAGGCCTACCCCAGAAGTCGGCTACTCCTCCGACCACCCTCTGACCCGCCCCCTACAACCCTCTCTGCCCTCACGTTGCCGCTTTGTGCTGGTCTACAAAGGATGAATATTGTAATGCCGCTCCACAATAGCGCATGTGAGTAGGGAGGGAGATTAGACATTGATGTCTATTTTGGTTTGGTTAAGTTTATTCAAATTGCAGGCCGTGACTTATAAGTGGGTCACAGCAGGGGATAAAGTTGATCATGCGATGACCGCATGTCAAAAACGTATTTCATATTTTATATAGGCCTATGCCCACCTTCTCTGTTTCCGTTGTTATTAACATGTTTCAAAAAAGAGAAAGGGAAAACAAAACTGATATGAAATGTAGGCTACGTAAAGAAACAAATATGTGGTAAGTCCTGGGCACAAAAGGTGTTGCATGAAGATGTTGGGCAACCCCTGGTTTAGACAAACACGACGTATTGCCGTTCCCTCGTCGACCACTAGGGCCCGCTAATTCCCAAGCGAGCAGAAGGAAAGAGGACACCATGGAAAAGAAATGCCCATGAATATGAATTGGAATAGTAAAATACATAAAGTAAATAGGTACGTTTACAGCCTGTGGTTCTTCTTATTTGTAGTTGAGCGCTTCCATTGAATGTATCCTTATTATAGGCTTTAATGTCACTTTCAAACATCACTGACAGCACATCACTGAAAACATGTTTTCAAAGATTTTTGGTCAACTTCACAATCACTGTACCATTTATTAATTAATGACTACATTTTTTAAACGTGTAGTTCAAACAGAATACACAGACAATCTACATCTGTATAATAGTGAAATATTAAAAAGTATAATAATATATTTTTAGAGCATTTTCATAAACTCTGAGGAAAAAAATACAAACAAAATACAAAACAGAGACAGTCTGAGTAAGAACAGGAAAGTTTAACAGAAGAAAAGGGTCGGTTGGCTAAAGATGGAGGAGCGGGCCACTGTCCTCCGTCATGGAGACCCTGTGTTTATCCAACCAGGCTTCATCAAGGTCTTCAGCACAGTTCTAAATGTCACGTCTAATCATAGGACGCAGAGTCCCCTGGATGAGCAGAGAAGTCCCCCTACTGCCGAGGGAAGAAGGGTGTTGATCCGCTGCCCTACATTCAGCCAATCAATGAACTTCATGCAGGGTGCAGTAAAGCCTGATTGGCCTATGTGTGAAGTTTTTCAGGGACATTTCTGAATCCCTCCTGCTAAACAGACCCGCAGACCCGCAGACCCACAGACTGACAGACAGACACACACACACACACACACACACACACACACACACACACACACACACAAAACACAAACAAAACATGTGAGCTCATGCATGTTTTATTTAAACTTTAAATGAATTTACTCACAATTTAATGACAAGAACTTCCGGCCTATTCATAATTATTCACAATGAGAGTGGGGTGAGTAATAAAAAAAGTTGAAAAACCTGTTTCAGTCTAAATTTCCTTAGCAGACTATCTTTCCTCTAAGATCACGATTGGTAGACTGAGCAGGGGGTGTTTGTACTTGTACACACAAGTACAAATTTGTTGAAGAACTAGAAAACGGCAAAGCTATCTGGCTTCATCTCACAGTGATGGTGGTGTCTATTGACACCACCATCACTTCAAACTGAAACCAGACGAAAGATGCGCATCCACATTTTTGAGCTATCAATGGTAAATAGTATTTCAGAACAAATGAAAGTGTATGGCTACACTACCAGCTAACTTCAGGAGATATAAACATAACTGAATAACTACACCTAACTGAATGCATATGACATGATCTTATAACAATTATCGACATATTGTTTGACTGCACCAGTCAGCTTCTGACAGTATTGTCTGAGACATAACATACAAATTAATTGTATTCCTCATGCCAACTACGAAGATCATTATTTAGCTTAATCATTATTTTTAGAACATATATTTAGTTGTTTCTCATGGCAAATCCATCACATGTACCTTGGACAAACAAGATCTAAGAAAACCCTTATGCTTGAATAATGCGAAAAATAATGTATCCATAAAATAACAAACACATATATTTAACGAATAGTTTTCACAAGTATATAAAGGCAATAAATAAATGGGCGTCATTCATATTATGAGAAAATCAATTATTATTATTTAAAAAATAATTTAGTTAGTTATTATGAATTTTGGCGAATACGTCTATTTTATACAGTATTATATTCAGATGCTTATATTTTAATATTATTTTACAAAAAAAAAAAAAGAGAGAGAGAGAGAGAAGTCCTCTTTTCCTCTGTGGGGGCAGCCTGCTTGACTTGAAGCCGTCCCAGATCGTGGTTGGCAGGAGCTCGGCGGGCAGGCTACAGAAAGACGCTCCTGACGTCAGCGACGTTCAAACTCAGTACATACAAGATCCAAGATGGCGGAGGTGAGCGGGCTGAGGAATCGGAACCCCTTCGAGTCAAACTGTCAACCCCGACCCTTTGACAAAGGTAATCCACCGCCGACACCGAAACTGACTTCGGCGAGGCGGGACGCGGGACCCGGTTTAGACCGTAGTATCCCTGCACTGTTCGTTTACGGAGCGTTTGCGGCTCGACCTGCTGCCGTGTGCGGTAAAACTCGTCGCGTAGCGTCAAGTTGGGACCGCCGTGCGGCTCGCAAAGCGGCTCGCGGAGCTGCTTGGCTCCACTGCTTCACTTGTCTCGTGAGGCGTCGGCGGGTAAACGGGCGACGGGGCTCGGGGCTCGCGCCTCGGCGTGGCGGTTGAGTCTCGAGCCGCGCCGCCGGGCGTCGGGCGTCGGTCCGGCGGACGGGAGCTGTGGGTCGGAGCGCTCACTTTGTGATAAACTTTACGAGTCGGGTCGGCCTCTTTCTTTCCCCCCCCCCCCCCCCCCCCCCCATGGCCGGGGTTGTGTTGGTCAGAAAACACCGGCCCCTCGCTCCACTCTCCACTAATGACCCGTGTATTTTTAAACGCCTATTATTAGTCCGACACACTTAATATCCACCTGAGCTAATGGACAAGGCTAACGGTGTCCGCGGCTCACAGACGACGAACCGGTGCCCCGCCGGGTCCCTGCTCCGACCGACCACCGGCTGCTGGGGGGTGAACCGTAAAGCTCGGCGGTGTCATCATTAGACGTCGCTGTGATAAAAAATGACAAGTGTACAGTGTTTGTTTTAGTACTAGGTGAAGGCTCAGATCGCAAGTGAAGATGGAAGCTAGCGGTGCTAGCGGTGCTCCGGGTGAGTCAGGTACGGGTCTCCCGGTCCACAACAACACGGCTCACCGGTAATCCCGGAGCTCGACCCGGGGGGGGGGGAAACCATTAGCGTGTGTCGACTTACAGCGCCTCCGAACCGTCACGGTGATTAATGCTTTAAGTGGTGTCTGGGGAAAAAAACAGAATTTTAAGTTGTGGTGGCTTTTATGAAGTGAGTGCAAACGCGCAGGTCTGCACTATGGACGTCCTAGAGATTATGGATTAGGACGGCTCTTATCACAACCCCCGCTGTTATGATGCCGGTGGGTAAAAGTCACGGTGATCCGCACTCTGTCCTCGGTACAAAGAGTCAGAGCTCTGCCTGTTTATTTGTCAGCGTTGGGTCGGACGGAAGTCCTTACTCAAACTCCTGTTCAGCAGGCGTAGTGTCAACTAGGTGTAGGGCCTGCCCTTAGTTGACCGATGGCCACAACACTTTGTGTGAACGCAAACCAACCAACTCAATGCGTTTCAGCCTATAGAACAACTAGGGGCCCTTATATTTAGCGGTACAGCGGAAATACACTACCGAGAACCGAGGGAGAGACTTATTTTCATCAGCGCAAGTGGTGTGAGGTTACAGCTGCCGTATAAGTTTTCATTTGACTTGTTTTTTGGATCATCTTTAATGGTTTCGTAATGCTTTTTCCTGACATTGGGGTTCCTTCTAGAATATGGTCTAGAATGGCCTACACTTATCAAACAAACAATAAGGACATTTATTGAAAGCAAACAACACGGCAAATTGCACACACAAGATTAGTCCACCTCCACAAAAAGAGCATTGTGTAACTTATAGGCTTTGCCTTCTAGAAGCCAAGCAATGCTGTGGACAAATGGTTGGAAAGAACCGCCTACAACATGTAGGCCTACTCGTTGGGATATGGTCCGTTCTTTTACAGTTTTGGGTTATTTCAAGCATAATAACTAGAATTTAAGTGTTGAAACAAAATACATAAACGTTTCAGATTTAATACCACACTTGTGACGTTTGACATTCTTTCATTATGTAAAGATGTATGACTATAGTTATTTGTTACTATTTGGGATGGATTTTAGTCGACAAAGGAAATTCTTATCCTTTTGGCTTTGGCATCTTAAAAGAAAAGTGAGGAAATCGAATACTGCTGCTCTTATATTAGCCTGTGGTTGGGGAACTGACCCAGATCTCCATCTAGTGCAGTCTTGGGTGTATATTATACTGGTAGTAGGTGGACTGGCCCTGGACTCGAAGCAAAGATGTAGCTAGTCCAACTAGCTCAGGTGTTTACCACCGTAACATAACTTAAACCAGCAGTGGAGTGGTGGATGACCTGGTGTACACCTGCTAATTCACACAATGCAACCGGTTCAGTGTTGACTAATCGCCCCTTTTCTGGGTGTATGTGCTTGTATGTATTTTTGAATTGCAACATATGTCAATCTGCTCATCAACATCTCGGTGGTTGGGAAAGACAAGAAATGAGGACTAATTTTAACTTTGTCCTATATACAGCATGTGGTGAAATGGACTTTCACTTTCTCAAGTAAGAGGTAAACTAGTCAGGATTATCTGGTGTGTGTAACATACATGCCGTGGCTTTGATTATTTGGTTCTGTAATTCAAGTTCCTTTTTCTTAAGCGTATTGCGTCAGTGGTCAGTGGTCTCCAGTCCAACAGTGCATTTGGTTTATTGTTTACAATACAGATGCAGTGCATAAGATCTTCAATATATGCTTCCCAGTTTTGAGGGATCCTTGTTGAGGATGTATGTCCCTAGATCTGAAACCATAATATAGACGAATAATGGCCCGTCTGGCCCCAAGTGCACAGTGCTGTGATGCCAAACGCTGCCGTCCCAGCGGAGTAGTGGCTTTTGAGTGGCTGCTTCTCTACCATCCCTCATGCTGAGAGGTTGGAGCTACCCCTGACCTCGATACAAACACTTTTCTCTCTTGTGGACAGAGGAGATGATGGCCTAATTTGTGAGCACGTTAGTGTAACCGCCTGTTAGTTGGATAGTCCTGCATATATAAAATAATTGCATAGGTCCTCAGGGGCACAGCATTAGGCATAATGTGCATGGTAGGTTGGTTATGCATTACAGCAGTCTTAAAGCCCCCCCTCTTTAAAGACATTATGTGCAGACATGAAGATCAAATGCTTCATGGGATGTGTTCACATCGTTGACGATGAGGACTGTTCCTTACTTATCAGCCCCTCTACTGTTACGTAGTCACTTTATCAACAAGTGTAGGTACACACTAGAGCTGGGAGATTAATCAATTTTTAAAATTGTAATTCAAATTTATGGTTTAGGACGATTTTTAAAAATTTACGGGTATTTACGGTAGCGCCACCACTCCCCCTGCTCTGAGGTCCCGTAGTTCATAGTAACGCCCCTTCCTCTTCAGAAAAAGTTAAATATCAACATGGCAGCATGCGCTGAAAAAAGTGAGTGTGTAGTTTGTGGCAACCAAAAGCAGCAGCAGCACACATTTATTCCAACATCTTAAACTGAGGCAGGCGGCAGAGTGGGAGATGTGTTATTTATTTTGCTTGTGTTAATCATTGTTATTCTTCAAATAAAATCCAAACTTAAAAAAAATATTACAATTATATATACATTTATAGAAAAAAAAATAGATTCAAATCGATAATCGGGTTTGGTTTGAAAAAAAATCAGAGGTTTTATTTTTAGGCCAAATCGCCCAGCCCTACTACACGCAGAGCCTCCTCCTACTGCAAGCCTCACATGTTGTTCTTGCTCCGTGGCCCAGCAGCATTGATAAGGACCATGCTGAGCCATTTCTCCAAGGCTGCTCTGTGACAGGTGCTGTTTGTTTGTCTAGTCGCTGACTTTCTGAATTCTCAGACGGAGAGCCAGAGAGTGTTCTATGTTATTTTTTCATTAACCCCCTGTGTCCGCTCAAATTCGGAGAGAGCAAGAAAGAAGGGCGGACGTTACTGATGGTATTATGTTGATCAAGTATTCAGTATTATCACTTTGAAACAATGCGATTTAATTAAACTCATTCAAATAGTTGATGACGTTACATGTACCACGTGTCGTTGGAGTAGACATTCCTGAAGATTTGCAGGAGTAGCATAGCCATAAGTAGCTTGATGGGCCTCGTTCAAGACAGGTGTTTCTTTGTCATACACAGACTTAGTTTTGTAACGATTTAGAAATGCTGTTTATAGAATGTGAGGGGATTTTAATGAGTGGCGCTCAAAGATAAATACCCCTGCAGTCAGCCCCTGTATTAGTATCATGTATTGTATTAGTATTATGTATCAACTGAGCTCTAGTATGACTAAAGGTTGATGTTGGGTGGTTCATGTTCTGTAAAGCCTGAGGATTAGACGTTTTTGAGGGTCCTTGTTCAAATTCCATCATCAAAAATGATTTCATTTAATAATTTAGCGTGTTTAAATGCCCGGTGAAAGAACGGACAAAAAGATCGTGCCTAATTACAGAAAGTATCGCTGCGCTAACTAGCCGAAACTACTTTCATGAGCCTAGTTTCCATAACAACGTTCAACTGACCAAGACCGCTGTTATTTGGGGCACTAGAAATTATCTAATTGTTGCTGTTTTCTTTTATTAGAAACCAAAAAACTGGATTGTGCGATTGTGTCAATCCACACTAACAAAATAATCATTAGTTAGTTGTAACCATACTTTGCAATGTGAACAATTTGTTTTCTCCCTTTTTTCAAAAAAAAAACTTGTTGTGAAAAGCTGTCAAAGGCTTTTATGGGGTTTTTTTTGTCTGGCTTCAACTACACGCGTTCTGATTTGTTCACATGAGAAACGGTGATAAGGATGGGCGATAAGTAGCCAGCTAACATTATCTTTAGTGATACCTTTTTAGCAACGTGGTTGTGTATGAGTGTCATGAGTAGCAACGTTGTGCATGAAAACTAACCGTTCTTCTGAGAAGCTCAACAATCACTTCAAACATCAAAATCAAAGCAAATCGCTGCTCAGGCAGAGCTACACACATCAACACACACACGTAGCGTTATACTTTAGTTGTCCGGGAAGCCTCTGTTGGACGACAATCATTCAAATCAGCAGCTATCCAGAACAAGTGTCACGCATTTGCACATCACACCCACACCCTGGCTTCAAACCACAGGTGCCTGAGAAGCTTAACCCTCTCTGGGACACCGCAGTCAACCGCTGCCCAGGCAGAGCGCTGGACGTCCACACACCTCCCCTCCGGTGGCTCTTTGATTCGCGACGTCGAGGAGTATACTAACGGGCACTTCAGCGCTAGGAGGAGAACGTTACCTGCGTTAGAAGCAGAGTGGAACGCAAATGTAGTGTTTTGGGGAGACCGGCGAAAAACAGGACTTTACTCCTGTTTTTTGACTCGGCCGACTTATTACAAAACCTGCACCAGAGGCCTACCGGGGTGTGCAGCACCATGAGAGGCAGACGGCAACTCGAGCCACAAAGCGCCTGCGAACAAGCAGGTAACCTTGGCAGTCGCGTTTTCTTGTCATTGCTTATGATAAGAAAGAGCCCCGGTGACATTTTACGTCGCAAAATAAATGGTCCCCATTTACGCAGCAGAGGAAAGGGGTCCATTACGATGCTGCAAACAATGGACGTTACATTTTTGTCTTTCTAGTTTGTTTAGAGAAAAACTGAAAAGAATCAAGGTTTCAATCAAATTGTCCCATTAGTTTGAAAGAATCAAGGGTTTATTTTAGGCCAAATCGCCCACCTATGCTTCCTATTTATTTGAAGTCTCCTGGTCAAAATAATACTGCTTTCTCATTGAATGGGCATTATTAGGACCACCGTCTTTTTAAATCAGAATGTTTACAATGGCATGGCAACCTTTTGTTGGCGTTATAAGTAATGCACATTTTCAACAAGTGATTTGAAAAACGAGGAGCGCTCCACTTTCCTGAAGGACATAAAAGGCGTTGGAGACGAGGCGTGACCTAACCGGGCCCCGGGACAGGAAATGCCAGGCTGCTGTTTCTTTTTATCTCTCTTTGTGCGTTTCAGTGCAGTTCTATTTTTTGATCATGACGAGCCGCCAGATGTAGCTCTTGTTGCACTGAGCTCCCTGGAAGAGTTCCCAACCAAAACATGACCCACATAACTGCTGTGCACCGTTTAATACGGCTTATTTAAAATGTCTTTCATTTTCCATTAAGGTGTCACTGAGGCAGGGGACGTCCCTATTTCCCACCACAAACCCAGGCCCCCCATGGCCCTGCCCGAAGACCTGGAGGGGGAGGAGGGTGGACTGACACTGAAGTCCCACAAACTGACCTCGAAATCGGGTACAGACGGAGCCACGACCCCCTCACCTGACGAAGGTTTCCAGGAAGAGGAGAAGGTAAAGTGCAACCATTGTTCGCTGCGGCCTACCCAAGAAAATGTCACATGATCTAGAACACAGGACGGTGAACCCCCCCCCCCCCCTCCTCCTCTTCTCCAGAAGGTTGCAGAGAAGGAAGTGGCCAGGCCCATCCAGATAGTCCTGGCCAATGAGGAGGAGCACAGCTTTGAGCTCGACGAGGCGGCGCTGGAGAACATCCTGCTGCAGGACCACGTGAAGGACCTCAACGTGGTGGTGGTGTCGGTGGCTGGGGCCTTCCGCAAGGGCAAGTCCTTCCTGTTGGACTTCATGCTGCGCTACATGCACAACCAGGTGACTGGATGCACAGGTTGCACTCGGGTGACTCGGCAGGGGCGTCACGATACGATATGACGCGAGTTTGGCGGCCAATGCGATGTGTATTGTGATTCTGTTTAATAATATTTTTTTATCATTTCTGTGGTTTTAACGTATCATTTTGGGTCAGAGGTCCAGTCGTGTCTGCCATTGTTTTTATTAAATGAACGAGACGGAACGGAAAGTATTTGATTCGACTTTTGGAGAATGCACTATAAAGCTCTGTGCAGGACGCTTTCATTAATTGCTTCCACTAGATAACGTTTCTGTTTAAAAAAAAAAAAAGTCAACCTGACAAATTATTACGGGCGGTAAAGAATCGCGATACTCGTGTGAATTGTTTCTCTCATGCGTGGTAGCCAGGGTGGGAATGCACTGAACAGGCATTACCGTGGAGAAAGTGGTGACTGTTTCCTTCTGTGTTCAGTCAGTCACTCTGGAATCTGCATGATTCTGCAAATATTTGACAGAAGTCTTTGTGTGTTCTTAAACGGGCACGGGCTGCTGAGGTCATTGGAGGCCATGCGTTCAAAAAGCCAGTAACTTCTAGCTGTCTTTGAGTAGCATGCATAACCATGTTGTATTTTGGAATACAATGTTTATACTAAATTCAATACATTTATTGCCATGTCGACAAGTTGATAGGAATTTGTCTTGGTACAACTCTCAAGACAGCCAAACATGAAGGACAGACATCCTTCATGTTGGTTGCGTGGAATATGTTTGACCGAGGCAAACTCGACCAGTAATCTACAGTGTATATTCCTGTGCATTAGTGTAATATAGTATTGTGCTCTGTGAGGCGTTGAATAATGTGGTGTGTCTGCTCTGACTCTGTCAGTACGAAAAGCCGTCGTGTTAACACTATTTAGCATACCGCACTATTCTATTTGCATTCATTGGTCTGTGAACAAATATGAGCGGTCTACCACAAACACATTGGAAATACAACGCGGCACACTTAATCAGGCGGCCAGCAGCTGTGTGCCATGTTCTCCAACACACACACACACACGCGCGCGCGTTGGACCCCCAGGCCTCCGGGGCCCCGAGCAGCAGCTGGACGCGAAAGCGGGAGAGCTCACCTTACATCACACGCGCACAGCCAGGAAAACAGTCCATGGAAGACCAGTGTCCCCCAGCTGTTGCCAAGCATGTTTCTGTGCAGTTGGAACTTGACCACCTCTCAACTGAAGGAGCATGCTTCAGCATCCTTTCTCATCGTGTGTTTGTTCTTCCTCTGAGACATTGCAGTTGAAGTCTTATGTATCAGTAAGATGCATGCTATCTTCATTCTTTGTTGTGAATAATAGATTTGAAAAAGGTCTTCCCAGAAGCTCATTCCAGAAGCTTATCCGTAGAGCTAGGGTGGCAGTTTGGTTTCCGTCTCTGGAAGTCTTTTGTAACACATACTTTGACTTGCAAATCTATCCGATTTGGCTTGAAGTGTTATTTAAACAGGTTAATATTGCGGTTACGGACTCGCAGGAGCAAACACAAACATGTATATTCCACGTCCTATAAAACGGCGTTTAACAAAAGCCTGCGGTCGATGGGTAGGAGTTGGGTTGTTGTAGGTTCGTAATTGTAGGTTTGTGAATGGGCGGTAAGTACACCCTCTCTTCATCCTTGAATAACCTGCCCGTGTCCTCCTCACCCTCGTTCTCCCTCGTCTCCCTCCTGCCAGGGTGAGTCTTGGATGGGGGGTGAAGATGAGCCTCTGTCAGGCTTCTCCTGGAGGGGAGGCTGTGAGAGGGAGACTACGGGCATCCAGGCCTGGAGCGAGGTGTTCGTGGTGGAGCGCTCTGACGGCACTAAGGTGAGCTGGGGGACTGCTCCTTACACAGCGCTACGCTACGAGCTACTAGGGGACTGCTCCTTACACAGCGCTACGCTACGAGCTACTAGGGGACTGCTCCTTACACAGCGCTACGCTACGAGCTACTAGGGGACTGCTCCTTACACAGCGCTACGCTACGAGCTACTAGGGGACTGCTCCTTACACAGCGCTATGCTACGAGCTACTAGGGGACTGCTCCTTACACAGCGCTACGCTACGAGCTACTAGGGGACTGCTCCTTACACAGCGCTATGCTACGAGCTACTAGGGGACTGCTCCTTACACAGCGCTATGCTACGAGCTAGGGGACGGCTCCTTACACAGCGCTATGCTACGAGCTACTAGGGGACTGGTCCTTACACAGCGCTATGCTACGAGCTACTAGGGGACTGCTCCTTACACAGCGCTATGCTACGAGCTAGGGGACTGCTCCTTACACAGCGCTATGCTACGAGCTAGGGGACTGCTCCTTACACAGCGCTATGCTACGAGCTACTAGGGGACGGCTCCTTACACAGCGCTATGCTACGAGCTAGGGGACTGCTCCTTACACAGCGCTATGCTACGAGCTAGGGGACGGCTCCTTACACAGCGCTATGCTACGAGCTACTAGGGGACTGCTCCTTACACAGCGCTATGCTACGAGCTAGGGGACTGCTCCTTACACAGCGCTATGCTACGAGCTACTAGGGGACTGCTCCTTACACAGCGCTACGCTACGAGCTACTAGGGGACTGCTCCTTACACAGCGCTATGCTACGAGCTACTAGGGGCCTGCTCCTTACACAGCGCTATGCTACGAGCTAGGGGACGGCTCCTTACACAGCGCTATGCTACGAGCTACTAGGGGACTGCTCCTTACACAGCGCTATGCTACGAGCTACTAGGGGACTGCTCCTTACACAGCGCTACGCTACGAGCTACTAGGGGACTGCTCCTTACACAGCGCTACGCTACGAGCTACTAGGGGACTGCTCCTTACACAGCGCTACGCTACGAGCTACTAGGGGCCTGCTCCTTACACAGCGCTATGCTACGAGCTAGGGGACGGCTCCTTACACAGCGCTATGCTACGAGCTACTAGGGGACGGCTCCTTACACAGCGCTATGCTATGAGCTCCTAGGGGACTGCTCCTTACACAGCGCTATGCTACGAGCTAGGGGACTGCTCCTTACACAGCGCTATGCTACGAGCTAGGGGACTGCTCCTTACACAGCGCTATGCTACGAGCTACTAGGGGACTGCTCCTTACACAGCGCTATGCTACGAGCTACTAGGGGACTGCTCCTTACACAGCGCTATGCTACGAGCTAGGGGACTGCTCCTTACACAGCGCTACGCCACGAGCTACTAGGGGACTGCTCCTTACACAGCGCTACGCTACGAGCTAGGGGACTGCTCCTTACACAGCGCTATGCTACGAGCTACTAGGGGACTGCTCCTTACACAGCGCTATGCTACGAGCTAGGGGACTGCTCCTTACACAGCGCTATGCTACGAGCTACTAGGGGACTGCTCCTTACACAGCGCTATGCTACGAGCTACTAGGGGACTGCTCCTTACACAGCGCTTCTATTCTCTCACGTGTACTAGTGTACAAACACCCAGTCACATGGGTGCACACCCCATGGTTGTGTGTGTGTGTGTGTGTCAAAGGTGCGTTGTGTTTTGCGGATCTGGTGGATTATGTTTTGTCTTTTTGCTGTGTTTGCTGTTCTTCTTAACCAGGTTGCAGTACTGCTAGTGGACACACAGGGGGCGTTTGACAGCCAGTCAACCATCAAAGACTGCGCCACCGTGTTTGCCCTGAGCACCATGACCAGTTCTGTACAGGTACAGACAACAGTCTTTCTGTCAGTAAATGTACCACGGTGTGAAGATATTGCAAGCCCACTATTGGCATGCCATGTATACACTTTTTAAATTGTTTTCTTAATTCATTTATTTTACTCGGTCATCTATAAACAATGTAAGAAAGGAACAAGGTATGTGTATGTGCGGGTTGGTGGTGTGTGTTGTGTGATTAAAAACGGTGACCGGTGGCCTGGGCACAGCATGCAACTTGACTCTGCTTAGCGGTCGATAAAAACATGTGCAGTGACGGCGCTCTGGAGATTTTCTATCCCCCTTATCTGTAATGTGCAGCTACTTCAACAACACATAATGCCATATTGTATGTTTAATTCATCCATTCAAGTGTCCAGTTAAAGCTCCTCCAATCTCAGACGTTTACAGGCATTTAAACACATGAGAAATTCATGTGAGCCACCCCGAGAGAGATTTGATTCTCAACTTCAAGGCTATCAAAGACGGTGTTTGCTACAGCAAAAGACAATTCCAACCCCAAACTAAATCAACATGTAACAATGAGTTTCTAGAATGTATTTCCTGCACATGAACAGGAAGCATTCTTTCTCACCTGATTTGATCTACAAACTATGTCGTATCAAAGCTGAGACTCTCCTGATTCCAATCATATCACTGAACTACAGGCAATAAACAATAAAAAAAACAATAAAATAATGAAGAACAAACTTTACTTGATCGCATAAAACCATTATAAACGGATAATCCAGTGTCTGACCAATTTTGCCACTGTTCAATCATGAATCAATGTATAGTAGCTTTTCAGAGAGGGTTTCAGAGGTAATGGGTAAATTGCCTTTGAACAGAACACACATTGTTTATCGCCATCTGATGGCTGTATGGTGCAATTGCACTTGTTTGGTGGGATTCAATTATATTCACTTATATTCCTCACGGTCTCAATATAATTATATTATATTCAAGTGTCAAAATTAGACAATGGGTTCTCAAGATACCTACCTGCCAGTGTTTCATTAAGTTTATATTCTCAATTCACATTGGATTTATTGATTTTATTTGAAGATTACGCCGATTTTCTCTGCCTCTACTAAAACAACTTCACTTTATTGACATCGTATTGACCGCGGTCCTCATCAGATGTTGGGCTATGGTGTAGGGCTATGCTGTAAAGGGTTGAACTGAACTGATGGGCCTATATTACCATAAAACATGCCATTTATTTCATGCTGACATTAAATATTTACACTTGCGCTGTGTACTAGCTTTATTTACGCTAACCAGTAGTATCCACCTAGATTATTTCACTAGCACAACAATCTTAGTCGCCCTGACCTATCTTTATTTTAATAATAAAAATCAATAGTATAGCCCTTGCAGTTGTGGAGATATACTCCATACTCCATTTACTTTGGGTATGTTATTTTCTGAAAGAAACCTTTTACTTTTAAATGATTATGCAAACAAAAAGAGCATTGTGCTGCTTTTTGTGGTTTTCAGTACAAAACTCTGTGAAATGATTTCAGTGTGTTTACCTTTTGCCAAAGGTCGGCACATTTAGATTATACTAATAACCGTATAACACTGATAACAAAATGGACCTGCGGTCAATGTTCCTGCTTTAATGTGGCTTGACATGTTTTGAACGTGCTTGCTCCTCCAGGTGTATAATCTCACCCAGAACGTCCAGGAGGACGACCTCCAGCATCTGCAGGTCAGCACCACTCGTCCATGCAGCACCCGACCCCAGCTCTCGCATGTCGTCGTTGTCCCTGCTCACGCTCACGCTCTGTACCTTCTGTACCTTCTGTATGTCTGCAGCTTTTTACAGAGTACGGTCGCCTGGCCATGGAGGAAATCTACCTGAAGCCTTTCCAGGTAGCGTTGGTTCTTATTCGATCTTAAAAGCGGCACGACTCCGTACAAAGTCAACGTATAGACGCGTTCCAGGCGCCTGGCGCCTGGAACGCGTCTATACGTTGACTTTGTACGGCGTCGCGCCGCTTTTGGCGTGAACGAGGTCAAGGGATGTGCTTCATAAAACATAATGCAAGGCAAGGCAAGGCAACTTTATTTATATAGCACTTTTCATACACAAGGCAGACTCAAAGTGCTTCACATATAAACATTGTCATACAATAAAATAAAATAATAGATAAGTAAAAAGTAAAATAGATAGAAAGTAAAGGCAAAGTTAAAAAACAACATTTTAGAAAGGCAGAGTTAATAAAAATGCATTTTAGAAAGGCAAAGTTACTAATAAAATAAAAATAGAAACATTGTAGATTTAAGATTTAGCAGAAAGCTAAAGCAAACATAAAAGTCTTCAGTCTTGTTTTAAAAGCTGTCAGAGTTGGGGCAAGTCTTAAATCCTCAGGGAGTTTATTCCAGCTATTTGTTGCATAGTAACTAAATCCTGCTTCCCCATGTTTCGTGTTGACTCTGGGGATAATTAACAGATTGGTCTCAGAGGATCTTAGTGGTCTAGAAGACTTATGTAGTGGAAGCATATCAGTTAAATATTTTGGCCCTAAACCATGTAGGGATTTGTAGGTTAGCAACATGATTTTAAAATCAATTCTCTGACATACAGGGAGCCAATGTAATGATTTGAGAATTGGTGTAATATGTTCATATTTTTGGTCTTTGTTAGAACTCTAGCAGCTCTAGAACTCTAGCAGCAGCATTCTGAACAAAATGCGGTTGGCCCGTGCCTCTGTCCTTCCGTGTCTCCGCCGCAGTCCCTGATGTTCCTCATCCGGGACTGGTGCTACCCCTACGAACACGACTACGGCCTGGAAGGAGGCAACGCCTTCCTGAAGAAACGGCTGCAGGTAAACCCTGCTCCCCGCGGCCCTCATGGTGGCACTGCTACTGCGCCTGCTAGTGTAGAACGCAGCAGAGGGATGGTCCCGGAGGACTCTGAGCATGCGTCCTCCTGTACCCGTCTCACACCTGAGACGGCAGCGGCTCAGGAGGTAGAGCGGGGTCGGCTGGGAACCGCAAGGTCGCTGGTTCGATCCCCCGGCTCCTCCTCCTAGCGGAGTGTCGTGGTGTCCCCTGAGCGAGACGCCCTCACCCGCCGTCGGTGTGTGTGAATGTGTGCATGAATGGGTGAATGTCAGTCAACACTGAAGCGCTTTGGATAAAAGCGCGATATAAATGAGGACATTTACATCTCCTGTAGATATGAGCCACAGCTAAAGTCATGTGATCCAATCCATAGTGGTAGAGTAAGGCCCAATCCCATCTCTTTTTCATTTCCCCCTCACTTTTCGAACAGAGTTACATGGGCTAGTGGTTGAAATCTTTCCCTGTGAAACGGGACAACCCTGCGATTCGTCGTTTTCAAATTCTACGTTTCACTCCATCAATTTATCAAACAAGTAGTAAAATATAAGAACACTTCATTCATTAGCAGGCCACTTCATGACAGCATAGCAGTGCTCTGTAAGCTATCATCCCATGCCTCTACCCTGGCAGTCTGTACTGATATTCGAGGAGTGATAAAAAAGTGCAGCAACTTTGACTTTGCCGGGACGGAGGGGTAGGGAGTTTGTGGTTGGGCCAAAGTCAAAGTATGTCTCGTATGTCATGTCATTTTTTCATCACAAAAACATTCAAAGACGATCATTGACACTCCTGGATCAATAACCCCCGGCTGGCTGCCGCTTCCCCCCCCAGGTGAAGCAGAACCAACATGAGGAGCTGCAGAACGTCAGGAAGCACATCCACTCTTGTTTCTCCAACAT
>NC_140277.1:319085-329085 GCF_964030765.1 Micromesistius poutassou | reverse complement strand
CCTAGGACTGTTGAACTGTTCACAACCAAAGTATGATCCGCCTTTCCCCCCATCGTGCTTTGCTGCATGCCACTCCCTCCCGTATGCAGCGTCCCTATACTGTAAGAAAAAGGACCCTTTGAAAAGGGCTTCCCCGCTGGCTGCGCTCTGCTGCCCCCTGGTGGTCGTGTGTGTGTGTGTGGGGGGGGCGGGGGGGGGGGGGGGGGGTGTAATTGGCATGCCGACCGCAGGCTAGGAGCAACGCCGAGCGCACGGGTCGCCTCGAACCAAAACAGGAGTATAAAGAACGTGGTGGTCTTCTCCGACGTGCCACGCGAACGGCTCCACAGCCACAGGTTAACACTGGAACCCCCCCCCGCCCGCCGCGGGCAGAGGCGCCGCGTAGCAGCTGTGCACCGTGTGTGTGCGCCCCCCGTCTCTGACGTGCGGCCCACGGGGGGGCCCACGGCGGGCGCCAGGGCTCGGCGGTAATTCAGGGATAGCTGTGTGATGTCCGTGATGCAGACCTCGAGACTGTTCCTATTTTTACGCTGATCGATCGCAGTCTCGGCAGTCGTCTTCCGTCAGTTAACGCAGACGACATCCAGAGCTGGACATTTACTTTGATTTGAGCCTGTTCGGTATGGTTATTTGATCTAATATTTAGATTATATCATGGTATAATTATTTCCCTACAGTAAATTGTAGCTACAACCCTAAGCCTCTTTACAGAAGTTGGATCTAATTTTAATTTTGTTTGATTAAACAATCGAGCCCTATCTGAACTGAGAGGCTGTGTGCAAATATACTATTACTTTTCTCAGACATGCTACAGGAAAAAGGCAATCATGTTTTTTCACAATTCAGCTTTTAGACACTATGGCAAGACATGATGGTTAACTCCATATTTGGGCTAGGCTCGGCTTCCCTCTGCAACTGTACCCGATATGAGTCCCTCCCCATGGATGAGGGGTTGTGTCTTAGTGGTGGTAGACCGGAACGGGGCCTGTACCAAGCAGTCAGGCTCTCCCGAGCGGCTTATAGCAGGAGACGTGAGTTTATTTGAGCTTGGTATTTAGTGTGCTTCCTGCCATTGTTTTGCCCTCTGCATGGTGTTAAGGGCCCGGGATGTGCCCACTGTAGTAGCCAGAAAGAAAATGGCATCACACATCCTTTATCAATGTCTCACCGTCTCTCACCAAAGCCTCAACATCCCACGGCGTGGCAAGGTTTACCTGTAGACCGCTGGCCGCGTGGGGACTTTGCTGCTTCTCACCGTTCTCTCTCTCTCTAGAGAGTCTCTGCCTTTAGCCTCTAGGTTGCGGGCGTTTCCGCTGAGTTGTGTCAACAGCGTTTTTGACGTCATCATTCTGAGCATCTTCCTGAAAACCCAGACTGTGGATGAGCTCTGAACCGCTGGAAAATCAAGAGCTCTGGTTTTCATTTCATTGTTTTGTTTTTTTTCAAGACTTCTCTTTCAAAGTGTAGTTCTTGCTCGACACTGTCTTATCCCTTTTGTTGTGACGCTGACGCCCTGTTGGTGACGTCGGCTGTGATCAGGAGGGAGGAGAGACTCACTGGGGTCCGAGCCGTCACAGCCGTCTGTGCTCTGTTCAAAGATTCCATCCACAACCGGTCTTGTAGGTTTTATGTGCACTTAGTACAAGTAGGGCGTGTACGTGAGATCAAATATTTAAATAAAATGTATACATTTTAAGAGTAATTTCATTTGTCATTTGAGTTTCATCAGCTAAAACTGGGCCATTTTGATTTGATCAATTTTCAGCAGTTTAGAACATGGCCAGAGAATAGTTTTAATATTTGTTGGAAGCGCCTTTTGTTTAATGTGATGATCGGTTATCTTCATAACTGCCTTCAAATACATTTCATGTAATTTATTTTTCAATAAAATCAGTGTGTTTACCTTAATTATAGATACAATTTTGTCTGCCTTGTCTTTATCAGCTGCAGGTTGTAAAATAGATTTTAAGATGAATGTTGTTTTGCTCAATTCTCCATAGACCATTGTTGCTTATATCACATTCATCTAGGAGTGTTTTGGGGAATTCTTGCCTGGAAATTGTACATATTTGTTGTATGATGAGCCAGAAACAGTACACTATGTTGTGCCATACAACATGGTGGTCTCAAGTATTTAACAAAGAGTGAACTTATAATTTAAAAGGTGGATGAGATCCTTCGCTGAGAAGTGCTCACACACAGGAATACGTTTCTGCTTTCACTAGGCCTAGGTTTAGTGTAAGCTATCATATATTGCATAAGGTTTAAATCCTTAGCTGATCTCATATGGAGAGCATGTTTGAATAACTGCAAGTTTAAAGCATTAATGTAGTTGCAAATAGTGTATGGCGCATTGCTCTGACATTAATACTCGTACTCCTAAGCAATGTGTTAGAAATTAAATTAGTAAGATGTGTTAATGGGTTGAGATAATGTATGCAAAACCAACAACTTATGATTTTACAGGATCATTTATAAAGCATAAATTGATTTTTAAATAGTTCGCAAATTATGGTTGTTCATGATGAATTCAGTTAAGGTGATTACATTTAAAGGCTGGATATGCAGCACTACCAATGCTCACATACATCTCAAAATGATGTTATTCGTTTTATACAAAAGTCTTAATGCTTTCTAAGGACCAGAATTGTTCAGTCGTTTATAACTGCTGAGTGACCGACATGTCAATGGTGTGGCGTTGTGGTTCAGACAGGGACTTGGAACCTATACGTTTATTTATTTTTTCAATCGTTTTCTACTGATTGGTATTAATCAATAATTACTAGTTTATATTAGCACACAGTTTGTGTGAAAAATAAGTATCAGGAACCTTGTATAATGTAGGCTATTTTATATCAATATGTTGCATTATGTGGATTTTATTTATTAATTAGCTGTATAATTAAGCGTTATACCTGATTGTTTAAATTGTCTTAGTTTGTACTTATGTCCATACGAGTCATGTGAATCACTGGATTTGTTTGAAGTATTAAAGGAGTAAGCCGCACATGGTTTGAGTTTAGCTGACTGTTTATCTGCGCTCACTCCCGCAAAATGTGCTGTTGAATGAATACACGTAGTCTCGCTCAAGGAAATCTCGCTCCGAAATCTCGTTGTTACAGGAAATTCACCTAGAATCTTCACCCAAATGCTTCGGACAACGCTAAGCAGTGCTTTCTGTAGTCCACATTAGTCCATTAGACGCAAAATTATAAGAAAATAGGGTTAAGGTTGAAAAATACACAAGTTCTCTACATTAGCCTACGACGCCATTGTAATTTCTACAGAGAGCCGAGGCCAATTAGTCAACTCAAACTAAATGTTACTTTACTGATTTATGAGAAACGTCCTCTTCGTGAATTGCAAAAATAATTATCTTTCAAATTGGCCTGCAACATATGTGTAATTCGTGGCGAAAATTCTTCAGCCGTATTTTTTGGCGAAATAAATTCCGGTTGGGGGCAGCTCGAGGGCGGGGCTTAAGCGCTACAGTGAAGAGAACAAATAGTTTAAAAAGTTATAATAGTTTTATTAGGGAGGGTTAGGATTCAGGGAGAATGATCACAACAATGTCAAGGACTAGCATTTATATTTAAGAAAAGGAAAATAAAAGAACCCTTGGGGGAAATTGAGTTAGAGTAAATTAATGCATGACTGATACCACTAATTAAACTAATACAACACTGGAATTGTAAGTTGATAAGAGTGTGGTTCAACTTAATGCTTTTTTCACAGTGAGAAGCAGAGGGAAACAGAAATGACCGTTCAACGGTTTCAATGTATGAGGAAGTTTCAGGTGGAAACACATACAGTGAAGCGGAGTTTATAGTTGACAACGTGGAACCTATTAAAACAAACATATCGACTCTTTCCCCCTCTATAGCTATAACTGTAACCTCTAAAATGAACCTATTCAATCACCTAGGCCTACTGTGTTGATCAATCGTGTTGTTTTAACCAGGTGTCATTTCAATGGGATCAAACCAAACAACCATACCTGTCGAACATGTGGTCATATTTTTATGCTTGTGCTGCACAGAACCCATTACGAAATCCCAAATATTCCCAAATAAACGCAAACACGACAAACGATACACGACGTGACGTCACGGGCACTCCACGGTTACGCAACGACACGCCTCTGAATGCGAAGCGGAACTCCTTCGAGAGCGATACACAGATCTGGACTGCACCGCGAAGTTTATGACATGTGAAGAGCGGTGAGGAGAAAGTCGACCGCCTTCAACGAGGAGAAGCGACCTCGCGTTTCGATCCCAACAGGCGAGTTTGGGTCGCTGCCAGCCCGGATCGATTCCCCTTCCCCCCGGTGTGGCTGAGCTGCCAATGCGTCTACTCTGAGGAGAGCCATGACCGAGTACCTGTTGAAAGTTCTGGTTGTCGGTGATGGGAATGTGGGGAAGTCGTCCTTTGTCCATCGCTATGTCAACGGGCAGTTCAACAAAGACTACAAGATGACCATGGGAGGTAAGGTCTGTTTTTAACACTTATAGTTCATAATAATGTTTTGGTTACTTAGGTAATTTGACAACAATCCATCAATGTCTCACAGTAAACTCTGGTTGGTTTCTACCTCTCTCTCTCCCTCCCCATCTCTCTCCCTCCCGATCTCTCCCTTCCCCCCCCCCCCCCCCTCTCTCTCCCTCCCCCTCTCTCTCTCTCTCTCCCTCCCTCCCTATCGCTAGTGGATTTTTCTATGAAGCTGCTACCGTGGACAGACACAGAGAAAGTCAGACTGCAGCTCTGGGACATTGCAGGTAGAAAGAGTAGTTTGAGTTACATAAGGGTCAACATCACCACACAGAGTAAATGGTTTCATTGTGTGTGTGTGTGTGTGTGTGTGTGTGTGTGTGTGTGTGTGTGTGTGTGTGTGTGTGTCAGGCCAGGAGCGCTTCATCTCCATGACCAGGATCTACTATAAAGGCGCGTCCGGCTGCGTCGTCATGTTCGACGTCACCAACCCGGACAGCTTCCAGAGCTGCAGGTTGTGGAAGCGTGACCTGGACAGCAAGGCCACGCTGCCCGACGGGGGCCCCATCCCCTGCATCCTGCTGGCCAATAAGGTAGCCGGGCGGTACACCTGGGGTGGGCAGGAGGTAGAGCGGGGTCGGCTGGTAACCGCAAGGTCGCTGGTTCGATCCCCGGCTCCTCCTCCTAGCGGAGTGTCGTGGTGTCCCCTGAGCGAGACGCCCTCACCCTGACTGCTCCCTGACCCGCTGGCTGTCGCCCTGCGTGGTCGACTCCGCCGCCGTCGGTGTGTGAATGCGTGCGTGAACGGGTGAATGTCAGTCAACACTGTGAAGCGCTTTAGATAAAAGCGCTTTATATAAATGAGGACCATAGTCACCTGTAGAGGCCTCTGCTGACGGTGTTCTGATGTCGTCCAGCCAATCCCTGCAGCGTGTCAATTCATCGATTGGCATAATGATTTGCTTGGGACAATCCAGTTTGCAAATTCAGCCGTAGAGTAGTTGGAGTTATTTTGAATGAATACCGTAGTCGTAGCGCTTTGGGCCTCGCAGGCACATGATAACCCGGTCATGGTTTAAACATTAACGCGCAGGGCCCTTCAGTCAGGCTGTGACCAGGTGGTGTGGACAGACTGCGGTCTCTTTGACGGTCTTCGGAAGAAGTTGAATGAAAATCTTCAATGACCTGCATGACAACGTCATTTTTTTAAATATAACCAGCACGTCTGTTTGTCATTCTCTCTTCGGTCTCATCCTCATGTTAACTGTACTGGTTGTATTACCCCCCCCCGGCCCCCCTGCCCCCATCCATCGCTGCCTCTACCATTCCTCACATATCTCAGATTTATTACACCCGTTGGCCCACCAAGTAGCCTGACTTATCCACGGTTTGCGTTTGTACAGTGTTGGGTATAGTGGAGATGACAATAGTGGAGTAATTAGTGGAATAATTGTGGTGGGGAGTGCATGAGTTTTGGTCAGAATGCCTGATGTAGATTGGATGGATGCGTGTTGTGAATTGAGAACAGCCAGCTCATGATGTGATACAGCGTTCAGCTTTGCAACAAATATTTTTTGCTTTTTCAATCTTTTTCGACATCTGTAGTGCTGTGTGTAGCCACACGTTTGCCCCTTCACAACTTAAACACATAGTTAATTTGCTTTCCTAGCTCCTCTTTGTTTGTGTTGGTAGTTTAGTCATGTCATGTCACGTTGTTAACATTGGGTACATGGAGCACAACATAGTGGGTCATAGCCATGTCCAATGCTTTTTGGAAACATTTTCTTCATAAAACGTGTCAGACATCAGTTTTTTGTATACCTTTTATTCATTAGTAAGCTACATGGGTATGCCGTCTTTCAGAACCTTTCATTACATGCATTAAAGAGAACAAAAATATTGCATCCTCATTGTACCCAGCACTTCTGACAATGCACTTTGTCTCGGTCCCCAGCACATTTCAAACCAAACGGACGCCCATGCCCGTTGCATCTCTCACTCTCTCCCTCTCCCCGTCCCTCCAGTGCGATCTACCCTCAAGAGTGGTGTCGACCGAGGCCATCGGTAGGTTCAGTAAGGAGAACGGATTTGTGGCGTGGATGGAGACGTCTGTGAAGGACAACAAGAACATCTCAGAGGCTGTCAGGTGACACATCCGATACAGCCCACACTCTCAAGTGGATATAAACGATCTATTGAAAAATGCGCAGCGTACAGTGTATTAGGTTGACGTGATTCATTTCATAGGATGGAATAAGATGTTTACTAAATCAGCCAGCACTGAATTACTGTTCAGAGGAACTGGAGCGGCAGATGCTGGACTCCCGCCCCCCCGCCCCCCCGCTTCAAATCGGCCTTCAAAATGTGTTAGTGTTTAGACTGAACACTGAATGCAGAACACTTTAAGAGGAAGCAGGGGAAGGCTCCACCGAAACGGCCTTCAGCCACACATCCTCTCACCGAGCGGTCTTGTGATGCAGGAGGCTGGTGGAGGAGATTCTGTCCGTGGAGTGCGACCTACAGCAGACCGGTGATGTCAATCACCTGCTGGACCCCCCCCAGCTGGACCCCAACACCGGGTGCTGCTGAAGGCCCCCCCCCCCCCCCCCCTGCTGTCACCAACAACCTGACTACCTCTAGTACTGCACTCTGTGGGGGCTCTTGAGCGGGGCGTCCAACGCACTAAGGCCTGACCGGGATAACAGACCAGCCATCATACTGGAATGACCGTACTGCTGCTGCTGTGTGTGTGTGTGTGTGTGTGTGTGTGTGTGTGTGTGTGTGTGTGTGTGTGTGTGTGTGTGTGTGTGTGTGTGTGTGTGTGTGTGTGTGTGTGTGCGCACGCTTCTTTGTCTAATGTGGAACTTACGGTTATCTAATATTTTATATATTATTGTATATTAATGTTATACATCATTGTATAAAAACATGATAAAATAGCACCAAATGATCTTCAGGATTAAAAAAGAAAGACCAGATGAAATGTATTTGTATAAACTGTATTTCTTTATTGAGCACATGAATGTTGTAAGTATTAAAAGGGAAAATGTCTGATATATCCAGTCTTTTATTCCTATAACCAGATAAGAGTATCTGTAAAGGGAAGAGCAAACGCTTAAAGAGCATATAATCGATTTCAGGTATCAAACTGCAGGTCAGTCGCTGTCAGTGAATACAATAAATGGAATTTAGAAAATATAGTTTCCACAATTGATGTTCATTGGTGAAAATGAGTGGGTGGATTAGGGGTGAACAGTGGAGACTGGTTTCTCTAGTGCTGTCCCGTGGGCCTCACTAGTGTCAAACATTCAGTCCTCCTGTTACACTGGAACCTGTTGATCACACATGACTGAGCTCTACACATAGTTCTGTTTTAGGGTTAGGGTTAGGGCTGTTTTATTTGTTTGAATGCTTGAATGATCAGTGCACACCTTTTATTACTTGGCTTGACAAGAGTTACAAAACACTTTCAACCATTGCATTTTTTTTTGCTTTTTTTTTTTTTTTTACCTCACCTCTTGCTCTTTGTTTATTTTGGGCTGGTCCTCTGTGAATAATTCTTCAATATCAGTGATTCATTGAAGACTAAACTTGCATTCTATGGTCTAGTGCTCTTATCGTTTCTACAATTGTATCGTAATACGGCTCACACTCTTTTATTGCGATTGTTATTGTATTTTTTCCTTGTTTTCTATGTACTGACTTAAACTTAAATGATGTTTCCAACATCATTTAAGTTCACCTAAGGGAGACAGAACCATTTGTATAGGGAACAATATATGGGGAACGCTATTCAAGAACCAAGTTTATTTGTATATTTTCTTCAGTTAGTCGACTTGTTACAGGACATTGATGTATTGATGTGTCTTTTCAGGTCACGTGACATCATGGTTCTATCAAACACCTAATAAATGATTAAACATTGCGAGGTCTTAGCCCAACACAAGTTAATGTTGAAAATAAGACAACTTACATTAATGGTAAATTACTATTTTTATGTTAACATATTGTGGCACATGTTGACCCAAAATAGCATACTCAAATTGAAGGTTCAAATTAAAAGAGTCAGGACAGGTTGGAACAACTGAACAGACAGGAGACCTGAGCTGACCACCACCGTAGTGGAGCCATCGTCAACAGACAGGAGACCTGAGCTGACCACCACCGTAGTGGAGCCATCGTCAACAGACAGGAGACCTGAGCTGACCACCACCGTAGGGGGGGTCATCGGCCAACAGGCAGCGGTGTGGGGCAGGGATGTGTGAACACAAACATCAATTTCTGTGTCTGAAACCCAAATGTTGTCATTCTGGTTAATCTCTTAAGCTAACTTTATCGTCAGTGTCTACCACCAGACACCTGATGAGAGATGTTTATGTTATTATAAATGGTGTATATTTTATCAGGAACTGATTTTTGAAATGTTGTTGTTATAGTGTTATAAATGTTAGTCTTTAATTCAGTTTGTGTCGCACATGGATCCTTAATATCGAAATTACAGCTTCTTGTCTAATGTGGAACTTACGGTTATCTTTTATATATTATTGTATACTTAACTCCTCTTTGGCATCACCGCTGGGAAACATTGTTCATTCCTGCGGACATGTGGTGCCAATGACACATTTGGAGGTGTTTCTTACACTACAGTTAGCTAAGTGGAGAAGACCTTTTGAACAAGATGTAAATTACTTAAATATAGGCCTACTAATTAGCTTTTGACATTTTCCAACACGATCTTGATGTCAACAGGTGACGACCTCTACCATTTTGGTGCGTGTGTGTGTGTGTGTGTGTGTGTGTGTGTGTGTGTGTGTGTGTGTGTGTGTGTGTGTGTGTGTGTGTGTGTGTGTGTGTGTGTGTGTGTGTGTGTGTGTGTGTGTGTGTGCGCGTGTGTGTGTTTGTGTCATTATGCCGAAATTATTATTATCGCTGTGACTTCCTGCTAGACAAAAATCGAAAGTAAAACCTCGGGCTAATTCTCAATCAGGTACGGGGAGGCTATATGCACTGATCGGGTTTTAAAGCTCACGTCTTGCTTTTAAAACAATGCAACTTGCAATTCGTGCAGTTGGTTAACCGTTTGGCCGTTTAAGAAATCTGTGTACTTTCTGCTGCAAACTGTTTTGTCGTCGACCTCGAATAATGTGCGCATAGACTATAGGCCTACTTCGGTTGGCGTTATGTCGCTTTTTGGGCTACACCTGATAAACAAACTACGAGACTCTCTAAAGAGGCCGGAACCCGGCAGAGAACCCTCCAACGACGAGGTGTATCAGAGGTCCATCCCTGACCGACAACCCACCGACGTAGAAGAGAACCAGAGGTCCGTCCCTGACAGAGAACCCACCGACGTAGAAGAGAACCAGAGGTCCGTCCCTGACAGAGAACCCACCGACGAAGACGGAGAGAATCAGGAGTCGATCCCTGACAGAGAACCCACCGACGACCGAGAGAATACGAGAGACCATGACCCTTACCAGGTGGAACCCACTGATCTGTTGTATTGCGAATA
>NC_140277.1:316196-318885 GCF_964030765.1 Micromesistius poutassou | reverse complement strand
CGCCCTACCCCTCAGCCCTCGCCCTACCTCTCAGCCCTCGCCCTACCTCTCAGCCCTCGCCCTACCTCTCAGCCCTCGCCCTACCCCTCAGCCCTCGCCCTACCTCTCAGCCCTCGCCCTACCTCTCAGCCCTCACCCTACCCCTCAGCCCTCGCCCTACCTCTCAGCCCTCGCCCTACCTCTCAGCCCTCGCCCTACCTCTCAGCCCTCACCCTACCTCTCAGCCCTCGCCCTACCTCTCAGCCCTCGCCCTACCTCTCAGCCCTCGCCCTACCCCTCAGCCCTCGCCCTACCTCTCAGCCCTCGCCCTACCTCTCAGCCCTCGCCCTACCCCTCAGCCCTCGCCCTCGCCCTACCTCTCAGCCCTCGCCCTACCCCTCAGCCCTCGCCCTAACCCTCAGCCCTCAGCCCTCGCCCTACCTCTCAGCCCTCGCCCTACCTCTCAGCCCTCGCCCTACCCCTCAGCCCTCGCCCTACCTCTCAGCCCTCGCCCTCGCCCTACCTCTCAGCCCTCTCGCCCTACCCCTCAGCCCTCGCCCTACCTCTCAGCCCTCGCCCTACCCCTCAGCCCTCGCCCTACCCCTCAGCTCTCCCTGTGGTTTAACTTTCGGCGGCGGCGGCGGCAGCAGCTGCTTTTGAAAACGACCGGGCCCTTTCCCGCCGCCGCGCGGAACCCTCCGGCAGCGAGGCGGTTGTCAGGGCGGTTGTCAGGGCGGTTGTCAGGGCGGTTGTTGCGGACATGTGATGGTGTCCTAGTAGATGTGTGTGCTTGTTCACCCGCTCATCGACACCGCCACACCCTGAGACGTGACCTGTGGCGCCGCATCCAGCTGGTGTGTTCCTTTTCTCCGCAGTTGAGGATGTTTTGTAATAGCAGTGATTGCAGCATTGTGTGTGTGTGTGTGTGTGTGTGTGTGCGTGTGTGTGCGTGTGTGTGTGTGTGTGTAGATGAGGGGGTATAAAGAAGCAGCGTAGGACGAGGTGCAGAACAAGAAGCCACTCATCAAACCTTCCAGCCGCTCTCATTCTTCCAAGTCTGACAAGTTGTTCCTGTGCGCATAATCACAAAGGCTTTGTGTCGCACGTGGATTTTGTGGTATGGTGTGTGTGTGTGTGTGTGTGTGTGTGTGTGTGTGCGTGCGTGTCTGTGTGTGTGTGTGTGTGTGTGTGTGTGTGTGTGCATGTGTGTGTGTGTGTGTGTGTGTGTGTGTGTGTGTGTGTGTGTGTGTGTGCGTGCGCGTGGGTGTGTGTGTGTGTGTGTGTGTGTGTGCGTGCGCGTGGCAGCAATAAAAATCACACCAGCACGGCCCACATTTTTCAAGTTAGTTTGACGTATTTAAAATGCTAATAACCAGTTTATTATGTGCTATATCAAATGCAAATGCTCCGCCGTAGCGCAGTGAAGTTGGGCCAACGGTAGCATTTGCATATCCTCCGCCCGACTCCTTAGCATGCACGGAGGAAACGGGGCCGAGAGAGAGAGGGAGGGAGAGAGAGAGAGTGCAGGCAGACTCCCGATAAATAACATTAACAGACGCATCGGATAAACAACCCGATGATGTCGCCATTAAGGAGTGCACAGCGATAGCCTGCTTAAATGGAGGTATTTGACAACGCGGCATATGGTGCGCAAAACTCCCACCAAACCAAGCGTCCCGCCAGCGTTATCTGGAGACGGCGAGGGAAGCAGACGGACGCAAAGGGAAACAAAAAAAACAAAAATAAAAAGCAACAACATCCATTTTAACGACAGACGCTTTATGATGTTAAGACAGCGCTGTGAGGCACCGTGCCTCTTTAAAACCAACTGGAACGACAGGGCTGAGGGAGGGGGGGGGGGGGAGGGGGAGAGAGACAGGGGGGAGAGAGGGCAGAAGAGAGAGAGAGAGAGAGAGAAGAGAGAGGGAGGGGAGAGAGAGGGGGAGAGGGAGAGAGAGAGAAAAGAGAGAGGGGAGGAGGGAGAGAGAGGAAAGAGAGAAGGGGAAAGAGTGTGTGTGTGTGTGTGTGTGTGTGTGTGTGTGAGAGAGAGTGAGAGAGAGAGAGAGAGAGGGAGGGAGGAAGAGAGAGAGAGAGCGAGCGAGAGAGATATATATATATATATATAGAGAGAGAGAGAGAGAGTGTGTAAATATGAAGACATCCGTTAAGTCAGTCGTTTCCGCCGTAATTGGAAATGAAGAAACTTTTAAACGGTTTAATGTGTGTCCCAGCCCGACACCTCGCACATCCTAATCGCTCTCGGCTCCCCGTTCTGCCGCGCCGCCAGACAGTGAGATAAACATCCCATAAAGGAAGTCGTACATCCTGCAGCCTCGACGGCTCTGATCGCCGTGGCGACCATCCATCATCCCGGTGAGGCGGGGGCGGCGGTGACGCGGCGCGGTGGTTAGCGGCGTTTCATATCTTCATAACTACTTCTCCTCCGCCCGTCGCGCCGGCAGGTGTTTACATGACTGTTACACATGAGGGAGACACACACACACACACACACACACTGGTGTGTGTGTGTGTGTGTGTGTGGGGGGGGGGGGGGGGGGGGTCACTGGACACACACACACACACACACACCGGGAGTATCGCCCCCCAGGGCCGGACACAACCGTACTCTGGATCACGTGACTCGTCAAGACAAGTTAATTCAGACCACAATTAGAACTCACACACACACACACACACACACACACACACA
>NC_140277.1:293696-311196 GCF_964030765.1 Micromesistius poutassou | reverse complement strand
ATAACCAAAGAGAATTGCTATCCAATGTGCGCGTTTTTTTTGTTCTACACAATATACAGTAGGACCGGGCCCTGCCATTAGTATCACAAATAAGTAATAATTTGCTAATGACAACATTATGTTGAGTCAGTTTAGGGGCAATTAAATTGAGTGATATTTACATATGCCTAATGAATCACCGCGCGTGGCAGTTCGAGCGAACCCTAATGAATATTCATCCGCGCATTCTCCCCATGCGCACTGCAGTTTATAAACTGAATTATGGTTGATTTGCCCTTTTAAAAATGAACATGAGCGCATCTCCCACCAGGAGGAGCCGAACAATAACGGCTGATTATAAAAAGTGTTTTAGTGCTAAGCTGACGGTACGGAGACTGCAGCAGGGCGCTGTGTGGACCCGCAGGCCCCTTCAATAAGGAGAGAGAGAGAGTGGGCCCCAAATCTGCAGCTCTGCTCTCTGTGACAGACGGGCCCGCCCGGCTGTCGCTGTCCCATCCTTCAAGGAGGAACCGCTTCATCTCCGGGACATCGCTCTGATAATCAGAATCAGAATCAGAGTATATTACATCTTATTGTAAGTACACAAGAGTAAGAGAGTTCTAAGGCTTGGTTCCTCAACAGCCACATATAGCAGCAATGATACAAGATAAAGTTAATAAAGATAAGTAAAAAATATGTAAAAAAATAAATAAATAAATAATAAGTAGCAACATAGATCACACTAATACATAATAATATTAAAATAAAATAAAGTAAGTAATGATAAGAGAAACTATGGCAACAGTGGTGGTAAGTAATCAGTAATAATAAGTAATGAGGGGTAAGACAGGAGTGTTTGCGTCGGGCTTGACCCCTCAGGTGCGGGGTCGACGGGCGGCATCAGTGTGCATTCACTGAGACGCTCAAGCAGAAAAGGCTGCGCGTTTATCATGCAGATCAGCGACACTTCAGCAGGTGTGGGTCACACGCACCGCAAGTAGGCGCAACCGCGCTCGCTGGATTCGTGCGCTGCAGACCCATGAATGCATTGCACGATTGTTTTGACTAGGCCTATATGACCGCAATTTACACACAATATCACGCGATATGAGAGGGAAAAAAATGCATTTGTATCTCTTATAAATTCACTGGCATTTAAAGATCCAGTATGAAATGTAAATGAACCGTATAAACAGGATATTATTAGGGGAAGTTTGGAACCACACCACCGCACAAATAGGCTCGTATTCGTTGCAACCCCAACTGGAGTTTGCCGTACCTTTATTAGTTATCACAAACTTCGGGTAATGCAACCATTACATTTCCTTGATCAAGGCATTTCTTTCCAGCGGCCTGTTGAGTGTGTTCGAATGGTTTCCTTGTGCTGCCATCTGCTCCCATCTAGCGGCAGTGTTTAGTATGACATATACTAAATGTATGACTAAGGCGTATGTATGTATATGTGGTCAAACAAATAACAACAGGATGGATTCAGAAGAATTCAGGGTAATAATAGCTAGCCTGTCAAAAACATATATCTTTAGTAGCCTGAGGACGTGCTCCTGTGTATCCACCGGTGTGGGCGAGTCAAGTGCGGGAAATCCGTCCCAATCTGGCAACGCTGGTGGCCGCCCATTGGTCCATCCGGGATTTAGGAAAAGAGGAAACGGCCGTGGAGGTGCGATGTGTGTCGGTCCGAAAACAAAACACTACTAAATAATTTAGCCAAACTAAGAAGTTCCGCTTTGTAGTGTAGTAGGCCTACCTCGCGTTTGCGTTGACATGTGTTGATTTGTGAACATGGCTTTGTTCAGCATGGAGCGTAAAGCCAGTATTTTCCTCTTCTCCTGCGTGTTGCTCAGTCACGTCTCTGCCCGGGGTAAGTACCCGGACCACCGGACCGCGGGGCGCGGGGGAGCGGGGACGCGTGTCGCAGTTCGGTCGACCACCGCATACAGGACGGCCTCGTCCGCTGGCCCCCGGGTCAGGCGAGTCACTCGATATCCACTAAAAGCTGTTCTATTAATACTACTACGACTGTTTGCCTTCGTCACGGTGGCCACTAGTGTCGCACCATGTGGGATATAGAAAGTAAAATGTCATTCTGCCAACACGGCAGGAGGCATGCATGCCGACCAATGGGCAGCAGGTCCGGGAGGCATCGGGAATAATCATCCGGTGTCATTTCAGGTCTAATGAAGTAGTTTGCGGTTCACTAAAGTGTTGCGGGGTGATGGTGTGGGCCTGCACACTGTTAACTGAACACAACGCAATGGAAGAGGGATGTTTGGGCATTGATTGGCCCTGTAAAGTAATTACGATTTCCGCCAATAATCCGTTTATAACCCAAAGCAGTAACGTTAGTTTACCTATTTGGAAGGGGGCGTTATTATTATGACAATTATTTAAGAACCATCTATAAGAACCCTTACCGCTCAAAAACCATCCCACTTACGCCACTCTCACTACAACACTCCTAGCCAAACCCTTCCTGTTTGACCGAGAACGAAAAGCAATGATAAAGATTTATTGTCAAAGAATGCCCTGTTCAGACATGCCTGGCCTGTGTGGTAGTTTGGGTTGACTTCGTGGGCATCAGTCTGCAGGATCTTGCTTACTGTTGAGAGCTCGTGACTGGTCATGTGGTTGTTTGGTAGACTGCCTTTATCAAGGTAAATCAAGGTAGGATTTAAATTAGTGCTGTGCCTCTTGATAAATCCTTAATGTTGTCTTTGCACTGCTCAGACACATTAAATTAGCATTTAGGTGTAATGCATAATGAATGTGTACCACCGTGTACAATGCCAAGATCAAGGTAAAGGAAAACATGGACCCTATTTTTGGGGTCAATGTAATCATTCGGTTACATTACACTCGATATCAAGCTAAGGTCAAACAAGCTTATACAAACACATTACACTTAATATCAAGATATGGTCAAACAAGCTTATACAAACACATTACACTTAATATCAAGATATGGTCAAACAAGCTAATACAAACAGACAGCTAAAAAAGGCATCAGGTTAAGAAACATTGTTCAGTCAGGGTTGATTTTAAAAGGTTTTAAGAGCTTAAGTATTGAGAGGTGGGAGTGATTCTAGATTTAAGGTGGCCTGAAGTTCATTCCAGTGGTGCATATGTTCTGTTGTTGTTGACGGTGTGGTTCATAGTATCGTTACAGATTGACTCACGGGATGAAGGGAAAGTGAAAGAGCTTCATGGATACTATCGGGACTTTCTATGACTCCCACTGAGCCATTATCTTGACTGATCAGCATAACTCAGCAGTAATCTTGTCTTGTCACACAGACGGACGTCACGGTCACTAGTGTGACTCTGTTTCACAAGACCTGCTGTATTGTGTAACGCACTTTACCAAACAGTTCTCCTTTTTTTTTTTCTCGATCGTGTTGTTCAGAGTTGAAACATAGGTGTGGGAGAAAAATAATTGATTCTTCGATGCACCGCAAATCTCTCTAGAACGATTGCGTCTCGATGCAGAAAAATTAATAATCTGAAACAAATTGAAGTACAACCAGTGCAGGCAAGCAGCCACCCAGTCCTCCGACCACTGTAGGCGCCGGACACAGACTGGGGGGTACAAAGCAGCGGAGGCGTGGGATGGGGATAGTGGGGGGGGGGGGGGGGGGGGTGATTGCATATCTGTATCTATGTAAGAGTTTGTGTGTATGTGTAGGCATGGAGAGCCGCTTCGCCTGGCATCATTCACAACCGTGGTGTCTCAGCCGCAGGGATGTCATAGCGATAACACAGCAAGTTGCCATGGAGACAACCTTGATCAGGTCCGAGACCGAGTCAACAATCAGCAGGTGTCCGTGGCGTGGGGGAGGGAGGAGTTGTTGACCCAGCAGCGGCCTTGGCCGAGGCCAGTGCTGGTTGGGGGCGGCCGAAATGATATGACGATAGGGTTAGATGATATAGATGATATAGAACTTTATTGTCAGGCTTGGCTGAAATTTGTCTTGCAACCCAGCAGCCATTGTATACATAGAACACATTAGGGCTGTGCAATTAATCAAATTTTGATCACAATTTCGATTCTTGGGTCAAACGATCTCCGAATTAATAAAATTTGAGTTGGAACGATTCTTTTTTTTTTTTGGGGGGGGATTCTGAAGTTCAAGACAAGTAAAATGCATTTTATTTTCAAACTCAAAAAGAATCGTTTGAAGAATCGTGATTTCAATCTTGACCAAAAAAAATCGTGATTCTCATTTTTTCCAAAATCGAGCAGCCCTAGAACACATATACACATTACGACACAACACGGTGGAAACAACACAAAAATACATATATAGACACACGCAGATGAGAGCGAATGTCCACCGCTGAGCTTACCTATGGCTGAGCTCCTGATTAAGCCTTAAGGTTGACTGATGGACAAAGGACTTCTTTAGCCTAACCTTATTGTGTGTTGGAACACTGTATCTCCTTCCTGAAGGTAGCAACCTGTATTCTCTATACAACACATGGCTGGTGTTTGAGGTGATATTCCTTGCCAACCTCAGAATGCTGTTATCATACGTAGAAGTACACAGACTATGAAGAAAAAAAAGCACATAAAATTGGGATTGTTTGTGCCAAGAGATTTTCCCACCCCTAGTTGAAATGCTTGCAGTTGAATTGCACAACAAAGCTCAATACAACTGTTTATTGAAAACCTTTGTTCGTTGGCGGTTGTCTTCCTGCTAGAGTCATACGTTTTATTATGGGATGCCAGACTAGATTTCCTTCTGGGATGTGGGTTACATAGGTGTGCTGCTTCATTCCTTTGCAGATGCGTCACAGTCCTTTTTTGATGAAGTTAGTTCAAGGAATTGTTCTTATTAAATGAACAAAAAAACAGTCCATGTCTGTTTCAGATTTCATGGAGAAAATGTTTCACACAATATAACCCAAAGTTAAAACCCCCAAAAAACGATTGTAGCTTAGTTTTAACTTTCATGTGACCTTTTCTTTTGTATGTAGTCGTGTTTGTACTTTGTTCCTGGCTCCGGAAGCCACTTGAGAATGGCAAGGAAACGGGTGTAGTGGAAATATGTTGTTGTTAAGACCTGTAGGCCAAGGTGACCCGCTCACCGTACAATGCACCATCACGCTTCAACTGTCCAAACTGTCCTCCAGTGTAAAGCTGAGCAATCTTTAGGATGTCTTTATCCTCAACAAACCACTGACAAAAATACAACATATTCATTTTTTTGTTGCATTCAAACCGATCTGATCCGAGGGCAAGACGGTGGCAAATACACAGGACCGCCGTTAACAGCCTTTTTGAACGTGTCTCTTTTGTTTCTCGGGTTCATCACGGAAATGTGCGTTCTACATCATGATGCCATCTCACCCCCCCACCCCCCCACCCCCCCACCCCCCCACCCCCCCCTCCCCCCCGCAGTGCCGCCGGCCACCAACGTCTCCCTGGACTGTCAGAACTTCATAAACATCCTGCGCTGGGACTACATCCAGCATGCCTCTCTGAAGCCCAGCTTCAGAGTGTCCGTCGCAGCCATGGTCGGGTGGGTGGTATAATAAACAAAACAGAACCCGCTGTGGTCGTTGTGATAATGCGCGGCTGACCCAGAACCCTCCCTCGGTGCCCCAGGACTCCAGAGCCGCTGCACGTGGACTACCCCGACCTCCAGTGCGACCTCTCCGCCTTCCGCCGCTCCGACAATGAGTACAGCGTCCAGGTGACGGCCTTGGTGGGGCTGAACCAGAGTCTCCCGGCCCCGCTGCACGGATTGACCTTCAGCTACTTCTACTCGTCTCTGGTGGACCAGATATGTGAGTGCTTAGAGGGGGTCCACGCGGCGCGGCGCAGGAAGGCGCTTACCGGTGGTCCGCTTCCACCGCGCTGGGCACTGCGTCGGCGATGCTCAGATCAGCGATGCTCAGATCAACGGAAAAACACAATGAGCCATTGAAACATGAGACATTCATTCAGGGGCTTCTTTCTAAGAAGCCCCTGAATGAATGTCTCATGTTTCAATGGCTTACTGTTTCATTGTGTTTTTCCCCCAATTGTTGCAGCTTTTTGCTCGCCCCACGTGTTAACAGTACACAAAGGTGTGGATTGATTAGTGCAATATTGGTGAATGCAGTTTTCATTTTTGGGTCGTGACTTATTGACAATGGACACAGTCGGGTCCCCAGGCTTGACCAGTTGAGAAGCGTCGGACCAGATAGTTGCAATAGGATGGCATGTATAGCGGTTGGTCCAACTAGTTAACCGCGCTGGTGTCCCTTCTCAGGTACGTTGGACCTCCCGCCCGTCACTGTCACTTTCCAATCGGAGGCAGGAATCAAGTTCAGCTTCAGCCATCCCTCGGTGCTGTACGGCCAAAAGCTGTTGACCAACAGCAGAAGACAGAAGAAACGCAACGCAGTGTCCGAGTTCGAATACAGCGTGGTAGTGACCAGAAACCAGGTGAGAGCTCACTCGTTCAGCCACAGTATTGAGGCTGGCTTTGCACGACAACGCTCCTGGGTGAAAACGACAAAATATTTAATCAGATGTGCCTTTCGTTTAGACGGCGACAGCGTTTTTCGGGGCTTAAAAACACAAAAAAATGAACCCACCCTCCAGTGTGGAAATCTCAAAAACGCTCCAGCGTTGCGTATCCGTCTGTTAAGAGTTAACAACGCAAAAGTGTGCTCTGAGCTGCTCACGCTGGCTCTCGTCCCGTACGCGTTTACGTCACGTCCACGTGCAGCACAGGCAAACCACAACGAACGGATGTCGGATTCCACACACTTTTGCGTCACCGTGTGCACGCAGATTTCCACCCAAAGACGCTCGTCTAAACGCGGAATGAAAAGTGGGAACGCAACGCCACTTTTGCGGTTTGTGTTCGGGTCGTTGTCGTGTAAAGCCGGCCTTAGCGTGTCTCACTCACTCTTGTTTGCTGCTGTTGCTATGGTTTCACGTGGCTCTTAATGGGCTGATCCCAAAGTGAGCTCTGAGGACTAATTAACTTTAATTAACTTTAGTTAAGTGAGTGTGTGAGGCCACATGGGCTCAGATGGGATTGGGACGGCACTTCACGAGAGAACATGTTACCTTGGCAACGTTTAATGACAACAACGTTGCTGACACTCGCCGGTTGCCGGTTTGGGAATTTTCATTTTCAGTTTGTTGCTTTCCACACGGCCGTGGCACAGCAGACGGCTGCCTCAATGAAAATATTTTTCAATATTGACAGCATTCTTAATTATGAGTCATTTGTTTGTTGTTGTTTTACCTTCCTTATTTCCGGATTTCCCTATGGTCTCCGCGGTAAACGCTTTGAACTGTGGGTAATTTCCTCACGTTTTAAGTCTGCACTGATGCGGACTCACGGAAAGAGGTCGGTAAGTGTGGACTCAAACCCTCACGCCCTTTGACCTTCGACATCGGGACAGCCCAAAGGCCGTACTAATTTCGCGAGAACGCGCAGCAAAGTCTGTGAGTCGGGACTTTGGGATTGGCCCGTTGACTCAATCAGCCCAGATCACACGGAACAGGCTTTAACAGCAGGGGGGGGGGGGGGTTTTCTTTAGCTCTAGAGGTCCAGGGTGCTGCGCCAAAACCAAAAGCTGTGCTTTCTCGTCTAAGGCTTCAGCCAGACGGCAGTCCCGCGTGCCTTACGCTTTTCAGCCGTTTACGGTCGCTTTGGGTGTGATCAGCACATCAGGTCATTCGGTTACGTTATGCGATGGTGTCCCTGAACAAGGGTCAAGCTTCCAGCTGCATCCGTCACACAGCAGTGTGTGTGTGTGTGTGTGTGTGTGTGTGTGTGTGTGTGTGTGTGTGTGTGTGTGTGTGTGTGTGTGTGTGTGTGTGTGTGTGTGTGTGTGTGTGTGTGTGTGTGTGTGTGTGTGTGTGTGTGTGGTCAGTCTCCCTCTCAGGAGTACAGCCCCGCCTCCTGTAAGACGGACGTGTGTGAAGGGGTCATCCCGGCCGGCCTCCAGCACGACTGTGTGAAGGTCGAAGGTCACTGGGAGAAGATGGAGGTGAGAAGCACCCAGGACTACTGCGCCCCCGCCGCCCCCGCCCCCGCCGCCCCCGCCGCCGGTAAGCAGAGAAGCATCCGTCACGGACCACTTCCTGAACCGAGTGCCCGAGTGCCGACGCGGTTTGAATTGCGATGCTGGTACTATTGTGATCCACTAGAGGTTATTCGCACGCCCCCTTTTTTACGTCGCCGTGGCCGTTTTGTTGACGTGCCACTGATTGAGAGTGAGTTGTCTGAACGGAGTGAAGTGAGCCGTCGCTCTGAGTCATCGATGTTATGGCTTTGTTCGCACGTTATCAAGACAGACTGAGTTTAGTCTGCGGTGTTGACCCTTATCAACTGGATTCTGACACTTTAAGCAAGGAGCTTTGAGCTATCTTGCACAAGCACAACAATTATATGAGGTCTGTGATATGTTCATAATGCAACGCACCCTGTTGAAATGTATTGCTCACATTGGATGTGTGCCATCAATGCACCGAATTGCATTAGGAAATCCTGAAATATAACGCCCAGATGAAAAGTCAACAAGGATCATTTCGGAGCCATTTGGGAACACTTAAAGTAGATAATGCTGACCTGCAAGTTGGTGAAACTCCATTTTAATGCGTCTCGTGGGTTTATGGCCTGGAAAAACGATGAAGTTACGCAACAACCGCTTCAGCGCAAGACAGACTTTACGCACTGAGCGGCAGACGGTAGCTTTGCCTATGTGCTCAGCATCTCCTACACTGTACAAAAAGCTACCCGTCGCAAAAAAACGGAAAGCTATGCAAATTGTTTGTAGTGAACTGAGGGCAGATCCACGATTGGTAACATTTGCAATGTAGGGTTGGAGAAGGCTATTTAAATATATCAAAGAATCACGTGAAAAACGATATCTCTCCAGCAAAAACTCATCCGGAAAGGACAATATGTCGAGTCGTGGTCTAATTAATCTCTCTCTGTGAATTGCACTAATTATTTGCGCTCCGATATCAACAGGCCTCTCGTCAAAAGGGCATGCCATTGTGAACACGTAAAAGCTGCGGTTGCCGCTAACCCTGGGTTAACTTAGCTGGGTAAGTGATAAAACCGGCTTTGTGGAATACCCCACAGGAGTTCACAAGCAGCGTAAATAATGTTTATGTAATAAATGCATTACCTATCGTCTACCTTACCAATACCTTTTAGGCTACCTTCCAATTCTAGACCTACAGTCACCTTCATACAGAAGCTATGCTGACAACTAGGCTACTGCACACATTAACGCTAGGCAGCAGAGGGAATTTCAAGACGCACCTCTCTTATGCATCATCCATCCATCGTAACGTTACAACTTACTCCCTGTGATAAAATAATGTATAGACTATGTGAGCTAGACCGATCTAACTCTAACGTTACCTGTGGTGAAATGTTGGGAACAGACTTTGCTATGAGTAGTCGGCTGAAAGTCTCGCCTATTAATTCTAGCCAGCCATAAATCTCTCCTTCGCTGGCTCAAATCCTCCATTTCCTTCCCTTCCCGTTTTCTCACTGCTGGTATGGCATACAACTAAGTGCTGAATTGTTCTTGCTATTGTTTGAACAGCCGTAGATAACACAACAAACCATTGTGGGGGGAGAAAGGTGTGGGGAAAGTAGCGTAAGTGTGTCGCGTATGTTAGGAATGTCTATGTCAACAATATAATATATGTGACGTTTATAGAATAAGGTCTATTGTGAGGTTGTTATAGGTTATTGTGATGGGATATTCTGATCTGATTGTGCGATTGTATCTTTTGCGTGGCTTATTGTACTAAGCGAGGTTTGGGTTCTGGTCCGTTGGTGTCTGTGATTGGTTTTGGAATGGACATGACGGGACGTAGGCGATGCTAATCGACTTTAGGCAAATGAGCTTTAGTGCCCTCGGTTGGACGATGACCATTGAGTTCAGGGGTAGTAGTAGTAGTAGTAGTAGTAGTAGTAAACTAAAAAAGTCAAACGTGGACAAATCTAGAAATATATTTGCAATTCAAAAAACTTTTATTTGCAATCTCAAAGATTGACATTTAAATGTCTGAAGTCCCATCTATTGCTGACTGAGGGACACTGGTATTTGGGCCGATGTCCCATTGATGAAAGCCCTGGCATTTGCGGTACTATGACAGTGGCTAACCGGTGTCTATTCCTGCCGTCTAGTCAAATCACAAGCAGCACAGTTAGTGCTCTTGTGTGTAGCGGCGTAGGGAGTGTTCATCATCATCATCATCACTTGTTGCGTAATACGGCAACACTTATATTCCACAAACTCTGGTGGCCTCTCCCCCCTCCATTGGTTCATGGGACTAACTGACAAAAAGTCTTCTTGTTGGTGTACCTTTAGTGCAGGGGTTCTCTAACTATATGGGGCCGGGGACCCCTCTCATAGGGCAGAAGTTTTTTGAAGGACCCCCTCATAACCGCATCGCTGATTATGGGCGCGCATGCGTACTTGCGTACCAGTTATGTGCACCCCTGAGTATAGTGCTTAAACACAGTGAAAATGCACGGATGCAGTAATAGGCAATACACAGAGAGAATCTAACTTTTTTGAGAAATACTTCATGTATTACGGAAATATAGCTTTAAAAAAAGAGAGTTTGTTACAAAATATGTGAAAAAAAGAAATTACTTTTTTTTTTTTTTTTTTTTTTACATATTTTGTAGCAAACTCTTCACGGACCCCCTGGCAATGCGCCACGGACCCCCGGGGGTCCGGGGACCCCACTTTGAGAACCACTGCTTTAGTGCACTTACTCTACAGGCTGGGTTGACCTGAAGGGTCGCTGGCCTGACAGCGGAGCTACAGAAGGAGGTGAAACAAATGTATTGCGGTGGACTTGAGCAGGCTGTGGTGTAAAGGTCTCTATCTGAGTTGTTAATAATAATAATAATGATGTCTCTGCATTTCTTTTCCTCCCTCTTTGTCGTAGGTTACCAGTCTCTGTACATCGGACTGGGAGTATTTTTCACAGTAGCACTTGTCCTTGTGTTTGCGTTCTTCTGCAAGAGAATCACAGCCTCCTCCCAAAGACCGTTCTCTCTGGTGAGTTTGGGTTTGTTTGTACTTGATAACCAAATGAATCAGCTTTATTGGCCCGGTTTGCGTAAACAATTTGACAGATTGAGCATGCTCTATGCGGTGTTTCTCAGACGCTGCTCTGCGTTCACCTACACACCCTGTTCTCTGACGGATTGCCTGCATACTAAAACAGATATTACAAATAATCCCACCCCCTAGATTCGATTAGATACATTTTTATTAATCTCCAGTAGGAGAAATGTGTTAACATGTCAACTTGGTAAAACCGTGTGTGCGTTATTCATTCACGTGGGGTGAAAACAGTGAGAGAACCGCTTCTCTAACGCGATCTAAAGACGTGCTCAATAGTCTCACTCAACCCCGCCTTCCGTCCGTCCCTCGTCCTCTCGTCCCTCTTCCTCTCGTCCTCTCGTCCCTCTTCCTCTCGTCCTCTCGTCCCTCTTCCTCTCGTCCTCTCGTCCCTCTTCCTCTCGTCCTCTCGTCCCTCTTCCTCTCGTCCTCTCGTCCCTCTTCCTCTCGTCCTCTCGTCCCTCTTCCTCTCGTCCTCTCGTCCCTCTTCCTCTCGTCCTCTCGTCCCTCTTCCTCTCGTCCTCTCGTCCCTCTTCCTCTCGTCCTCTCGTCCCTCTTCCTCTCGTCCTCTCGTCCCTCTTCCTCTCGTCCTCTCGTCCCTCTTCCTCTCGTCCTCTCGTCCCTCTTCCTCTCGTCCTCTCGTCCCTCTTCCTCTCGTCCTCTCGTCCCTCTTCCTCTCGTCCTCTCGTCCCTCTTCCTCTCTTCCTCTCGTCCTCTCGTCCCTCTTCCTCTCGTCCTCTCGTCCCTCTTCCTCTCGTCCCCTCGTCCCCTCTCCCCTCTGCTCCTCTCAGTCTTTCCCTCAGAGCAACAGCAGCAGTGACGTCCGGCACGACCACAGCCACACCCCGCTCATCCCCGACCGGGCCAGCCTGTCTCCAGTGTCCCCCCAGGCCCGCTCCCCCGCCGACGACGACGACGTCCACCTCACGCTCCCCGCAGGGGACCAGAACGGAGGGCCGGCGGCGCCCAACGGGATCGCGCCCGGGATCGCCCCCAAGGCCAAGGCGGACCCCGCCAGGAAGGAGCCGGGGGGGCCGGCGGGAGCGCGCCACGCGGGGCAGGGTGACCCGGGTGTGCAGCCCCAGGTGCAGGTGGAGGTGGAGGTGGAGGAGGAGGAGGAGGAGCCGGTGGCGGCAGCAGCAGCAGCAGCAGCCCCCCGTGACGCGGGGCCCCTCCCGCCGGATGCAGCCGCCGTCGTCGTCGTGGTGGAGGAGGAGGGCGCCGCCGTGGGATTGGAGCAGCTCGGCGTTCGTAACCCGGACGACGCGGGCTACGAGCAGCGCGTCAGGGTGGAACTGAGTCCCGGGGACACGGTCGACGCCTACCTGGGCTGAGTGGAAACCTGAAGAGGCGAGGGTGTGTTTTTACATGAAGGTGAATGACGGGACGCTCAGCCAGTATGTGCCAAGGTTGACTCGTCGGCACAGTTTCAAACAGAACCCCCTCGCAATTAGAGGCCCATTACTTTGCATTACTTGTTTAACGTCCAGTGGAAATATTAGCCATAATTTCTGAACATTTTCTTTTCGACAAAGGTCAAGGTCACTCCAGCGCTGTGTTCATCGCCCCCCACAATGCAGTGCACGTCTGCATTCGGAGAACACGACCACATTGTGCGATGCGTTTTTCAATCAGTTACTTGTTGTCTGTACATATACATGGATGTTGTTGTGTGTGCACATATTCTCACATATTCTACTTAATTTGTCATGGCGTCACGCCTGTTTGAGTCTGCTGTGTTGTGTTTGTGATGTGTGGGTGAAACGCATTTCAGCCCTGGGCCTCCAGCAGACAGTCCGTCCATGATCGTCTGGGGGGGGGGGGGCCCCCAGCGCTTGGCCCCCCCGCAAACCAAGTAGTACGTCTCTGTATGGATCCTTTCATTACTGTCAGGGCACGATCCGAGCCCCTAGCGCGCACTGTACACTAAACATGACTTAACGTTACACTCTGGTTTCGAGGACTTGTGGCCGGCAGTTTCACTCGATACTGAACCAATTTGAAAACGCGCGTTGTCTGTTTGAACACGCCTTTACGATTATACGCCTCTAATTCACCCCCCCCCCCCCCCCCCCCCCCGTTTAGAGTCGGGTGCCGTGCTGTGAGACAGGTCAAAGCATACACTGGAGGAGCCCGGTCCCTACTGCCCAGAGTCTGATACCATGTAATGTACGCCTCGCAGTGTGTACCTTCTGCACTGTTACAGACTCCTCCAGGGTTTGACGTGGCTCCTGTGTGTCCAACTGTACAACTGGCGATGTGATTCACTTAGTTTTTTTTTAATGTTTTTTTTTTATACTTGGTCATGGACACAATATGCCGAACAGTGTCTTCGAATCTGCTCTTATGAAATGTTTACAAATGAGCAAATTTACAAATTTGTACATCATTTGTAAATACTTCAGATTCAGTTTTGCACAGTGAAATATCTACACATTAGCAAATTTACAAATGAACACAGGCGAACAGTATGGCCGTGTTCACACACAAGAGTTTGAAATTCGGCTCCAATCCGATTCGGGAATGCAAAGGCAGCGAGACGAGCCTGACGTCCAAAGAACATAGAGTGGAAGCTTCTAGTGTGTGTTTGTGTGTGTAGGTCCGGTATACATAACGTCGACTTATGAAGTGGGCCTATGGTATGTTCTGGTTTTTATAATCTTTGGTTTGACTCAATGCACTTCTAACATAATTCTATTATGTGACCGCTGGTCCGCACTGAACCAGGTTTGCTGCTCACATTGGATAAGTGGGTGGTAACAGGAGACGTCTGTGTGTTCTCTATCATTTGCCAAGTCAAATACATTAATTTTTTTCGCTGTGTCCAAGTAATGGGTCATGATTTTTAAGGTCCAGTAGGGTTTTTCTTGCTATGTAGTTTATAGTAACTGATCAGATCAGTGTATATAGCAACTGTTTAGAATGCTATAGCATTTCCAAAATAAGAGCCAGAGAAAAAAAAACCTGAAACCGTGTGAAACCTAAATGCAGTCATATTTATCACTTCAGCCTGACTGTGGAGCTGTTCAAACAGCTGTGTTTTTTGTGGATGTTTCCTGAGTGGCTGATGATATGTTGGATACGTTTTTGTTTGTGGGTAAAGATAAAACTATTGATGTGCTCTTGGTGTCTCTCATTCTGTGCCAATTCATGTGTGCAACTCATGCCATCGCAGGGCTTTTGGTCTGAATGTATATGCTTATTTTCTTTTACGTTTATAATTTTGTTGATTTGTTTATTGCCTTTGTGTGTTTTGTAATCCACATGTTGTGAATCGACAGTGGTGTCATAAATAACTTGTGTTCTTGTGTTGGTCCGCCCTGATAATCGGCTACACCTATGTGCTTGACAGGAATTGAAGGGAATTGATAACTTCCGTGAAACTGACCAAGATAAGTGGAGAGAGAGGCAGTCTTTGCATCGGTGTGTCAGGAAAGCGGCACCTCTTTGTGTGTCTAAGTTCTGACATTCAGAGAAATCAACCTATTTCCTCGTGTGTGTGTGTGTGTGTGTGTGTGTGTGTGTGTGTGTGTGTGTGTGTTCTCACACAGCTTATTTTTTTTTTATATCTTCTGCTTTGCGGTGCCTTCCTCTTCTGTGGTGGAACTACCCTGCCTCTGACCTTATAGATAACACACCTTCCGGGCAGATATCGGAAGATGTTGAGTTACATTTCACATGGATTGAGAATAGTCATTTACAAAGGAAATGCAACGCCATAAAGCGTTCCAACGAACTCTAGTCGTTTATTACGCAGACAATGAGGGAATAGTTTTATAGAGGGAAAGGATGGTCCGGATTATTAATAATAAAGATTATTTAATAAAAGTTGTGTTTGTTCCTGTGAAAAGACAGCCCATTGCCCTCACTAAATCCCCTTTAACGCCTGTCATTCTTTATTTATTTGTTTATTTAAAATGGACAATGCACATCAATTGAATTTTTGGTTTACATTCAAAATGTAAATGTGCCAGAGTTCGCAAAAAAGCAACAACAAAAAAAAGTCGTTGGTTGTATAATCCATTGTCTTTCCCTTTGTGATGCAGGCTCTGTCTGGCCATCAGTGTTGTATTCAAGATGTAATTGAATTTAATTTAATATAATGTATTTTGATGGACGACCTGCCCAGGGAGCGAATTTTTTTATCCTACTATGGCCACGCCAATATCCCGAAAAGACACGCCCGCCTCTATTTCTGATTGGTCCGTCATACGCGCCTTTACTGGCTTGATATTAGCTGATATGGTTAAGGTTAGGTTTAGGGGTTAGGGTTAGGTTATGGTTAGGTTTAGGGTTTAGGGGTTAGGGTAAGGGTCATGGTTAGGGTTACGGCTCTTTGGTGATGCTCTCAAATGCTCACAGCTAGGGTACCGTAGCGTCCAGTTGAGTTGCATGCAACCCGGCCAATCACAGACAGAGTAGGGCGGGTCTTGGCGTGGCCATAGTAGGAAAAAAAATATCGCGTCCAGGGAGGGGCGATGCACGTCCTTCCCGGATCTGCTGACACATTTACATAATTATCTTTTAATGGGTACTGTCCATGTTAAATAAAAACCAATAAACACAAAAGAAAAGTTATAGAGGAAGTAGTGAGATAATTCACATGTCAGTTTATATAAAAGCAAATCATATTGATTGTAAAAACGCGCATTTAAAAAAGATTATTACACTTCGCAGAAGTCCGCTACCGATATCGGGGTTGGTGTCATCACTGAATGCACTGTCGCTGCAAGTATGAGCGCATTCCGCTGTGGTTCTCGGAAAACATTGGACAGACCTTCCACACGGTGGTTCCTTTCAGACCCTTTTCACGGAGGCTTCATCGTAGGATAAATACAGCTGGCGTGCATAATTATTATGGGCCGGATCTTTTATTGTACCAAGGAAAAGATAGCAGACTGAAACTAAGTGAAGCTATCACACTTGGGCCATGACCTGTGCTCTGGTACGTAGGCTACAACAGACCCATAACTAGTGTTGAAAGTGAGACATTAAGAGGAATTAAGAGAGCGTAACACACAGAATGGGAGATGGCTAGAACGCTGTAGCAGCAAGTGCTGTGCCTTGTTGGTAATAAGAACAACATTCTTAAGTCACTGTAGTTAGGTTAATAATAAACTTAACACATGGTTCCTTTATCAAACAAGTAAATAAAACAGATCATGTGTTTTGTTTACATGAATAGATATGTATTTGCATACTGCCTTTCATACAGAAAGCATGCAAAAACACACGTCTTAATGTAATGCAGTTACTTCTCATTCGAAACATAATGAAACCACAAGCATCAAGTAAATAAGGAATGGCCGACAATGATATTTGAGTAGGCCTACGGGGAAGATCAAGGTAGGGGAAGTTGACCACTGACCAGTCGAAAGCGCCGGTATCTGCTTGCTGATTGGCTGCAGGACTGCGTACTTCCTCCTTCACATGGGGCCGGGCCGGCTCCGGTTGTCTAATTGATCAGCCCCAGAGGCCACTGGGGGGAAAGCACATGGTTGCGCGTCAGCCGAGTCCATGCGCTTTGTGGCTGAGAGTCAGGCCGTGGTGAAAACATGAAGTGAAACTAAAGGTCAGCTTCTCTGTTCTTTTTCCTTATTGTCTGACTAAACAGTAGCTCATTACCACCAACAACGAACCGACATCACTACAGAACTACATTCAGGGTGCGTTCTGTGGGCACTGGGCACACTTGAGATGCATCAAAACTCAAAAAAAAAAAAAAAAGAAAGGGCTCCTGCTCGGGTTTAAAACGGCATTCACCAATACCCAGGAATTGTTCTGTGCGCATATATTTGTAAATCCATTTTAAAAAATCGACTTAAATCAGACGGTGCGGTAAACCTGACGATAAACCAGCAACAAACAGTCAGCAACAACCCCATATAAGTTTTAATTGGCCCACGACGGCCCGCTCAGGAAAAAAGACTTCAGCTCCAATCGAAGTGGAGGTAATCCAACAACAGCTTGACTATGCAAAACAGGTCCAGAAAAAAAACAATCAAAGGGGCAGTAAAACAAACACCTGCGGAAAGAGGAAGCAGCCGGGCCGATATAAGGCCCGGCGCGGCGGCCGGAGAGGTGTGGGTCTGCGCGCTGTCCTGCTCGCTCCGCATCATGGCTCTCTGCGGCTCCAGCGTCTTCACCGCCGTCTCTCTGGTGCTCGGGGTGCTGGTCTCGGGGACCCCCCCTAGCCGGCTCACAGCGCAGGGTAAGGGCGCCCCGGTAGTGTTGTTGTTGTTGTTGTTGTTGTGTGATGTGATGTTGTGTGGTGGTGGTGGTGTTGTGGGGGGGGGGGGGGGGGGGGGGGGGGTTAGGCATCTGGCTCAAGGGTGGAAGACCAGCACCAACATCTGGGTCTCAACCTCAGATCCTCTGCTCAATTCTCTGCTCA
>NC_140277.1:290414-293496 GCF_964030765.1 Micromesistius poutassou | reverse complement strand
GGCACAGCGGCACGGTGCAGTCCCTCTTCTGGCCCTCCGTGTCCACGTCCAGCAGGGAGCAGTCCGCCACGCCGGGCCCCTGGGGGCCCAGCATCACCGTCAGGGCCTGGGAGCTCTTGTGGCCCGAGTAGTGGCCCAGGGAGTAGCTCTTGTTGCGGCCCCGCAGCAGGGCCCAGGTCTGGGGCTTGGCCCTCAGGGACAGGGGCCGCGGCCGGGCGCACGGCGCCTCCGGCTTCTTCCTGTGCTCCACCGCCGCCGCCGCCGCCGCCGCCGCCGCCGCCGCCGCCGGGCCGTTCTTCTGCTCCTTCTCCGACCTCTTCTTCTGATTGGTGGAGGGAGGGGGAGGAGGAACCTGCTGTGGAGGCGGTCCATTGGCTGGGGGAAGGAGGAGGGACATTCAGACTCACAACCGCGGATCAAAGAAAAGACAACCCTAGAAGAGCTGGTTTAGGATGGGATGTGACGCAGTGGGCCTCACAGCAGTGTGATGCATTGATCCTGTACTACTGTAGACTGTGTTACTACTGTAGACTGTGTTACTCACTACTGTAGACCTGTGTTACTCACTACTGTAGACCTGTGTTACTCACTACTGTAGACCTACTGTAGACCTGTGTTACTCACTACTGTAGACTGTGTTACTACTGTAGACCTGTGTTACTGTAGACCTGTGTTACTACTGTAGACCTGTGTTACTCACTACTGTAGACCTGTGTTACTCACTACTGTAGACCTCACTACTGTAGACCTGTGTTACTCACTACTGTAGACCTGTGTTACTCACTACTGTAGACCTACTGTAGACCTGTGTTACTACTGTAGACCTGTGTTACTCACTACTGTAGACCTGTGTTACTCACTACTGTAGACCTGTGTTACTCACTACTGTAGACCTACTGTAGACCTGTGTTACTACTGTAGACCTGTGTTACTACTGTAGACCTGTGTTACTCACTACTGTAGACCTCACTACTGTAGACCTGTGTTACTCACTACTGTAGACCTGTGTTACTCACTACTGTAGACCTGTGTTACTCACTACTGTAGACCTACTGTAGACCTGTGTTACTCACTACTGTACACCTACTGTAGACCTGTGTTACTCACTACTGTAGACCTGTGTTACTCACTACTGTAGACCTACTGTAGACCTGTGTTACTCACTACTGTAGACTGTGTTACTTACTACTGTAGACCTGTGTTACTCACTACTGTAGATCTGTGTTACTGTAGACCTGTGTTACTGTAGACTGTGTTACTCACTACTGGGGCCTGTGTTACTGTAGCCTGTGTTACTGTAGACTGTGTTACTCACTACTGGGGCCTGTGTTACTGTAGCCTGTGTTACTGTAGACTGTGTTACTGTAGACTGTGTTACTCACTACTGGGGCCTGTGTTACTGTAGCCTGTGTTACTGTAGACTGTGTTACTGTAGACCTGTGTTACTGTAGACTGTTACTGTAGTTACTCACTACTGGGGCCTGTGTTACTGTAGACCTGTGTTACTGTAGACTGTTACTGTAGTTACTCACTACTGGGGCCTGTGTTACTGTAGCCTGTGTTACTGTAGACTGTGTTACTGTAGACCTGTGTTACTGTAGACTGTTACTGTAGTTACTCACTACTGGGGCCTGTGTTACTGTAGACTGTGTTACTGTAGACTGTGTTACTGTAGACTGTGTTACTGTAGACTGTGTTACTGTAGTTACTCACTACTGGGGCTGGAGGAGGAGGACTTCTTCCTGCGTAGCCGGAGTCCTGGGGCCGGGAGTCCGGGCTCTGGCCCCGGGGGGCTGGGGGTCTGCGCGGGGGGGGGCCGGCTCTGGCTCCGAGCCGCCGCCCCCGCCGCCCCCGCCGCCCCCGCCGCCGCCGTGTCCTGCTGCCCCCCGGCCTCCGCGTCCGGGGCCCCCCCCCTCCCCCCTGGGTCCCCGTCCCCGTCCGCACCCCCGCCGCCGGCCCCCGTCCGCAGGAGGCCACTGGAGGCGTGGCCCTCCACGATGGCCGACATGGAGAGGAGATTGACGTGGCCGGGGGCGTGGCCGGGGGCGTGGCCGGGGGCGTGGGGCTCCTCCTTGCGGGGGGGGCCCCGGCCCCCCGGCGGGGAGGTGCTGCGGCGGAAGCGGGTGGCGCGCTGGAAGAGCCCCTCCTTCTTCTTCTTCCTCTCCTCACACTGCGGCGGCTCCCCGCCGCCGCCGCCGCCGCCGCCGCCGGCCTCCTCGGGGCCCCTGAGGGCCTCCCTCAGGTCGTAGCCCAGCGCCAGCGAGGCCAGCAGGGCCCCGCAGCCGTACAGCACCGCGTCCGTCCGCCGCCGGCCCGACGGCCGCTTCAGGCTGTTGGTGGGCGTGACCTGCGGCGTGGTGGAGGTGGAGGAGGTGGAGGTGGTGGTGCACGGGTCCTCGGTGCACTCCGACGCCGACGCCCCCCCCGCCGCCGCCGCCGCCGCCGCCGCCGCCGGCTCCCCGCCCGGCCCGCAGGGGAGGGATGACCCCGGGTCCGGGTCCCTCCACAGAGGTAGGTCGATGTACACCTGGTTGGGGAACTTGAGTTGCTTTGGTTTGGAGCCGCCGTCGCCGCCGCCGCCGCCGCCGTCCGGGGTGTAGCCGTCGTCTTTGCCGCCCCCTGCTGGTCACAGGACACGTTGGTCGTTCAGACGTGAACGCTGACTAACGCCTCGACGGAGAGACGCACAAACACAGAGTCGCCCACGCGTCACTGGTGACGTGTGCCGACACGCACGGGAAACTAGAGGATTCATATTCTTTTTATCTGCATGACATAAACATGAACATCACAACAGTACAGCAATTTGAGACTCAACAATTTAGTCAGAGACATCATTTTGTTTATATTTATATATATGCAGTACAAATGTGTAAAGTTTTTCTAACCCTGTAGTGTTACACTAGTAGTAGACTATATATATACAGGTCGTTATGTCCACTGTGACACGTGGATAACTAACTAACTAACTAACTAACTAACTAACTATTACCAGTGGGGCCAGTAACTGGTAGCTCCTGCAATTGCACGCATTTAACCAGCAGAGGGCGACTTGACTCCACTGTCGGGTCTTATCCCACAT
>NC_140277.1:252914-282914 GCF_964030765.1 Micromesistius poutassou | reverse complement strand
ATATTGTCCACATTTAATTTAATGCTGGTCTCTGGATTTGATCCTTCACTGCCTTTCCTATTTGCACTACCATCATGACACACACACACACACTACCATGGAGCACCTTACCATACGTACTGTATCACTGTACCACAGGGTCAGGCCCTGTCCTGTCTACTGCGAGCCTGTATTAGCACATTCCTTCATGTGGACATTTTATTTTAGTTTGTTTATTCAGTAGCTCTTATTGTCCACAGTATTCACGTAGATCTCTTTTTTTACAACCCTGTTCGTGCTGTACGTGTACGCTGTGTGTGATGTCTTTAAAGCTACTGGGACCTTAAAAAGTATCTTTTTAAGGTATCTATCTAGTCTAGTGAAGTCGGGCAGTCCGTCAACGCCGCGGTGACTCCCAGAACGCCCCCACGCGTCGTCAGGAGGAGGACTTTGATTGACACGCTTACGAGCGTGACCCGCACGTAAACGTGTCTTGAGATTCTCCCATGCGCTGCACGGCTGCACTCGCTCCGTGTACGAGATGGTCAGGGTGGAACGGCACGGAGACGTCCGGGCGAATGAACTGAAGAGACAGTGAGGACCCAGGGGGGGGAACCGGGCCCTGACTGACAGGGGTTGCTGCCTGGCGGGGGGGGGGGGAGGGAGAGTGGCCCTGGTTATGGGCGTCGTCAGGGAGAGCCAGGAGGACCAGAGCCTCCGTTAAGATTTGACGGTACATGAAGGGTTTGGTCGATCAATCGATCGACGCCTTGATCTGAGTTCTGCAGGGGATCAGTTTGAGGAAATACATGACTGCAGACTGTGTGGTGCCTTCAATGGGGCATGAAAGAGGACTGCGGTGTTATCCATTTTCATTGAACATGACGGAGAGAGACGGTGAGGCCGAGAGCGAGGGAGAGAGGGAGGGAGGGAGGGGAGGAGATAGAGAGAAGGAGAGACAAATCCAAGAGAAAATCCAAAGCTACATTAATAACTGAAAGGACCATAAAGACAAAGGTCCAGCATCGACCAACTTGCCCATTATGTGGGATGACGCAAAGGCCGACATGTGGATGTGTCGAAATAAACAACACACCAGGGTTTAGAGAAATGACCCAGGTATAGACAGACACACGCACAGACAGAAAGACTGAGTAAGACCGCCTTCTCCAGTGGGATTTTGGAAAACACGCGAACATCAGAAGAACAAAACGGCTTTTCTGTTTTTCTCATGGCCGGCTCGGCGCGCCGTCCCCTCCCTATTCTTATTTTAATTGCTCTTAGCTTAGCGTGTATAATCCTGACTGGATGACTTCCATAAAGCGGCTTTAAAGTGGTCCCCCCCCCCCCACCACCCCCCCACCCCAACAAGCCACCCACAGAGACGCAGATTACTGGCAGATCTGGACAGGAAATCGGCGGTTGCAGTTTCTTATGTGAGTGGCTTAATTTGGAAAACCTTCTCATGGAATCACTGTGGGAACGGCGCCGACTGCAGAGATAAAACAGCGTCAGCGCGCCTCAGGAGGTCCACCTTGTAGCGCTGCCCGACCGCGGGCGCTGAGAGTCGGTGAATGTCATCGTGGACGAGGCCCTGTGGCCGTTTTTCATGCGCCAACCGTTTGCACCGCTGGTTATGCAATGCTTATTATCTCAGTGTGCCCACGATATGTAATAACTTATTAACTGCCGGCGCGGCTTAAAAGTTAAGCGCCTCAAGTATGTGCCAGGAGAGGATAAAGGATTTGTTAAAACACAATTAGCCATGAAGCCAACGTGAAGCTGAACATTATTTTATTCTTTCTCCACCCCGACATGATATGAGAGCGTGGCCAGCGGGACTAGAGTCACCTCAGCCCAGCAGCATGCAGGCTGAGACCTCCTCACTTACGTAGCTCGACCCCAACCGAGTCATCTGACTCAACGTGCTGAACCCCCCCCCCCCTCACCCGCCCCCCCCCCACCCCCCACTTCCATCCAATTAGCGCCCCCCCTCGTTTAAGCCAGCGCTGGGAGACTCAAACAGGAAGCAGATTAAAGTCTTAACAAGGGGAAGTCCGCTACGGCGCCACCTCCACGCTAAACGCTTGTTTTTTGTTGAACGTGTGATTAGCCCGTCTGTCGGAGAGCAGGCGGGGACACGTGTGAAGGGCCCCCCCCCCCCCCCCCCCCCCCCCCCCCGGGGCCGTCCCGGGCACCGCTACATAGGAGCCGTTAGGCCCCCGGCTCTACCGGTGGGCGTTCACAACCACACACACCTACAGTCAGAGTGTAGAGTGTCTCTACGTCACCATGTCTGTGTCAGCATCAGATTGATAAAAGGCCCTGTTATGATTGTGACCTCACACACAAAGACATAATGCGTGTGTGTGTGTTTGAGTGTGTGTGCGTGTGTATGCGTGTGAGCGTGCATGTGCATCACTCCACAGCACGTACACTCACTCAATCACTCACACACGCACGCACGCACGCACGCATGCGCGCACATGCACGCACGCACGCACAGACACAGACACAGACACAGGCTCACTCACACTCACACACTCACACTCACACACACACTCACACTCACACTCACACACACACCACCCACCTTCTCTTTGGTCCTAAGCTCGTCAAACATCTCCTGGATTTCCACGCGCCAGTCGTCCTGCATGCTGTGGAAGGAGTCCTGGGGCATGGTGGCCATCACCGCCTCCTCGATGGCCGACAGCTGCTCCAGGATGCAGGAGAAGGAGGGCCGGACGTGGGGGTCCTGGTCCCAGCACTCTGCACCACACACACACAGGACCCACTTAGAGGTGACGTGGGCTGACGTTAGGGGTGGAACCATCCACTCATTCGTACTGACATTTTTCGGTACGGGTCGGAACGGTTCGATGAGCGTTTCATTAAAAAAAAATATATATATATATATATATATATAATTTTGACTCTAGTTTGTATTGATGATCACACACTCTGTGACACTCTTGTTTTGTGTTGAGGACCACAGTGGAAATAAGTCCTGGACTTGATTGCGTTTTCATCCTCAATTGTATTTGATGTCTTTTCATTTCTGTGTAAGGCATTTGTTTGATACAATTTAATAAATCAAATCAAAATCAAATTGTTTAATAAAAATAAAATAATAAAAACTGCTGTACCGAAAAAAACATACCGAAGCGTGACTTAAAAAGCGAGGTACGAACCGAAGCGTGACTTTAGTGTATGGTTACACCCCTAGTGGACGTGGATCAGACCCTCACCTGCTCCCCACTAGTCACTGGGCCGTAGGTGAAGAACTGCTGTAGTATGCGCTACACCTGAACGCTCAAAAAATAAACAAGATGACGCGTTTTGCCGGGATTTATTTGTTTTTATCAGAGGTTTATTTGTTTTTATTAGCGGTTTATTTGTTTTTATTAGCGTGACGAGACGACCGTCACGCAATGTCCAGAGTTTGAGATCTCAATCACGGGATATTGCCCAATATCTGAGATAGCGAACCAATCAAATTGCGCCATCTTAGGAGGTTCACGTGTAGCGTATACTCAATTTATATATACTGTATATATGAAGGGTTGATTTGGACTGATGGCACTTTGTGTATTTTATATATATATATATATATATATATAAAGAGAGAGAGAGAGAGAGAGCTCATTGTAGGTGGTGTGTTTTAAAGGATTAATAGATCATAGAGGTGAATTACAGCGTTTTTTTACATTGTTTTATTTTTATTTAATTTGCAGATTTAGTGGTTCAAAACACGTTTTTTAATGATGCTATTTACAACGCTTTCCCTTAGCGGCAGAAAATGGCGCTTTGGACTGCTTTCTAAAAACCCGATCTCGGGCGAGCGTTCCTCCGCGATCAAGTCTTCATTAGAGACGAGTGAGCAACCACCGACGGACAAGTCTTCAGTGTGCAGGAGCGCCGTCCACCCGTCACAATGTGGGCTTAACCTGCGTTTCAGTTGTATCAGACCGGAGGGGACGCGGAGCTGAAAGGTGTCTGGACGAACCCCCCTAGTGGACAAACACCTGAATGTAAAGGCAGTCGTAGCCTCGTGGAAAGAGACCGCACTGACGTGAACAAAACACCCTTTAACTCTCTTCACTGCTGACTACATGAGGTGAGTGTATACTGCCTACTGGTGAAACAGCCACACTGAACATTAAGAGGAACAGGTGGCCTGTAAATCATAGTTAGTCTGCAGTGTTTCACTGAAACGAACATGGACCACACGCGCCGTACAGCCTAGGGCCGCGTCGTGGAGTGAAGTGAAAGGACGAGAGAGAGCGAGAGACAGATCCTCAACGGCCTGGCGTGGTCTGAGTCACGCCCGCTGGCCGTGAGGACGTGGTGGCGCCGAGGAGAAGCGTTGTGTAATAAGCAGCGCGTTGAACCACTGAACCTTAATAAATAAAAGAAGGCGTATTTTACGTTGATTTACATCAACGCACGTCTCAAATGAGGCCTAGTTTTGAACCATTTGGCCTTCCGCACGTGCACACACACACACACACGCACACGCCCACGCACACACACACGCACGCACACACACACACACACACACACACACACAGCGCGGTCAGCCCTACCTTCCATGAGCCGGGCGAAGGGCTCGGGGCAGGTGGAGGGGATGGGCAGGGTCAGCTTGTTGACGGCCACACCGTACGCCACCGCCAGCCCGTCGATGCCGCGGTACGGCACCTCGCCCGTCAGCAGCTCCCACAACAGCACGCCGTAGCTGGACGCACACACACACAGACACACACAGACACACACACGTACACACACACACAGACAAACACAGAGCTGTGAGTGCACCTGGAGTCGTGCGGTCGGTACGTGAACGCTACGCGGGCGGGGAGAGAACGTCACCTCAATGACACATGAAAGGGTGGAGGAGAAGGAGGCCAAGTGAAAGAAGCAGAGAGAAAGAGTGTTTCTTGTGTTTCATTAGCTGTTAGTATCAGCCTTATTATTATTATTATTGATTGATTCATTTATTGCTTTGCTTTAGAAACCAGAGAGAGAGAGAGAGAGAGAGAGAGAGAGAGAGAGAGAGAGAGAGAGAGACAGATTGAGAGAGAGACAGAGAGAGAAAGAGAGAGAGAGAGAGACAGATGGATAGAGAGACAGAGAGACAGCGACAGAGAGAGAGAGAGAGAGACAGCGACAGAGAGAGAGACAGAGAGAGAGACAGATAGAGAGAGAGACAGAGAGAGAAAGAGAGAGAGAGAGAGACAGATGGATAGAGAGACAGAAAGATAGAGAGAGAGACAGAGAGACAGCGACAGAGAGAGAGAGAGAGAGACAGCGACAGAGAGAGAGACAGAGAGAGAGAGAGACAGAGAGAGAGAGACAGATAGAGAAAGAGACAGAGAGACAGCGACAGAGAGAGAGAGCGAGAGAGAGACAGCGATAGAGAGACAGCGACAGAGAGAGAGAGCGAGAGAGAGACAGCGATAGAGAGACAGCGACAGAGAGAGACGGGTAGAGAGACAGACACAGGGAGAGACGGGTAGAGAGACAGACACAGGGAGAGACGGGTAGAGAGACAGACACAGGGAGAGACGGGTAGAGAGACAGACACAGGGAGAGACGGGTAGAGAGACAGACACAGGGAGAGACGGGTAGAGAGACAGACACAGGGAGAGACGGGTAGAGAGACAGCGACAGAGAGAGACGGGTAGAGAGACAGACACAGGGAGAGACGGGTAGAGAGACAGACACAGGGAGAGGCAGACAGACAGACGGCCTTGCTGTACCTCCACACGTCGCTGCCTTTAGAGAAGAGCGAGGACTTGATGACTTCGGGCGCCATCCAGGAGTAGGTCCCGGCGGCGGACATCTTGGTGGTGTTGTGCCACTCGCGCGCCAGACCGAAGTCCGTGATCTTCAGCGTCTTCCTGCCGATGTCGTCGTTCTCGATGGTCTCCAGGAGCAGCACTGTGAGACGGAGCAGAGCGCGAGAGGAGCGTGAGAACCACGGGGCCACGGGGCCACAGTGACGGGGACGGGAGGGGACAATGGACAGGAAGAACAAAGGACGGGAATGACAACATACGGGAATGACAATGGTTGGGAAAGGCCGGAGGGGAATGACTGGCTGGCGGGAGGAAAAAAAAAAACAGGACGAAAACAAAATGTGAGAGTGAGGTAGGGTTAGGGTTGTGCAGCGGAGGGATACGGCGGACGGTGGAGAAGCAACGCACGAGGAAGGACAAACCGGAAAGGGGAGATGGAACATCAAAAGAGAGAGATGGACCTTCAAAATAAACGTGCACTGTAAGGGGAGGTGAGGAGGCCGGGGGAGAGTCACAAGGTCGGTGTGCGGGTCATTTAGAACTCTGGAAACAGGAGGCGGACAGCCTCACAAAGAACCGGTCCTCAGGACCTGGAGCTCTCCGGCAGATGAGAGAACACCTGACGTCTACAACCCCGCTGGTAACACACACCTGGACCGTGACACCGCAGTAAACGGCCCGCTCCACTAATAGACACACCTGTGGTATTCATAGATTCCTTCCCACCGAGGAACCACATAAATACCTATGGCAATTAAGTAATATCTCCTTTGTACAATTGATCTAGTTCTGTATTAGGAATATTATAACCAGGACGGATGGAAATGAAAAGAAGAGAAAAGCTAAAGAGTGTAAACCTGTTTATGGATGTTTATTTATTGGATTCATGTTCCTTTATTTCAGGCCGGCATTAAAACTTAATTTTAAAAAAAGATAATACTGATCAATGTTTAAGTGGAAACACATATTCTAAAGCCCCGACATTATAAAGTGAAAACAGAATGGAACTGATTCAAGTATGCAAATGTTTAATATCATACAAAGAAAATTTAAAGGTATTGGGCTTATCGTATAAACCTCTTCATGATCGAAGTTCATAAGACAACACACACACACACACACACACACACACACACACACACACACACACACACACACACACACACACACACACACACACACACACACACACACACACACACACACACACACACACACACACACAGCGTGAGCTTCACGTCAGTCCGTTCAGAGTAGAGCTGCTCGATTATGGAAAAAAATCATAATCACGATTATTTTGGTCAATATTGAAATCTCGATTATTCAAACGATTATTTTTGAGTTTAAACTCGATTATATTAGTTTGGAGATCGTTTCACGCTCACGAAATCGCGATCAAAATTCGATTAATCAGCCAGCCCGAGTTCAGAGAGTGGGTTTCCCCGCAGGAGGGCCCCTATGCATGGAGGGGGCCCCGGGGAGGGCCATACAGCAGCGTGAGGGGGCCCCGTGGAGGGCCGTGCAGCAGCGTGAGGGGGCCCCTGTGGAGGGCCATACAGCAGCGTGAGGGGGCCCAGGTGCGTGTGCAGGGTGTGCACATGGCTCAAGGCCACCTCTGCCATGCCGCCACCACACTGTGGTTCCATGCAATGGCTTTGTGAGACGCCGTCACATCCACCACAATGTGCGCGCTAGAGTTACTCTTTGTGGACACACACACACACACACACACACACACACACACAGACACTGAAGGACACACGAACGGAGAATGTTGAATCGCGTCTACTACACTCCTACACCTTCTCCCCCATGGGCGTGATAACCCCCACTAGGCGTCTGTACTTGTTGTGGAAGTACCCGAGAGTCGGAGAACCCGAGTTCGCAGTCTGTAAGATTCATAATATCAGAGAATATCCCCGTCAGTTCGGCCGCAGCGCAATGAACGAATAAAGATAGTAAACACGTCGGAATAAAAAAACATTTATTTTGAGGTGACATGGACCCAGAGTGAACTGACAGCTGTCTACTGAAAACATCTTTCTCGGATTAAGCTGTGCATGTAAACGAGTATAGTACGAATACAATGTGTCACCAACTTGTCTGCACTATTTGTGGTATTCCATATTTGACCAAACCAAGCTGTGCATATAGAGGCCTGTGTGTGTGTGTGTGTGTGTGTTAGGCATGGGCGATTCGCAAACGCTTCGGTCAGAATGAACGAATCCCGAAGGTCAACGACGAGAATTGATTCCCAAAAAGAAGAGAACTGATTCCTTTTTTTTTTACATACAAAAAAATATGGTCACGTAAATAAAAGATACAAACGAACAGAGCTTCGTCTCCCCTCGACTTCATATTGATTGAGTCTAAAACGTTCTCATGGTGGTTGAGGCAGCTTGGGCTGTTCGTCTTAAAACCACACACGTGTAATGCTCGAGCGGCGTCGTAGGCTAATGCTACAGAAATTAGCTGTTTTCCAGAGCACCGTCACCGTCTGAGACCTTCTGGTGGTTTTAAAGGCTCCGTTTGCGGGCGTACCTCATATTTAAAAGCAAAGCGGTGAGGCCAGACACCTGAGATTCCCCCGCCAAATGACGTAACAGACCATATGACTTAACGAACTGAACAAACAAATCAAACAAACGATTTGTGACAGTGAAGGGAACTGAAAGAACTGATTCCCGGAAAAGAATCATTTTGCCCATGCCTAGTGTGTGTGTAATATGTGTGTGTAGTTGTGTACAATCATGCAGGAGTTTATCTCAAGGTGTTACTCAGTCACCAACTGCCCTTGAGTCTCCTCCACGGAGGGTTGGACGAATACGTGCACGCAGGCGTTGTGAACTGTCATCGGTCTCCCCCACACAATGGGCCACACTTTGAGTGGCACCATTTTCCCATGCTCCTCGTGTTGGCTTATTGCCTATTTCTGAGCACCCCAGGGCTGCATCATTCCTGACACAACACACACACACACACACACACACACACACACACACAAACTCTCAGACACACACACACACACAAACTCTCTCACACACACACACACACACACAGATGATGTTTGCAGGGAAAACGAGAAGCAGAGGGGGAGAAGGAGCTAGGATGAGAGGTGGGACTGGGGAAGAGAGACCCTGACCTGTTCCTACCGCTCTCCTTTGTCCCGTCAGCAGACACAACAGGATGAGTCAGAGGCCGTCATCCTCGTGGAGAAACTACACCACGGTGACAGATAGGGGTGGAACCATAGGCGGATTCGTACCCACATTTTTCGGTACGGGTCTACCGGTTCGATGCACGTTTCATTTCGGTACGTACCAAAAAAAAAATATATATATATATTATTATTGATTTTTTTGAATAACGTTTTTATTGATTATCACACTCTGTGAGTGTCTTGTCTTGTCCTGATGTTTTGTGTTGAGGACCACAGTGGAAATAAGTCCTGGACTTTATTGTGTTTTTATCCTCAATTGTATTTGATGTCTTTTCATTTGTGTAAGGCATTTGTTTGATACAATTTAATAAATCAAATCAAAATCAAATCGTTTAATAAAAATCAAATAATAAAAACTGCTGTACCGAAAAACATACTGAACCGTGACTTAAAAACCGAGGTAAGAACCGAATCGTGACTTTAGTGTATCGTTACACCCCTAGTGACAGAAATTACAACCAAACTATGGCACATCCAAAACAAACTTCATTTCACTTGAGAAATAAAAGCAACCCAAAAGGCCTCAGAAAAGCTAATAGACAAACAATTTGGGCCTGATAATACATTAGTGTTTTCAATGTGGGCCTGATAATACATTAGTGTTTTCCCACAGAATTTTGGCAGCACTTTTCCGGGCGGTGCCCCAAGTTCACTAAGGGGGGTGCACTGGACCCTTTAAGAATATGTTCTGTAGTGAATATTAATAACAGGAACATGTGTACATGATTGCCTATTCTGCAACGACCAATTGAACTGTTGTTTACCAGACTGATAAAGGACTCGTGACATTGTGAATCTTCAGACTAATAAGTAGGGTATTACAGCCTTAACTAGCCTTGGGCACTAAGGGGATTCTCTACCCTGCATCAACAAAAGGCGTTCAATTACAAACAGGTTTCTCTGGATTAATGATAAACTTGTAGCTGCTGCTGCCAAGTCCTCTCTCTTCGTCTGATTCCATAGATTCCTTGTAAGACGCTGGTGGTTTCAGTCGCCTGCGGTGGATTCCACAACAAGGAGACATGTTGACTTCATGACCGCGTTAACCTTTCAGATTAGCTGTATGTGTTGTCATGTTAAAAACGCTCTTGCTCTGAGTCCAATGGTGTTGATATAAGGCGCTATGGCCAATATTGAAATAGTGTAGTGCCTGGCTAGGCACTATACTCATCAACATGAAGTCTAGAAATGGTAATCTTGATCCAAAACCTTTTCTCTTTTGCTGTAATTCTGCTGTAATCTCTATTATACCTTAAGATAGGTATAAGAGTTTGTGATTGTGAAATGTATGTGTAATGGAAAGAAAGAGGCAGACAGACGAGAACGCAAGACAGAACAAGGTGAGAAGGGGAAAAATAACCCATCTCTAGTGAAATGAACACAACTCACAACATACGTTGCAAACTATGCACATTGTAAACGTACAAGCAGAGATGTATAAAGTACTAGAGACCCAGACTTAAGTAAAAGTACTGTATCAAAAAAGTGACGAGTAGAAGTGTTCTTTAAACACCCCACTTAAGTGGAAGTACTAAAGTATTGAAAATGTTTTGTACTTAAGTATTTGCAAGTAGTTTATTTTAAAATGTACACTACAACTCACCCAGTGGTTAGTGGTGTTTGTTGATGTTCCAAATCAAGTATTGTAGCGATTTTCTGTCGTGTTTGATTGCTATTATATCACATTTTGTAAATCCCATTGATTTCTGTTGGAAGACTCATTGCTCGTTGGCCGGAAATGGAAAGGGGGGCTGTTTACGTTTGGTTGTAGTCTTTCGTTCGGTTCTAGCCCTACTGTTGAGACGGAGAACCGAAAGAAAAGACTACAACCAAAAGTAGACAGCCCCCCTTTCCGTTTCCGGCCAACGAGCAATGAGTCTTCCAACAGAAATCAATGGGATAACATTTTTATAATTGTAACGATTCAGCACGTGAAAAATGTATTGGAGTAAAAGTATTAAACTCATCAAAAATATGTAGTGAAGTAAAAGATAATAAAGATTAAAAAAAAATAATACTCCAGTAAAGTACAGATACAGCATTTTAGTACTTAAGTACAGTAGTGAAGTAGTTCTACTTCGTTACTATACATCTCTGCGTACAAGACATTGGTATCCATCAAATTCGTTTTAACCCTGGTTCCCATGGTGTTAAAGTTATTTACAGCTGGAGAAAAGGGAACAATGAAGGGTTGAGTGGCCTGGCGTCAAAGGGACGACACCATGGTGGAACACAGTCGTTATCACGACACCCCCAGTGAAACCAACGGCGGAGCCACAGGCTGTTAGACGGAGAACAGAAGTAACTGACTTTAAACAAAACCTCATGGCATTACGCTGCTCAAAGTACAACCGCTGGGCTGTTCCAAAGTAACTCAACTACACACAATAAGCCAAGGCGGCTGTGGGGGAACGAGGTGTTTTGTTCACCTGAACAACATCCCCCGTCCTCGGATCAAAAGACCCCACTTTACCCAGCGACACTTGAAGCCCACCTTCAATGACCCCTTCACCCAGCAGGTCAAAGCCCGGGGGACTGCGATGCATTTCAATATATCTCTGTGGTTATACTTTCGTTGGTAAAGTTGGTAAAGGGTTGCATATATATTTATTAAAACAAAAAGAAAAAAAAAACAATAGCTCGCTAATTTCAGGCATTCCCAAAGTAGTATGTTGGTTCAAGACCCGTCCAAGACCGTCGTCAGGTTCTGCATTATAAGCTGCCGAATGCCTTCGTTTCTTCAATTCATACACGCAATTCCAGAGGACCATGCATCCTCTAGCTGCCCCACACCCATGAGGTCATACCCCCAGGCAAGCCCTGGTAAACGGGACACCTGGGCAGGACGGCCCCTGTGGAGTGATTGATCTGGGGGGCGGACCCCCCTGTAACACGAGTGAAGAGCACCTGCGGCATTTGCACCAAAGCCCCTAATCCGGTCAGACCCCACAGATCAAGGAATAGGTCCGGGATTGGAACTGTTTCATGGTCTGTTATGCGTTACTCCAGCAGACCAGAAACTTTGTTGTTCCACGTTTGGACATCTTTGAATCTTCTCCTTCCCGTGACAACAGCCAACACACTGGTAGAGACTCAAACAAAGTGCTTCTCCGTCACTGGCGGAGCCATGTCGTGGAGGGTGCAGGGCGACGGAGAGTAAGCGGAGACGAGTACACCTCGGGGGATGACTCCGCCCTCCACCCTGAGCCCCTCACGTCCTCCATCATCTCTACACCCCCTAACAAACACAAGGGCTGGGGGCGGACCCCCCGGGACACAGAGAAGATCAGAGCCTGAGCCTCCTCTCTCGATATAGGGCAAGACCTGTCCTTACTTTGACCCACCTACTAATGTAGAGCAGCTCCAGAGCGGTCGGGGTGACTCGCTCTATGAAACCACATTTGAACTCTAAGTAATAAGTAGTAATTCATTTGATTATTATTGTCCTCTGTCACCAAGGCAGAAATAATGTTTGCATTGTGAAAGAAAATAATTAACAAAGTAATTTCCATGGTGATGGGATACACTGATGTCTCCTGACCTTATAGTGGAGGATGTCTGTAAAAGCAACAACAACAACAACAAAAACAACAACAACAACAAACATATTTCCCTGCCCAGACGCTTTAAAGTGAGACCTCTAGTTTTTAGTATACTCCCCTGCTCAGCCTCTGTGTGTGTTATCTTATACGTATTGAATAAAAGTATGTGTAACTTGTGAAAATGGAAGTAGCTTGTGGCTGGTAACTGTGCTAGTGGGAGGGACTGTGGACACATGCAAAGGAACGGGTTGAATCGGGGCTCTACTCAGCTGTTGGCCCTTTCCCCTTTTCATGGGCACGGCAACAATAGGTGCAGTCAGGGAGAGGTCATAAAAAAACACAGTGAAAGCATCTCCACTCCTCCTCTGCTCCCCTCTGCCCATTCTTTGGCCAGAAAGGGACAGGCAGTAACTGTCTGCGTGTCACTAAAGGGTAATTGTGGGGAGGCCAGAGAAAAGTTGCTCTGCAACAGCTAGTCAAGCTTTGTTAACATCTTCCACGAGGACTTCCACGGGGCCAACAGGAAGAGCGGAGCGCGCCGTGTGTGTGTGTGTGCTTGTATGTGTGCGTGTGCGTGTGTGCATGTGCGCGTGTGTGTGTGTGTGTGTGTGTGTGCGTGTGTGCCAGAGACCAATAGTGGCAGGCGGAATGACAGGGAAGTTGAAGTCCACCTTAACAGCTTTCGATTGGCAAGGCTGACAGGGGAACGTGGCAACACACAAACCGCGTTGGTTCCTGCTTGGCCCACGCATTCTAGAACCCGCGCCTGCATACCTGGCATTCCCCCGTAGTGAAACCAAACAGGTCAAATTAATGGGAGTTGTTCGCCAGGGCTCAGGGCCAAGTATCACTACGATTCTGCCCCGCGCGCCATCGCCGTCAACATGGTGCCACTCCTCGCCCCGGAGGAGACGGAGGGGGGGGGGCGGGGGGGCGGGGGTTGTACGGGGGTTGTAAAACAAACTGAAATAAATGACGATAAGAGCGAGGAAGACGGAAGGCCAGAAGGAGGAAGGTAGGACACGAGAGAGGGCTGAAAAGAAAAGGAAAGTGTTTGGTCAGAAACTAAATATGGAACATAAAGATGCCACAAAGAGAAGGGAAAGAAAGGAGTATAGCCTACAGAAAGGAGACGGGGGGGGGGGGGGGAGGTTACGGAGGGGGTGAAATAATGAACCAAGGAGGGAATCCCCCCTTGGTTTCTGGCGATAAAAGAGTACCGCAGCTCTCTGGGAGATTAAATATGAACGGAACAAAACAAAACGAGGGCTTTGAGAACCTCGGAGTCCTTGGCATTCTTCTGGCCGCAGTAGCCTAGCAACCGCTGCTTGACCAGTCCATTGTGCAAACGTATGTTAAGCTTTTATCCCTCATTAGCAACATTCCTCACAGCCGGCTGGGATTTTACAGATTAGGGGGGGAAAAAAAAATATACACAAAAGAAGTTGGTCAAATCTCGCTGACTTCCAACATATTACTTTACAAGCTAATCATTGATTAAATAGCGGTGTGTTTGTCTGGTCTGCGTGGAGTGTGCGTACACTGTAGGTTGTGAGGAGTTAAGTTGGGGATAGCCACGCTACGGCCTACTGGGCATGTGAGTGGGTAGGTGTTGCACTGCTTCATATGCGCACCTTTAAACACAGTATAAAACGCCATCAATCCCACTTTCACAGAAACTCACTGGGCTGGCATATGCCGATTTACGAACCTCCCTCATAACGAACCGACCCCGCTGCATGTAGTCGGGAATTCCTTCACCCTTCCTGTTCCTGTGAATTCCTTCACCTCCTGTGATGGGAATGCCCCGTCCTCCTAGTTTGGTTTTGTGCAAAAACAAAATGCCAAACAAACAGGACTTTTGGACGGGACTTCACGGTGGATGCTTATCTTCAGCCGGCTCTTCTTATTTGAAATGTTTCAAGGGGAAAATACACCTCCACGCACCCCAGGGGGCGTGCGTGTGTACGCATGAGATTGTGTGTTTGTGTGCGTTTGTGAGAGACTTCTGTGACCTCAATAGCCTTGTTCAAAGCAAACACGTACCTACCTACTTTCAGCCCATATGTTTGGATATAACCTCTTACAGACTGCATGTGTGCAGACTTCTGACCCTGGGCCAACACAAACGGCTGAAACTAACTAACGGCCATAGTGTAACTGATAATAGTCATAGTAAACAGTAACCATGTCTGGGCATGATTAGGCCTAGCTAAGTAACAGACCGAATAGGCGACACGTCTTATTTTCTCCTTTTCTGCGTTGGAAATCCCATTGTAGCTTGTTTGGGTTGTGATCGAGGTTTACCAAAATGACTTGACTGGTAACTATACTGTCCTAGTTCAAGATTGCAGTCAACTGGCAGGCCCCGTCGAGGTAGCGTTGGTGAAAGACTGTTCTGAATCATCTTTACCCAAACGTGGCTGCTTCAAACCCCCTCCTCCCTCTCTCCAATTATAGCCTTTGTTGTCTCTTGGTCACAATGGAGTAGCAAGTCAAACACAAAGACTTGAGTTAGCAGTACTGCTGGTAGTGTGTGTGTGTGTGTGTGTGTGTGTGTGTGTGTGTGTGTGTGTGTGTGTGTGTGTGTGTGTGTGTGTGTGTGTGTGTGTGTGTGTGTGTGTGTGTGTGTGTGGGGGGGGGGGGGGGGAGTAATTGTGTTTATTTAGCAAACACCTGATTAGCTGGGACCACCTAAACAGCAGTTCAATTATTTCTTCCCATCTGTCTACGATTAAGAAATAATCTTCATCTCCAACCGTCGTTTGGATTTGTATTTATTTGGAATATATCCAAACTGAATAATATCAAACAGGAAGTAGGTGACCAAATCACATCTTTCTTTTTTACCCACGATGAGTTCCAGAATCAATTAAATCATTCAAATCGACCATACACACGCATGCACACACACACACATGCATCATGCACACACACACACACACCAGAAACTCTGCAACTTGTAAATTACACTAACCCTAACTCTTCTGGTAACTGACCTGACGTTTCCTTTCTTCCTTCTCTTCTTGATTCAGCGATTGAACAACGATACACACCTTTCAATGCTTAAGGACCTCAGTGACTCACCAGACGCACAATTTCATCTGAGGATATCTCAAAGGAGCTTGTGTCTTAATGACAACCCTTTGCTTGTGCATTTTCCACTTGATTATACACACAGGGACTGCTTGCCTCTCCCATGTTGAGATTATGTTTGCAAACTTTTTCACTCACAACCCTACAATCTCTGGCACTCCAGCCTTGACAGGCTTTGGTTGGTCGGAGCCACATGGCCTGATTTTGTGTGTGTGTGTGTGTGTGTGTGTGTGTGTGTGTGTGTGTGTGTGTGTGTGTGTGTGTGTGTGTGTGTAAATCACTGGCTTTGTTTGAACATTTCAGGGAGAGTTGGAGAGGGGGTGGGAAGGTGTGTTTGTGTGCTACAGCACAAGGGTTGGTTGGGGGGAAGGGACGCCGACCCAGCTGAGCAAACTCTGACCCCGTTTCACATCCTCTGGTGGGGTCTCCCCCGGAGAAGGCCGTGCTATCGCCGTGTTTACTACCACAGAGGAAGCAATAGGCTTGATTCACATCTCCACTATTCAACCACTTCTGTCTATTATTTTGTTGTTGTTAATTATGTCACCTTTTACATTAAATATTTTTAGTAAAGACCATTTTCCTTCATTCCTTTACAGATTTAAACCTCTCAACTCCTTCCTTTAGAGCTAAGAGGTTTCTGACTAAGGAAGATATGGAAATGACCACAGTTGTGGAAATCAAATGCATTTCAAAACTTTGTCAAAGCTTTAATAAAAACTTTAAAAAAAATTAACTAAAAAGTATTACAGCATATATATATATAGCATATTATATGTTATAGCATATATAGTTATTGTTGCTTCACTACAGTTTAGTCAAGCTATTCAAGTTATACTCTAGTTTTTTGTTTCAGGGGGAGTGAGAGTATTAGATGATAATAGTAACGCTTGAATTATCCTCATAGTAGTTACACAGACGTCAGATGACTGACCCTGTTAACAATAAAATCAATTACACACAGGTGTGTTTGTGTCCACGCTTACCGTTGCTAGACTTCAGGTCACGGTGGATGATCGGCACCACGGCCTCCTCGTGTAAGTAGAGCATCCCGCGTGCGATCTGAACGGCCCAGTTGACCAGGATGTGCGGTGGAATGCGCCTTCCGGTCAGCGCCCGGTTCAGGGTACCACCGCGGGCGTACTCCATGACCAGGCACAGGTTGGGCTCCTCCAAACAAACTCCCTCCAGCTTGATGATGTTGGGGTGTTGCAGCATGGAAAAAAGTTTGGCTTCTTGTTTGACGCCGTCAGCGGTGGCCGTGATGTCCTCATCTGGGTCTTGCCGGGCCGCCTTCACGGCGACCTCTTGATCCTTCCACGTCCCCCGGTACACCTTGCCGAACCCCCCGACGCCTATGATCTCTTCCAGGACGAGTTCGCTAAAAACTATCTCGGCTGGCGGGAGGCTTGGCACGCGTTCCCGGACTCCCACCGTGCAGCCGGTGGTAGGCAGTCGATAAATAGCGGGTTGGTACGTGACATAGTTTGACGGGAAAATCCCGACTCTGTGGTTGATTTTCCCAGTCCACCATCCCTCGTCCCCGGAGATCGCAGCGTCTTTGGAGAGCACCTCCACCACGTCGCCACGCCGGAGGCTGAGTTCATCCTCCCCGCTTGCCTCGTAGTCGTACGCCGCCGTCCAGAGCGAGCGGGTCGGACACAGCGGGGCAGAGTGCGCCCAGGCCTGCGGAGCCGCGGGGGAGTCGGTACAGACATGCTCCTCTTTCCCACCGCCACCACCGTCACCGTTTGGGAAAGCCGCCATTTCTCGGTGGCCGTAGACGCACCATAGGGTGCAAAAGCTACGATAACAAAAAGTAAACTTCAAAGTAAAACCCGTGTGACAGAACTACCATGCTGGTGCTGGTCCACGGCGCGCATGGAGCAGCACGGGGAGGCTAGACTCCGAGCTCTGCCCGAGCCGCGGTCAGGAGCTGGTTCCCGGGTCCCATGTGAGGGAGAGGACGCCGCCGCCGCTGCTGCCTCGTCTCTCCACGTCGCCACTCTTGTATAATGTCTCTGTGGGTCAATAAAGTACCAACTCACCAGCTAGGGGGTCTGTTTATCAAAGCCAATAGTTAAACACGCCACTGTCACAACTTCTATCTCCCGACAGTTAACAATAAACGACTAGAACACTTTAGGATCACACATTATCGATATACTTGGTTAAGAAAGGTGGCATACACCCTAGTGTTTAGACTGGGAACGTTAGCGGTGCGAGCTAATCCTAGCTTCCTCCCCCTCACTCACCTCGTAAATATAATCATTTATGACGATACATTATTACACTTTGTTGATAAAGTGGTTATACAGCCCCCCCCCCCTCACAGACCAGGGCTGCTAGCGGCGAGGCTAACTTTAGCTCCTCCACCGAGGCAGCTAGTAAGTTTTGCAGGTGCCACAAGTGGTGCACCTGCACCGTCCATTGAAGCGCGCTGTGCAGCCCGACTCACGCGGCGGCCGAAACACGACCTCCGGGGCCGGTCCACCTCATCAGAGAGAGAGATACCTTGATACCGGGACTTTTCCCGTTAGGTAACCGGGAACTCTTGGGGACTTTGAGCGAGCTGACGAGCTAGCCTAGCCCGGGTCAGTCCCTTGACTGGTGGTAACGCTACTTGATGAGTTGTTCCCCCCCCCCCCCTCCCCGACTTCGGCTCCTCTGTTTCTCGGTGTCCCGGTGCTGTTGCCGCCGTTAACAACACGCCGCACTTGATCCAAATGCAAAGGTATCCACCCCCCCGAAAAAAAAAAAATTATTATTGAAATAAAATTGCAGTCAACTTTAATCAAAACATATCCAATAGCGACGCCATAGTCAGTGCCCAGCGTCTAGGACCCAGCGGCGGAGAGTGGCGCTGCGGTCCCGGGACGCTGCGTGTCGCGCTGCGCCGCCGGCCGCCGATTGGTGGCTTCCTTCTCACGTGACATCAACAGCAGCGTCAGGGGGAGGAGCCACTGCTGGAATGTGGGTATCAGCGCGCGCCTTTGGGGACATTCTTTATTATAAGGCGACGCGGACCAAAACCACAACGCAGGCCGTCACTCACTCTCACATCCACCCACTCGCTTAAGCCCGTAAAACCATAGGCCTACATTGCAGCCATTTTTCTGTGCCTGAAAGTATTTACCTGCAATGTATTATTATTATTATTATTATTATTATTATGAACATAAATCGGAGCCACATGCTCCCATCGCTGTCGCTATATTTTTGTTTCGTATGGGCGGCGTCTAGAGAATAATCTTGAGTTATCCTTCTCGGTCCCACTATCACCGATAGGGGAAATATTATGATACATTTGTGAAATTGAAGAGTCTACAGCGACGATAACAACAAGAGAGCGTGTGTCCGTAATCTTCTTTCAGTTTCCATCTTGGAGGAAAGCGTCAGATCCGATCCTGTGATGCTTTTCGAGATCACCGATTGGAAGAGCGAGCCCCGCCTCTATCGAACCCGGGATTCCCCCGCCACATCATCGGTGTATTTTGCCCCACATCCGCAGAGCTCCGTCTAATTGAATAGTGCACCACGTGTTGTGTATACGACCGCCCTTATACTGGCTTTCGGTGGTATTGCACCGGTACCCAACGTAACACAATTAACAAGTAACACCCATCCCTTCTGCGGTGGCCGTGCTGGTTCGTCAGCAGGTCTCACCATCATCATCGTCATCAACATCATCATCGTTATCATCATTATCATCATCATCATTACCACCACATCCACAGAGCTTGGTGTGACCTGTGATCTCTTTTGTTCTGCGTCTGTTATATACATGTGCGCAGGCTGTGTGTAGCAAAGAACACTATACATTTAAGATGATCCGGCTTCTGCCACTAGTCGACACTATTGCCCGTATTTTGTTTGTCTAGGGGGGCGCTTAGCGTCCATGTTAACACCACATTCACAAACATTTTTTAAATAATAATAATAGACCTACAAATAATAATAATTGCAATAATACATTTTTTTATGTTAATAAAATGTAATACAATGCAAGCCAACTAACCGGCTTCTAAGGTGTAATGTATATGTGTCTAATTAATTATTTGCAGACTGCTAAAAAAAAAAAGACCTCGGGTAGAATCGTGTCAATAAGGCTTTTGATACGAAATGAGCGAGACTTGCAGTCCTATGTTTTCCAAAGTCGTGTATTCATGCACATTGCATGAGCAGAGGTTACTGGATGTGCTATGTAAGGGAGGAGAGAGGGTGGGAGTGGGAGGAGGAGGAGGGGAAAACAATCATAAAAGCTGCGCATCTGTAGGCTCCACATAGAGAGAGAGAGAGAGAGAGAGAGAGAGAGAGAGAGAGAGAGAGAGAGAGAGAGAGAGAGAGAGCGAGAGAGGGGGGGGGGGGAGAGGGAGGGAGCGAGAGAGAGAGGGAGGGAACGAGAGAGCGAGTGAGAGGAAGAACAGCAACGAAGATGAAAACCGGTAGCAATGGACGATTTGTCATTGCGATGGAGGGCAGACGAGAGGGAGAGACGACGCCTAGGGTCGCCAAATTAAGCTAAAAGCATGACGAGTGCGACCGTACAGGTGCCACACGGCGCCAACATGGAGGCGTAGCGGCACCGCGATGCGCCGAGGAGAACGTGGTTTCATTGTAGCCTAGCAACATCCTCCAGACGGAGCAGAGAGCAGCGCGAGCCGTAGGAGAGCGGGAGGCGAGATGGGATCTCAGGTGGTGCAGACCCTGCGCCAAGGAGTCTGGGCGTCGTTGACCGGAGGCTGGTACTACGACCCGGAGCAGAACAAATTCAATAACTCTTGCCATCTGTATCTGTGGATCTTCCTCCTGATGCTGCCTCTGTCCCTCCATCTGGTGAGTGTCAGTCACTGGGTGCTCCGGAGGATGGTTTGGTTCGAGGCCGCGAGGGGGTGTGAGTTTGTAGCTCTCCCTCTCTCTCATAGATCGCAGACGTTTTGTCCTGCGGCCGCCCGTTTGCGTCACACGAGGTTTTGCCCCGGTTGAGAACCGTTCGTGAAACATACAGGTCTTAAGTGTGGCGTACGTGTCCGTGACGATTTGTTATGAATTAGAGCTTAACACAAAGGGACTACAGAAGGCGTTGTCGCAGTATTTCCCCTGCATGCAGTGATGGGACGCATGGCTGCTCTCGGACAGGGAAGCCAGCCGAGCGTGGACTGTATAGTGCCAGGCGTCCTGTCTTCATGTATGACAGGGGCACCGCGGGGAAATAAACAAAAGGAAAGGCGCTACCTGGCCCACGCTCAAGAATGCAAACAATATGACAAAACAAAATGGATTCGAACCCTGAATGCCTATACAATTAGTGTGAGGACAACACGAGAATGACACAACAGTCGTCGCCCATGGGCAAGAATTGATGAGATGTTTGTGTGAGATGTTTTGAGATGGTGTGTGTGTGTGTGTGTGTGTGTGTGTGTGTGTGCGTGTGCGTGCGTGCGTGCGTGCGTGCGTGCGTGTGTGTCTGAGATCGACATACCTCTGATCCTCCCGTGCCCAATACAATGATGTTCTCTAGTAATGTCTGACATTGATACACCGAGGGTCGCGAAATTAACAATTAGCCCATTTTAATAGGCCTACACTTGTGTGTATACTGGATGTAGGCTACCAAGGTATTATTGATACCCTCTACCCTTATAACCAAGGTGTTATCAGGATTGTTGCCAATATACTGGGCCCTTCTTGTTTTTGTGTGCTCAATTCACATCACCCTTCCCCCAGCCAGGGGGACCATGACTCAATTTAATTTTCAGTGCGTTCCGAGGTTGTCACGTTGAGTAAACGCTCATCCTTACCTCCTCTTCCCCTGTGCACAAACAATCCAACCGTTGGCTCCAGAACCACTGGATAGGCCCGCCATGCCTTGTCCAGTGCGTTAGAACCCAATGGGTGAGATGAATCAGCTGGTCCTAAAGGGGCCCGTCGTAGAAAGTACACACTAGCGTGTGGCGGCGTTAGCCTCACCGAGACGCCGCGCGGTGACCTCCCGTACACTCTGTGAGGGAGGAACAAAAGTCTAATATCTTTGGAATGTTATCAGAAAACAAACTGCATCACTGAATACAACGATATGATTACAACGTTATGATAAAGGCTTCCAATTGTATGGAGATGGACACCTGATCAGGGTCCAACATGCCCCCTTAACGCTGACCCTCACCCTGTCTCTGTTGTAGCCAGCCCTGGTGCACACAACGCATAGCAACCTGTTCACCAAACCAACACCAGTGCAGTGTTTCCAGTACTCACTCGGTGTTCAGTCCTCACAGGCCACAGTTCAGTCTGGAGATCAGTCTGGGCGGATGTTTACAGCTGGAAGCTTTACAAGCAAGTTCCAATACAACAAAGACAATTTGAACCAAATATCTAACTGGGGGACCAAACTGCATGTTCTCATGTGGTGTGGTTAAGAATACCCTCCTGTCCTTGTCTCTCTGTCTGTCTCTCCCCGTCCGCCTGTCCGTGTGCGTTGGTTCCTGTCTGTATCTGCTTGGCACATGCTCACCTCCTCTCTGGACCAGCTGCCCTCCCTTCCCTGACCGCTCACCCTCCCTCCCTCTCTCTCTCTCTCTCCTCCGCCCACAGGCCCTGCCCCCGACCACCATGGCCCTGAGCATCTACTGCTCCTCCATCACCGTCTTCTTCGTCCTCATCAAGCTGGCCAACTACCGGCTGCACGTGATGTTTGACCAGGGGGAGACGCTGGTGAGGAGCAGTCTCTCAGACCTCAGCAAGGCCCCGGAGAAGAAGAGCAACGCCTCGACCCCTGCCTGCAAGCCACCATCAGGTCCGACATGAGTGCATGTGTACCCATCAAGCGTCGATCGTCAATTGCTGAACACCTAACCGTCCATGGAAGGAGGGATCACCATTCTGTGTTCCTACCTTGATGTTTCTTCCCTTGGATTTTTGGGGGAAAATGGTTGGAGGGCGTGTGGTGAAAATGTGACCTGTGAAGCCCTTTGAGACTTTACCTGTGATTCAAGACTGCACTCGTTTAATTTAGTGGGCATGACATACTTAAAGCTGCTGTAGATACGATTTGGGAGTTGTAGAGAGGGTGAGCAGAACGGACGAGGTTTTGTAAGTAAAGAGATGATGCCCGGTCAGAAATGTAATCGGTCTAAAATCTAAATGGACTCGTGCAGAGGCAGGCACAAGAAACACATAATCTCACCAACAGCTGACTGATGAAACCAACAACAATGAACATTGTTGAACAACACTCGAATAATAGCTCTAAAAGCGTCCCTACAGCCCCTTAAATGAACATGTTGCTTTGGTAATGGGTGGACCGTATGTACATGGGGAGTATGGCTCAACCAACAAAGGGGAACCTTTGATGAACTTGGTTATGAAATGGGAAACAAAGTTCATATGGTGCTCGAAATAAAATGCTATAGTAAGTGGCTCTCTACTCCCGAGAGTCAGAAAGCCGTTTTCAATTGAGATGAACAAACCCTTTCATTGTTGTTGGTTTAATTTTAAAAGGCTTACATTAGCAAGATCAAGAATGCAGAGCTTTTATTTTGTCTTCCGTCCTCACTCAGTGTATTGAAATATATTCATAGCTTATGTAACTTGAGACCCCAATATAGTGATGTATGGGCTGCCATAAAGTCATATTTAATTGTTCTCTCACAAATTCAAGACGAAGCTCTCTCTCTCTCTCTCTCTCTCTCTCTCTCTCTCTCTCTCTCTCTCTCTCTCTCTCTCTCTCTCTCTCTCTCTCCCACTCTCTTTCTCTCTAATCAGGAAGAGCAGCACAGTCCCGGACAGTGTTGCCATGACTTTGTTGGTTGGGAACAGGCCCAGCCCAGTGATCCAGGTTACAGTTAAACAGACGGAGACCGACCAGGGACTGATTGGAGTGGTGAGTGGATTATTGACATATTGATTGGTTAATATTGACTTGTGAAGAACATTTTGTATATAAATACTGTGTCTCTGTATTTCCCTCCGTTCAGGAATGTCCGAAGTCAGATGAGGTGAACGATACAGAAGGTGATGTTGTTTCACATGTTTACAAAAAAAAAACATTCTTTGTATTGTAGACTGAACTGAAAGAGTGAGATCACTTATTCATGAGTATAATAGCTTTCTTGAATGTTATGTATAATGTACATGGAATTATTTTTAGTAACTACTGGTGAATAATTGACAAACAACATCTATTGGTCATCGGCCCTTCATAGCAAGTAAAGTAAAAACAGTCCATCTACAGTTTGATCACACCGACAATGTTTAACCCAGTTTTATAGAGACGGAAATTATTAGTTATATTGCAGTGAAAATGTGCTGGTACATCCCCACTGACTCAGGCTGAAGTTAACCTGATTTGATTCTGCAACTTGGGAAATGGTGATGGGCAGCTAGTGAACTACATGCTATTTCTGTCTGGGATTATTCTCGTCTCTGGATCTTTCTTCAGTTCAATGTGATTAATATTTAACCATGCAACAAAAGTTGAAAGCAGAAAAAATGGGGAGAAAAGAAAAGGAGGTTTTCTGAATATTGTAGAACATTGAAACTCATAAGAGATTGATGCCAGTGAGAGTGAACGAGACACACAACATAATTGTAGACCTTGTAGCCTCTCAGAAAAGCGGGAAACATATGTGCCAATTACATATAATAAACATATTACCACATAAAACATATCAAGCTGCCTCAACAAAGCCTAGACTTTAAGCCAAACGATTCTCAGTTTAGCTTTGACCACAGATCAAGATGTAATTGATTTAATTAAAAGCCATTGATTAATGTGAATGAGTGACAGCTTGAAAGCAGCCTGGGGAGACAGATTCAGATGCAATGCAGAAGGCCAAAGGCCGTCTATAACCAGCCAGACTATTAATCCCCTTTTGATTTCTCTTTTGTTCGCATATCACATTCCACCGACGTGGGCCAATAGAGACCGGTAGTCTATTTTTCCCTAATGGTCTCATAGATAATGTAGAGGGATGACTTTTTCAAACGCACCGTAGCCGTAAATCTGCTCAGGGAATCAGCTACACAGCAGCTTGGAGGCTAGCGCCAGTAAACCATGTCCATTAAATGTGTGACCTCATGCCCTTGTGATGAGTTCCAGCAAGATCAGCCGTAATATCTCAAGAGTGCCATGGATATATTGTCCTTGTCATATCAATGCGGTGCAGTCGAGCAGATATACCCTAAAAAAGTGTTTTACGGCTGGCAGTTCTACTGATACGGAATAAATGGTACGCTGTTGATTATGTGGAATATGTGGGGATTATTGCGGCTCATGTCCTTTCTGAGAAATCCAAGGCCCAATAATCTGCATAATCTGGTCTGCATGTAGTGACGCTGCAGCATTAGCAGAAGCGACGGAAGAACGGAAGGAAGTGTTTATGAATGGAACCTATTCAACTAAAGGACGATAATGACGCACCCTGCTGAACCTCCCCCCCCCCCCCCCCCCCCCCCCGGTCCGGCCGCGCAGGGCAGACCCAGAGCGCGACGGCCGTCCTACCAGAGGGACGTCTGCAGCCCGGCCAGGAGCTCTCTCCGGAAGAACTGTCCAGCCCCAACCCGGACCAGGCCACCCCTCTGCTGCAGGCCCAGCAGAGGCCCTCGTCCCGGGCCGGGGGGGACGGCGCCCGGCCCGGGTCGGCCGCCGGTGCGGAGAAAAGAGAAGCCTCTTCCAGGACGGGGTGCGGCGGCGGCGGCGGCGGCGGCGGCGGCGGCGGCGGAGGCGGGACCGAGAGGGAGGAGGCGGACATCCAGAGCCCCCTGACCGGGACCGACCGGCTGCTGTCGGAGCGGAGCAGGGCGGTGGAGAAGGCGAGGACGGCGGGGACGCAGCCGGAGAAGGAGGAGGGCAGAGGGGAGAAGGACGGCGGGGAGAGGGAGGCGGTGGACGAGGGCCTGCCGTCCTCCCACGGCGGCGGCAGCAGCAGCAGCAGCAGCGGTGGCGGCAGCAGCGGCGGCGGCGGCGGCGGCGGCGGCGGCGGCGGCGGCGGCGGCGGCGGTGGCGGCGGCGGCGGTGGCAGTGACGGCGGCGGCGGCAGCGACGAGGGAGACAGCGGCGAGGAGAGCGAAGGGCGCAAGGAGCCGTCCGACGCCAATAACAACACGCTGGACGAGCCCCGAGACCACCTGGGGGCTCTGGTCGACAGCGCCCCCCAGACTCCTTCTGAGGTAGCCTGCTGCCGCCGCCGCGCCCACGCAACCCCACACAACAGTAGTTTGTAGAACCCGACACATAATTAACGCCCTTATTTTGAAGACATCCTCCCCCCCGACCTGTGACCTCTGTAACGCCGCCCCCCGGGGGGCGCCGTGGTGATCTGCTTCCTGTCCCGTCCCGCAGTTTGAGGAAGCGGAGGAGGCCTACTGCTCGGACGAGATCGCCGTGGTGCTGGTGGATAACTCGGGCTCGGGGTCTGAGTCAGCGCACCTGGACGCCCGCGACACGGTGAAGATCATCATCACCATGAGCTGCGACCCGCACACGGCCGCGAGGCTGGAGGAGAGCGTGAAGCAGAGCATCCTGGAGAACACGCAGGTAGGGGAGGGGGGGGGGGGGGCCGCCACCAACACCACCACCACCACCGCCACCACCACCAGACCATCACCACTAACACCACCATCACCACCACCGCCGCCGCCACCACTACCACCACCACCATCACCACCACCATCACCACTAACACCACCACCAGACCATCACCACCACCACCGCCACCACCACCACTAACACCACCACCGCCACCATCACATCACCACCACCACCACCATCACCACCACCATCACCACTAACACCACCACCAGACCATCACCACCACCACCACCACCACCACTACTAACACCACCACCACCACCACCACCACCACTACCATCACCACCACCGCCACCACCGCCACCATCACCACCACCACCATCACCACCACCATCACCACTAACACCACCACCAGACCATCACCACCACCACCACCACCACCACTAACACCACCACCGCCACCATCACATCACCACCACCACCACCATAACCATCACCACCACCATCACCACCACCACCACCATCACCACCACCACCACCGCCACCACCACCACCACCACCACCACCATCACCACTAACACCACCACCAGACCACCACCACCACCATCACCACCACTAACACCACCACCACCACCACCATCACCATCACCACCATCACCACCATCACCATCACCATCACCACCACCACCATCACCACCACTACCATCACCATCACCACCACCACCACCACCACCACCACCACCACCATCACCACCACTAACACCACCACCACCACCACCACCGCCACCACCGCCACCCTCTGTGGTCCCACTGCTGCACAGAGGCTCTCAGTGAGATACGGACAGCGGTGGTCATTGTGTTGTTCTGTGGTTTAAGTTGGAGCTTCGGTGCCGAATTGGCATAATCGTTTACGTTTATGTTTAAATAATTAACAAGAGATGGGGTCCAGGGCTGTTCCAGATGAATTGCTCTTTGCATGCGGTTCATATTCATTTGGGTCACTGGTTTCTTTTCTTTGGGGGGCAGTTGTTTGTTTATTGTATAAAAAAAAAAAACTTTAATTAAATATATGTTCCATTTCTCTGTTTGGTCTCTAACCAGATAGAAGAAATTTGAGTGGATATTACGGATGTGAACGATAATAAACATAAACATATACAAACATATATATATATATATATATATATACAAACATATAGAATCATGTATATACAGTACATATACTGAAACAGCGTGTGCTGGCCCCCGCCAGGCGCAGAAGGAGGCCGGGGAGTGCCACATCCAGATCCCCGTCATCACCTTCGGCCCCCTGGAGGAGGACGGGCCGGGGGCGGCGGGGGCGCGGGGCGGGGGCGCGTCCGACGACGAGGAGCCCTCGCCCCGGCTCTCCCAGTCCACCGTCCACAGCGAGGAGTTCCACCTGTGCAGGGAGACCACCAGCTCCGAGTCCCCCGTGACGGAGGGCCCCCAGCAGGGGCCCCCGCCGCCGCCGTCCCCGCCGCCGCCGCCGCCGCCTCCGGGGGGGGAGGACAGCGACCACATGCTCAGCCCGCTGCTGACCAACGACAACAGCTCGTCGGGCGTGGACGTGCGCTCCCAGCACGACGACTCGGACCCGCCGCCGCCGCCGCCGCTCAGCGCCGACTCGGGGGGCTTCCTGCGGCTGCCGCCGGCGCTGGGCCGCGGCGGCGGCGGCGGCGGCGGCGGCGGCGGCGGCGGCGGGCCCGGCGGGAGGACGCACGTCCGCGGCCTCAGCATGGACAGCGGGACGGACGCCGTGCTGCTGTCGGAGCGCTCGCACAACGCCGTACGTACCGGGAGGGGCCGGGCCGGGGAGCACTGTGTACAGTGTAGGGGTCACTGTGTACAGTGTGGGGGTCACTGTGTACAGTGTAGGGGTCACCGTGTACAGTGTGGGGGTCACCGTGTACAGTGTAGGGGTCACCCTGTACAGTATAGGGGTCACTGTGTACAGTATAGGGGTCACCGTGTACAGTGTAGGGGTCACTGTGTACAGTGTAGGGGTCACTGTGTACAGTGTAGGGGTCACTATGTACAGTATAGGGGTCACCGTGTACAGTGTAGGGGTCACTGTGTACAGTATAGGGGTCACTGTGTACAGTGTAGGGGTCACCGTGTACAGTATAGGGGTCACTGTGTACAGTATAGGGGTCACCGTGTACAGTGTAGGGGTCACTGTGTACAGTGTGGGGGTTACTGTGTACAGTATAGGGGTCACCGTGTACAGTGTAGGGGTCACTGTGTACAGTGTAGGGGTCACCGTGTACAGTGTGGGGGTCACTGTGTACAGTGTAGGGGTCCCTGTGTACAGTGTGGGGGTCACTGTGTACAGTATAGGGGTCACTGTGTACAGTATAGGGGTCACCGTGTACAGTATAAGGTTTACTGTGTACAGTACTGCTTACTGTGTACAGAGTGGGGCTGACTGTGTACATTGTAGTTCTTACAGTGTACAGTGTGGCACTAACTAGTATGCTTTTACTGTGTAGTACGGCACTTAGAGTGTAGTACGCCATTACAGTAAACTATGTTTAGTCTGTAAATGACTGTACAGTTTGGCACTAACTATGTACAGTGTCACACTTGCTGTATTCAGTTTGGCCCTCACTGGGAAGTGAGCTATTATTGGGTAGTGCGACGCTGCCTTCATACAGTACGCCACTATATTAATGTCAATGTCAAGTTCATGACCTATGCCTTCATCCATCCATCCATCCATCCATCCATCCATCCATCCATCCATCCATCCATCCATCCATCCATCCATCCATCCATCCATCCATCCATCCCTCCCCTTTCTGCCTCCCAGACCGTGATGACGAGTTCCAAATCGGACCTGGAGGCGAAGGAAGGCCAGCTGCCCAACGAGTCCAACTTCCTGGAGTTTGTGTCTCTGCTGGGGTCGCTGAGCAGAGAGGGCGGGGCCGGCGGTCCGGAGGAGGAGGAGGAGGAGAGGCCGCAGCAGAGAGGAGACGCGCGCGCCGCGGACGAGGGTGGGCGTCCAACCCCCGACGGGGCGTAGCGGCTCATTCCAGTCAAGACTCTGTGATTGAAGCGGGGGTTCACGTTGGCGTGTTATCGCAAGGCGTTTGTACACATCTGCCACGCCGCTACGGTCGCAGCTTCACACACCCTGCAGCTTGTAGAAGCGAGGGGGGTGCGTTCCCCCCTCCCCCCTCGTCAAGGAGCCGGCTTTCTTGGTTCACTGGAGCAGGCGGGGCTTAGCCTGGCTCCGCCCGCCTCCGTACTTCCGCTCAATTTTCATTTCCCTTCAGTGCTAGGTCTGGGTTTGCGGTATAGTCGCAGGTTTTCTGCAGCCAATTTTTTGGCCGTCCAATCAGCGAACAGAGGGAGTGGCTGAGAACGTTGACGTTGAGGTCGTGCGCTGGTTGGAGTTGTAGTCAAATGTCAGCGATTGGTTATGGCAGATCCAGAGCGGCACTGGGGCAGATCTAATGGTTTTAAACTCCAACAGACGCCCGCCTTCAAGTGAGTTAACGTTTGTCAATGGAGAGTGGCCAGACTCTCTGTGCAAATGAAATGAAGTACGAGATTCTGGTAGGACCAGGCTAGGCAGGACTATGCACGGACACCTCTTTAGAATAATTTGCATACTAATTTGCCACTCGCATGCAAGAATGAGTAGACGATATCTGAGTGTAGGCTACAAACGCGATGAATTTATTTTCATCGCGTAACTTATTTATTTTAAGTGCAAAAACACAAACATATTCTTTATTTTGCTGACCGCATGTCTTTTATCCCGACGAAAGCCTCGTAAGAAAAGTTCCTCTGCTGCTTTCTCGTTGATCGCGC
>NC_140277.1:245196-247714 GCF_964030765.1 Micromesistius poutassou | reverse complement strand
ATACTGAAAGTGAGGCCTTTATACCCTACACTCTGACAGTGTAGGGTCGCAAACAAGCATTTACCAACACACACAATGACAAAATAGTTGAATTGAAAATCTTGGTCATTTTCCCACAACACTTGATGTATTACGTTGGTGTATATTCTGCACGGTTTTGGCAGGATATATCATTAAAGTTAAATGTCAAGTGTATTTTTGTTATTGTTTGAACACAGGAACATCCCAGCACCGAAATGAAGTTCAGCGCGCAGGGCTGCCGTGCTGCTGGATTAAAGAAATCTCCCATCGTCAGCAGCTTCTGCAGTTTGAACGCCGCTTTTAGGTTAGAAAGATACTCCACAGATATTCATGCTCGAATAAGCAATGACACTCAGGGAACTAAAGCCAGGTCCCTGGTGTGAGTCCTGTGTCACCTGCCAAGGAGCACCACTCCTCTCTCTATAGCGCCGACGATTGGCCAATATTTTGACACAATCGGCAAAAATTAGGAAGTACCCTGACCTGCTGTCATGACCCGTGGTGATAGTTGAAAGGTCTAAGAGTTTGTGTTCATGTCTCCTTGCATGCTAGCCTGTGGATATGTTTGTCAAGAGGTGATTGGATGATAATCAATTGGTGTTCATGTTGGATGTGTGGGTGTGATCCCTGCTGATTGGCAGTTCAGTTTAAACTCAACAGTGGGCCACACCCTGGTGGCCTGTTCCTGTTCCTGCTCCTGTTGTGCGTTCATGGGAGTTTTTAATGTCCTCAGTTCTGTTCAGTTAAACGCAACAAGTGACTTGTCTTCTGTGTTCAAACCCTGTTTGGACGGCTTTATTTGTGGGATCTGCTTCCCCCGAGGCCGGTCCTAACACCAGCCCCAAACAAAAGCCCAACTAAACAGAATCAGTTTAAACATTTCCCCAAAGGGTATAACATCCAAATGGCTGTTGAGAAGAGAGCAGTAAAAAGCAGGTGATACGATTGCGTGACTTGCCGAGCTCCAGTGTAGGTGTAATGTACGTTAACCGCATAAAAACACAGATTCAAACTTACTTTCGACGAATATAAATGAATATAAACAAACTTTTAAAATGTCCACGACAGAACGACATGAACCATGAATTGGATTATTAATTGTTGCCACTACTTGTGTCCCTCATACAGCCTCATCTAGGCGAGTGGTAGGACGCTCTAAGCCAGCCCAGCGACGCTGTCGGACACAAACGCCACTAACGAGGGTCTGAAGCCATGTTTCCAAAGGTTCCCAGACTCACATTTGTCCTCTTGAAGGTCGTGGTGGCCCCATGGGGTTTCAAAAAAAAAAACAAGGGCCCAAGACAAAAGATCAACAAACAAACAGAGGATTCCTCTGGGTTTCATCTAGGGACCCAGATGACAGATTTGGGGTCCTGACCCGTAAGTCTGTCCCTGTCCACATGGATACCGTTTTTATGTAAAGACGAGGAACGTCCAGACGGACCCGCATACGCAAACGATGACCCTCAACGCCCACCCGGTGGGCAACGTTAGAGTTCCGTCTAATTTGTTTTTGTTGAATTGATGATTGTATTATTTTTGTAGTTTAATAAGTAGTTTCTGCTCAATCTACAACGTTTAACAACTGCTGCTGCTGCTGCTGCTGCTGCTGTTGTTGTTCTTGAGTTTCTCCTCCTCGGCTGTCGGTTTGTACACAGGAGAAAACAGCGCCACATACAGGCCTGGAGTATGTACAGCGTTTCTACGACTAGATGCGTTTTTGCAACAAGTCCATCACTACGGTAGCCCGGCTGTTGCCAGACCAAGCTCAGTCGTAGAGTTAACGTTGGTCTGGGGAGGCTGCTGTCATTTTCTTCAGCACAAGAGGCGTGATTTAGTGAAATTGACTCTGTACGCAATTGGCTGCTTGCCATCGCTTCCCTATCATCATTGTGTTAAACCAGCCAATAGCGCGCCTGGCTCCCGCAAAAATGTAACGGAAGCAAGAAATGTATTGCTCTTCTCCAGACCCTTGTGCAGGGCGGACGGGCCGGGGGTGCGCAGTCTATCATTACGGAGAAATTCCTGAAACGCGGCCAAGGAAAACAATGGCTTTAGTCCTTATGGACCAGGGCTAAGAGAACAGAGAGCCTGAACCACCTCAACTCAGAGAGAGAGAGAGAGAGAGAGAGAGAGAGAGAGATGAGAGAGAGAGAGAGAGAGAGAGAGAGAGAGAGAGAGACAGAGAGAGAGAGAAGAGGAGAGAGAGAGACAAGAGACAAGAGAGAGAAGAGGAGAGAGAGAGAGAGAGAGAGAGAGAGAGAGAGAGAGAGAGAGACAAGAAGAGAGAGAGAGACAAGAAGAGAGAGAGAGAGAGAGAGAGAGAGAGAGAGACAAGAAGAGAGAGAGAGAGAGAGAGAGAGAGAGACAGAGAGAGACAGAGAGAGAGAGAAGAGGAGAGAGAGAGACAAGAGACAAGAGAGAGAAGAGGAGAGAGAGAGAGAGAGAGAGGGACAAGAGAGAGAGAGAGAAGAGGAGAGAGAAAGAGAGACAAGAG
>NC_140277.1:217696-240196 GCF_964030765.1 Micromesistius poutassou | reverse complement strand
ACAGTGTCATCAAAAGCTTTAACCCACGGAGCACCTGAATAGTAATTATAAAGCTGTCACTTTAGTATTCATAACACACGGACACACACAGACGGACACACACACACACACACACACACAGGGGGGGGGGGGAGACAGACACACACACGGACACGGACACACACACACACACACACACACACACACACACACGGGGGGAGACAGACACACACACACACACACACACACACACACACACACACACACACACACACACACACACACACACACACACACACACACACACACACACACACACACACACACACACACACACACACACACACACACGGGGTACCTCCTGCTCATTGGCCACACATGATGGCTTCTGGGTGCTATATGCGCTGGGCCGTTCTATTTTAATCCTGACCGCAAACGGCTTCCCCCCCCCCCCCCCTCCGCGTCTCGTCAAAGCCCCCATTGTGCTGCCTTAACGGCCCGGCCCCTGGCTGGCTCCGGGCCCCGGGGCCCGCTCACAATACTGCTAAAAATACGCCGCTCTTCACAGCTGTTTTGCATGTGATGCGTCGATGGAAATAGACGGCGGCAGGGCGAGATAAGGCCCGGGCGGCGGCGGCGGCGGGGGGTGCGTGAGAGAAGGGATTCGATAATAAAAAGATATGCATTTACTGTATATATATACACGTACGGATGATAAGGGACGCTGTGCATCGTGACTCGTACACAGGTACTGAGATTCGGATCATTTCCACGCGCTGAATTCACTGATCATGCTCAGGCACTGCGTCGATTTGTACAGATCACACGTTGGATTGAAAACGTTGGTTTCAGCGGTTAAATAACATCAGAGGCTCTCGACTCTCGATGCAATGCGTCAACGAAAGAGACGTGTGTGCGTGTTTGTAAACCCACCGTGTTGTAGGAACACCAGGACACTAAAACACTGCTCCAATGGAAACGCCGTTCCCATAACACGGCGGACGGTCGTAGTGATTGAGAATCAAACCCTGATGTACACAGACAAGCTGCTGCAAAAGGCCGTCCATCGAAAGTCTCTACAGATAATTGAGGGGCCATTTCCGGGCACCGACGGACAAGCGGGGCTGTGTTTTCCCCCAGACCCCTTACCTCCCCTACCGATTTTTTTTTTTTCGACCCGATTTCTGCCGCTGTCACAAGAAGCGGCGAGCCCCCTGGTGGGGCCACGGACCAATGACTGCAGGTCCTGGCCACAGCCTGCCCCCCACTTCACATCAAGTGGTGCCCAGAGAAGCCTGACATTCACCATTCATGGGCCCCAGAACAATGTCTCATTCAGCAGCCCGGCTCGCCGCGGCGAGGCGCAGCCCCACGGAGGCACAGCTCACAGGAGCTGGGCAGCCGTTTAAGCAGGCTTTGAAGCCTCTTACACCCGCTGCGGGGCAGAGAGATAGCGGAAGACAAGGTCACGATGGGATGAGTTTGAAACATCGCGCTCGGGGGGTTGAACTGAAAACATTCACACCCGACTAGAAAATGCATTTGCTGCCGAGTGCTGGGGTGTAAAACGCGCTTGAACTTATGTTGATAAAGCTCCATGGTTCAAGACAAATAGAAACGCTGAATCGCTGTAAAAGTGAAACTTTGTTATGAGTTCAAAAGTTGAAAGTTTGAATGGATAAAGCATACAGTATATTTGTAGTTTTAACTTGGAAAAAGTGAAGTGCAATATTGATGCTATTCGTTGTAGGGGTGTATTGTGTACCAACATTTTTCGGTCCAGGTCTAAAGGTTTGATGCACTTTCATTTCGGCACGTACCGAAAAAAAATAATATATTTATTTTTTTTGGAAAAAAGTTTTTATTGATTATCACACTCTGTGAGTGTCTTGTCCTGATGTTTTGTGTTGAGGACCACAGTGGAAATAAGTCCTGGACTTGATTGTGTTTTTAACCTCAATTGTATTTGATGTATTTTCATTTATGTAAGGCATTTGTTTGATACAATTTAATAAATCTAAATCAAATTGTTTAATAAAAATAAAATAATAAAAACTGCTGTACCGAAAAACATACCGAACCGTGACTTAAAAACCGAGGTACGAACCGAACCGTGACTTTAGCGTATCGTTAGACCCCTAATTCATTAACATCTGTTTTGTTGAGTCTAGGCCACAGAATGATAAGGTTCATACTGTTGGACTCTGTGGAGTCACAGCTCCCATAGGACACAGCGTTTGGGTGGATCGGCGTGGACGTCCGTGTGTCGGCTCACTCAAGTGTGTGAGTTAACCCAGAAGTTTAAAAATGGCCTAAAAGTAAGATTGGTGGTTTAACCCGCCTCATCTGGCCCGAGTCAGACAGACGGACTCACTGAGCGGTCGCACCACTGTGGTGCGTTGAGGAATCAACGTGCACAGGTTAAAAGGTGCCACGCCACGCCACCAGAGCTGTGTTCAAAATCATTCCCTATTCCCTCACTCACTATTCCCTCTATAGTGTTTATGATATAGTGAACTATATAAGGGAACGAACAAACGAGAATTCGGACACTACGCTGAACATTTTTAAACGTCATTTGCGTCAGTATATATGCGCCCGCATTGCATTGTGGTATACGGGAGTAACATGTAGGGAACATCGTATGTTCACTCAAATTTTGGGTATTTTATTGTCCACTATAAAGTGAATGAAATTAACCACTGAGAATTCGAACACCACTACGAAATGGCGAGCACCCTATATAGTGCACTATATCCGTGATAGGGAACGATTTCGAAACACAGCTCAGGTGTGATGTGATCAGCCGTTACAAGCCGTTTTGGAATCCTGCCCCTTATGACATCACAAGTGGGCGTGTCCACCTAGATGTGTGACGGATTAGATTGCCAAAACGGCTTGTAACGGCTAATCACACCACACCTGGTGGAGCGTCACGGGACCTTTAAACCAGCCATCCCAACACACTCAAGGAGGGCCGTCCTACATTACAGTAAACCCATTTCCAACGGGTGTCCTTGGGTATGGAGGAGGTCAGAAAAGCCACCTAGGTGGAGTGTAGCATGGACCTTGCTACGCTCATGTTTAAATATGTTGTATTTAAAAAAAAATTATTATCATATTTTAATAAGAAAAGCAATAGTTATCGATTCCAATACAGGCTGAACATTAAGAAATGAGAGGAGTCGGTAAGGGAAAAACTGAGGGAGTTTTGGAATTATAGTATAGAATAAAAACACAGAAGATGAGCGTGACTACGAGTGTGTTTCACGTGTCTGTGTGTTTTGTTGCATGGTTGTGCATTAATTGTAAAAAGATAAACTGCTGGTTTTTGACTCCCTGTACACAAGTCGGCCCTGTTCAGAGTGACCCACTGCCACCCCTCAACCTGGGCGTCATTCATGACGACGTTAATATGTTGCAGGACGTGAGAGCTCGTCGATGTCACGGGAGAACTTTGTGAGACCCAAAATCGTAACCGTTTACATTTTCACTTTTCATCAGACACGTGTTGTGAATATGAAATCACAGAAAATGTTTCATTTACTGGTACGTATACATAGATATTTACATAAATACAATAACAGCTGCAAACTTGAATCCAAAATGTCTTGATATGAATAGCTTTACTCACTTCACCTCTCAAAATGGTCAGTGCAACCAGCCCCCCCCTGCACAGCAGAGTGACGAACGCCTGGGCTCTTGCAACACTCATTGCAATAAATGTGTTGCAAAACTTGCAGTTGTATTTGCGGAAGTGAGAGCAATAGACAAAGCACTCTTTGGCTCTGCTGGATCGTGGGTCCATGAAGGTCTTGCTGCAGAGACAAATGGGAGGAGCCAGACCTACTCTGGCTCCTCCTCTCTGGACCTGGGGCAGCTGATTGGGCGTTATGCGCGGCCAATAAACCCGGGTAGGCCGATGGCAACCCAGGCGGCAGAAGAAAACATCGGAATTTGTCGATTTCTGCAAACCACAGACATGTTGAGTCTCGACATTTCTGAAGCCAAAATATGTTTTGATTCAACGTTTCTAGATTAGATTATTTTGATGTAGTGTTTTAACTGATTTTGGCACTTCTGATGTGCTTTTGGTGTCTTGAGGGAAGAGAATGTGGGAAGGCTACTTCTTGGTTATGAAATGACCGGCATCCCGAAATGGCCGGTATCCAGGCAAAGCCCTAACCCCCTAATTGCAAAGATGTTTTAAGGCATTTAACCACATGAGAAAGCACTCATGGGACACACCCCTAGATGGTTTTGATTCTCAACTTTTAGTGCATCATTAACCATTGTTAGCTATACTAAAGATAGTTTAGTATATGTTGTTTTTTTTTGCACATGCACAGCAATCAGCAAGTTTGTATTGGATTTATTTATATATTTGGAGATTTCTCCTAAAACTACCTCTACTAAATCTACTATCTTTGCTCTACTTCACTTTATTGGCATCCTCAGTATTCTAAATAACCCACAAAATGATAGTTTCTTGGTTCCTGTGATAGGAACAGGATGCTGTGATGAAGTAAATGTTGGCTTAAAAGTTTGCAGCTGTCATTGTATAATTTTAAATATCAATCTGCACTTTTTTTCCTGTGACTTCACATTCAGAACAAAGGCGTGTGAATATTTAGTATGAGTGAAAGTTTCAACATACAAGTACAAGTGAAAATGTAAACATTTGAGTTCAGATTTTTTTGTTCATCCATAACTTATTATAATTAATTTACTTAATATAATTGTACCGCAGTTCATGCACGTGCACGTGTATGCACACGGCACAGGCTTTTCATCAGATTATTTACCAACGCGCGTGACCGGAAAGTTTGTGCAGTGCACAGCAAGTTTGTTGCCTTCGGTTAGCATGACAGTTTAAGACCCATTTTAAGAGCATGACAGCTAACTGTTAGCATCGTGACGGAGCCACATGTGCTAGCAACAGTCTCGACACATTGATTGATTGACATACACACAAATCACTGGTGAATTCATGCGTTTGGAGCATTGTCTATGTTTTTTGATGTGGTTTAATGAGGACCGAACTTGATATCCCTCTCTTAGCACTGAAAACAAATAATAATATTAAGATTTTTTAATTGATTGTTGAAAATTGGGACCATTTTGTAGTGAATGTTGAAAACTGGGACATTTCATTGCTTTACAGATATTTGTCGGGACTGGGGACTCACACACACATAATGAATGAATGAATGAATGAATGAACGAATGAACGATTGTAAAATGACTGGCTGCAGGTAGTGATCGTACTGCCTTCCAAACTTTAACTGTGAAGACAAACGGGACAGAAAAAAACAAATCGGGGTCTCCAGTGAGCGGAGACCTGTGTTCCCGCCAGCAGGGGGGCCTGGGAGAGACGGAGCGCGGGGGGGGGGGGGGGTTAGGAGGGCTTACCAGAGGCACTTGCAGCAGCCACACCAGCAGAGGCAGCAGGTGTTGGGTCGGGGCTGACCGGGGGCCTGCTGTGGCCCCTCGATGTGGCCCGCCTGCCTTTTCCTCATCTCCACTCCACTCAGACTACGGGGCTGCACACACAGAGAAGCATTTAACACACTCGCATAATTCATGCAAAACACACACACACACACACACACACACACACACACACAGCACACAGACCGAGACAGAGAGAGCACTCGTTTCCTTTTCTCTGTTCCGTCCTGATCAACAGACGCTCCTCACACACATCTCACTGCATGCACAAGTCCCGCCCCTAGACAAAAGCAGCACCAATCACGCTATGGCACATCTGTAGATTCCCCACCTCTAAGCTCATACAATGACGCAGGCCTTTGTTCAGGTAAATGCAAAACCATCCAGGCACGTTGAATCTCATTTGGAAATATAAAAAGCCCTCCTGGAACACGGACAGAATGTGCAGGGTTAAATCCTTCATGTCGATAACAGATCTCATATGTGAAACATCCAATTCTAACCTGTTGCACTCCAAAGTGAATACCACAGAAACACATTATTTTCTTTCATTCTGACATGAAACACAAGCCAAGCCACATGGTAGAGCCGGTTAAAAAGACAACATTTGACCCATCTTCACTCACAACTCCACACAGCCACAGGTGATATTGATGTTCATAGCGGCCATGTTTAACCTTCTCCGATCAAAGTAATGGTGCGGTGAAGCCCGACCGTATTGTTGGCGCAGCGGTGCCAGGCTTCCTTGTGAGCAGGGGATTCCCCTTATCATTGTTCAGAGGACAAAGAAAGCTGGGCAGGATGTCCGGGCCGTTCATTTTTCGGAATGTGCATAACAACAGACATATGCTGCACATTCTATCACTCCCCTATTATGACCGGGTAGGAGTGCAGGTAAGAAAGGATTCATTTTACCCCACTCTTCCTGTCCCCACCACCACGCCCACACCTGGCTCTATCGGCGTCGCAAAGCTTATGAACACGCTGGACTGTACACTAATGTGTTTTTCGGTAGGCGGAATCCGGAAGAATCATGAATATTAATGAGGGGATAGCCGTAAATAAATGTGATGGACTCTCACGGATTACCACCCCGTTATAAACAGCATTTTTTTTTGCATAAAACCTTGAGGGACACCAATGCCAAAAGCAGACCAGCCAAATGACCGCAGGGAAGAAAATGACTTACCTCTGAAGTCATCCTGCAGATTTAATTCCTCATAAAAACTTTTTTTTGCTATTAAGTCCAATTCACCCAAAAAAACAAGAGCCGCAGGGACACGGGGTTGAGACCACTCGAATGGGTGCCCGTGCTCCGTCTACCGGGGTTCACTTCCACACTCTTTTGGCTTTCCCCAACACCCTGACGGAGCTTCAGACGCGGCGCTGAACGGACCTGCCTGATATGTAAATGCGGTCACCTGACCACTTGAGCTATCATCGGTTATGCAGCGGCTACGCAGCAGCCGTGGAAAAACAGGCGTCCAGATGCAAACGACGGAGCGCCAGGGCTTTGTTGCAGCCCGAGATGGGAAGGATACAGTGAAAGAACATGCAAATACTGCATGGAAATACACAACATTAAAAACCCAGCCATGGACAGGGAGGGCAGATGGAAGACCGATACACCCGATACAGTGGGCCTGATACTGAACGGGAGACACATATAAATGGGATATTGTCCATTCTTTTCTACATTACCAGCCGTTCTTTTGAAATCAGTTAATAATGAAAAAAAGTCACACTAATTGGATATTTGATACCAATCAATTAAAACACATGGAGATGGCAAAGCAACCACACGGTCACAGTGGGTGAATAAAAAAGCACACCTACCATGAGAATTAGTAGAATCCTGAAGACAGGGTACACAGAGCAGTCATGGCGATGAGGTAAGAGGTGGGTGGACGACCGAGGCTGGTGGACTGACTACCTGTCTGACTGACTACCTGTCTGACTGACTGTTTGGCTTGTTGGGAATGGAGGGTGGGGGAGCCGGGATTTTCTTTCTGCTTGGGAGATGGACTGGCGATTTCACCATCTCTGACCGACTGACATTTAAAAAAGGGATGGGAGAGAGGCCAGATAAATAAGAACACAGGTGTCTGCTCCTCGCGGGCCCCTGGACAGGCTAGTCGCGCGCTCTGCCTCTCTTTGTCCCCTCCTAGGCTTCCGTAGAATTATGTAGAGAAATACAGCGAGCAGGGAAACGTTTCAACAGCATCTGAAAGACATAGAGGAAACAATATCTTAGTATCTTTGTGATCTATTTGTCGCAATCGTTTTTAAATGTATATTTCTTTTAATAATTCAATTCTGCCATTTTACTTTACCTTTGACTAAATTAAAAGGTGCGGTTTGTAGCATTTCGTGGCATCTTTATCTATCGGATTTGCCCGAAATGGAATGTAATATTCACGTATGAATAATACAATATTCACAAGTAGGTTTTAATTTGTGTATAAATCCATAAGAATAAGAGTCGCTGTGTTTCGATACCTTGGAACCATGTTTTGTTTATAATATCATCAGCTATCTTTTTTGTTAGTAATGACCGTTAGTTTTACGACTAAATACAACGTATGAATCTATCAAGGAACCGAAACTTGGTAACTCGATGCTGTCGTAGACGATGACATCATTTTGGAATTACCTACTGGCACCTTCCAGGTAAGAGCTGAGGGGGTAGGAGGTAAGAGGGTAGAAGCTGAGGGGGTAGGAGGTAAGAGGGTAGAAGGTGAGGGGTAGGAGGTAAGAGGGTAGGAGCTGAGGGGGTAGGAGGTAAGAGGGTAGGAGGTAAGAGGGTAGAAGGTGAGGGGTAGGAGGTAAGAGGTTAGGAGCTGAGGGGGTAGGAGGTAAGAGGGTAGAAGGTGAGGGGTAGGAGGTAAGAGGTTAGGAGCTGAGGGGGTAGGAGGTAAGAGGGTAGAAGGTGAGGGGTAGGAGGTAAGAGGTTAGGAGTTGAGGGGGTAGGAGGTAGGAGGGTAGAAGGTGAGGGGTAGGAGGTAAGAGGGTAGAAGGTGAGGGGTAGGAGGTAAGAGGGTAGGAGCTGAGGGGGTAGGAGGTGGGGGTTGAGAGTGGTTTAGTTGGTTGCAATCTGCAACCTCACCACTAGATGCCACTAATTACTACACACTGCAACTTTAACTAAATTGATTTCATCAAGATATCACCACAATAATTTTCCCAAACCTGTTATCATAATCCAATTCATCTAGTAGGTCTAACATAACACTCTTATCACTCTATTATCAAGTCCTGTCAAACCGGAGAGCATTTCTCCAAAGCATCCGCCTCTGTAGCCCTACTGTAAGTATACAGTAGGCATACATCATTGAACCACAAAGCCCAGCAGGGAACATTTACATCAAACACATAATTACATTGAATTGTTAAATAACAGGGATGGTATTAAGGTTTATTAACGTTATTAGGATATTTAATAAAATGTGATCAGAGTGTGAACATATCAAAGACGTAAGGTCGTTTTTACAAAAACGTAAAAATGTAAGGACCTATCTCTAAATCTTTGTATACGTCAACAGGCGAAATACATTTAAGTATTTCATGGAGATCCGAGAAGAGCTAAGACGGGATAGGGATGAAATGTTTGCATGACAAACTGAGATTTAACATTAATATAAAATACAAATATATACGTGATTCCATTGGCTGTACAAGTTGTATTTAGCAGCTCCAGCAATCTATAGGAAACTGCAATGTGGGCGTTCTTTCAGCTGTGCTCGGACCCGGTGTAGAATATAGTACGACAGCGGGGGAAGGGACACACACACACACACACACACACACGCGCGCGCGCACACGCGCGCGCGCACACGCGCGTTGCCGAAATAATACGGCACTAAAAAAACATGTAAAACGTTGAGCGATGAGGAGTACAGTAGGTTGACAACACACACATCTACAGGACAGACTCCCTGGCGGGCCTGTGTGGACGATCAGGAGGCTCATCGTGACAGCGCTCCGGGGGCAGCAGCTAGCTGGCTGGCTGTGGAGGAGCGAGGCTCCTCTTGCAGCTGGTCTGATCCCCGAGCACCCGAGCCCCGCTCCGCCGTGCAGGTGAGGCTACGGCTAATAAAAACCATCCCCTCCATCGCGGGGAATCAACATCCATTCATAGGGGGGTGACTGCTCGTGGTTGACTTCCGCATCAATGATGATACTAAAAAAAAAAAAAATCAAACCAAACACCCCCCCCACACACACACACACGCACGCACACACACACAGACGCACGCACACGCACTACATACACACACTTTCTGGTGCTAGCTAAGCCCACAGTGAACGAGATCACTATCTCCAGCCCAGCGGAGAGGAGGAGGAGGAGGCGGCGGCTGAGCAGAGAGCTAGCGCCGTGTGCTAACGGCGGCTAGCCAGCTGCAGCTAGCGTGATTTGCAGAGAATAAACATAATCTTACCGCTTTATTAAATGCTGTCAGTGTGGTACGATGGTAGATTTGAACGAGCGTTTTCCCGATGCTTATTTAATGACATCGTAAGCGGGAATCCTGTGGTGAAATGTCCATCGCCGCTGTTTTTATGCCATCCGCCCAACTTCAGCACCGATCGCCGCCCGAGCCCCTGGATGCACTGCGCAGGCGCGCTGTCACCGCTGTCAGCAGAGTGGCTGACGGTCGCGGGGCTGCAGTGTGAGGAAGGATGCGTCGCTGTGCCACATGCGTTGCGCACACACACACACACACACACACACACACACACACACACACACACACACACACACACACACTTTGTCTGTGTTTCTGAAGTGGTCGCACTACTACAATCGGGTGTTTTTTTATATAGTATGTAGCTGCAGTCTTTTCTTGAAGGATGCACCTGGGATTTATTTGCTCGATAGCTCAACTATTCAAGTTAAGCACACATAATTGGCCTACATAAGTATAATTACAGCATTTAGGTAGCCGCACATAAGTGTACAACCTCGTTGGCTAGGTGATTCCAATTAATATCCGTTAGAATAACTTGTTGAATGTTTAACAAAGGTAATAATTGAATAGAATAGAACATATAACGGATGTAATAGGAAATCATATACATTTAAAGAATTTATCACAAATTGCTAATTTTCAGGCTTTTCACGTTGAAAATGTTTAATGTTCCAACAATAATTCTCTATTACTTACACTAGAGGGCATCCTTTCATTTCGTCTCATTCAACAATACGTGTAGGCAGTATATACATATTGAAAAACGTGTTATAAAGCATTTGTAATCAACGTTAAATAAAACATTTATAAGAAAGTAGATACAGCCTTTCATAAAAAAAAAAGTCAAATTAATGCAAATGTTGTAGGCCTATTTAACTAGGTAACAAAGCTGTTAACTAGTTCTAGATACAATACGATAACAATGGTATGACTCACTCACTTACTCTTTCTCTCCACTTAACCACCCACTCCCTCTTACTCGCCCACCCTCTCTCTCTCTCTCTCTCTCTCTCTCTCTCTCTCTCTCTCTCTCTCTCTCTCTCTCTCTCTCTCGCTCTCTCGTTCCGCTACGAACAAGGAGCCCGGTAAGCAAGTGCCATATTAATTAAGGCAGCCACTGTACCCTATGTTTGTGTGTGTGTGTGTGTGTGTGTGTGTGTGTGTGTGTGTGTGTGTGTGTGTGTGTGTGTGTGTGTGCGTGCGTGCGTGTGTGCGTGCGTGTGTGGGGGGCGCGCGTGGTGTGTGTGTGTGTGTGTGTGTGTGTGTGTGTGTGCGTGCGTGCCGTGTTTGTTTGTTTACATTGGAGTATGGATGAGTGTGTGTGCAGTCCAAGCGGAGTGCACAGTGTATGTTTTTTGGCCTATATGTGAGTGTGTGCGTAGAGTAAGGGAGCCTGGCTGCGATAGAGAGACAGAGACAGCGGCTGTTCTTCATCCCCACCACCACCATCATTACGCTCCTCACGTTTGACTTCACGTTAATCCCAATCATGATCAAACCGCTAAGCACGGCTGCGCTCTGCGTAGCCCTCGTTTCTCGCCTGGTTCACTGCTAGAAGTGAATCATCACACTGCTAGTGTCACTTCAACGAGACACAGCTCTGTACGGCTCATCTCCGCTCTGCACGGGGATGCTGCAGACAGACAGACAGACAGACAGACAGACAGACAGCGGCTCTCCATGCAGAGGCAGTCAGGCTGAGGCTCAAACCGGCTGCGGTTGGTTCTAACCATACGTCCCGCCCCCTGACCCTTCACTGGAGGAACAACTGAGTTCTGACAGCAGCCAAAACCGGTTTGCTGGTTGCCTGTCTCAGAAAGGTTCTCTCAGGCAGTGCTCTCTCTTCAGCGTCACTACAGACACATATCATCTATCTATCTATCTATCTATCTATCTATCTATCTATATATATATATATATATATATATATATATATATATATATATATATATATATATATATGCATACATGCACATTACTTATTTGTATTTGTGTATATTGTAAACTACTGTGTAATGCACAAATCTACTCTGCAATCTTCTCTGCAAATTGCCCCTCTTGGACAAATAAATAGATGCTTAGCGTTGCTAAGCATGCTGCTGTGTGTACGCGGTGCGTTTAAATCCGCTCCACATTGCTCCACCGACTTAAAGAACGTGAAAGAAGTGCCTGCCCACATTCTTAGACCTATAATTAATAGATGTACATTTACATTTACTTTCAGGGCGTTTAGCAGACGCTTTTATACAAAGCGACTTACAATAAGTCTCTACAATAAGAAGTGAAACAATATATCACTGTCGGTACGGTGTCTTGCAGCAGCAGCTATTCCACGAGGAGGAATGATGTTTCATCCTGCAACTTCCTGTCTTCCAGTTTGTGTTGTTTCCTCCCGGTCTTTCCCTCTTCGTGTTCTAAATGAACAGGGAAGCATGCGTCTACCATGTGCCACGCATGTGTCCTTGCATTTGTCTAGCACGTGTCTGGCATGTGTCTAGCATGTGTCAGGCGTGTGAGCATGTGTGTGTTCTCACACATCGACGGCGGAGTCGACCACGCAGGGCGACAGCCAGCGGGTCAGGAGCAGTCAGGGCGAGGGCGTCTCGCTCAGGGGACACCACGACACTCAGCTAGGAGGAGGAGGAGGAGGATCGAACCAGCGACCTTGCGGTTACCAGCCGACCCGCTCTACCTCCTGAGCTAATGCCGCCCCATGTCTTGAATGCATCATCATATCAGAAAGCATTAGAAAGGATATTTAATGTATTCACAATGAAGATCTATCAGGAAGAACATATACTTTCCTCTCTCTCTCTTGCGGACGGTATTTATCTTTGTCCTGACTAGCTGAACAATACGCTTCATTGAAAGTTGTGGAGCAGGGTGCATCATGTGGGGAGACAGGGGGGGATATTTGTATTTCTGTCCCCGGTGCAGATGGTGGAACCATTTCACCAGAGGTACGATGGATGGCTGGCCGTAGCTCCATGGAGAACTACACATCAAGGTACAGGTATGCCCCAGACATTTCTAGGAAGAGAGAAACAGAAGTAAGTAATATCAGGCTTACTTGGAATAGGTTAGGCTTCACCGGAGGATGTGGCTATCAGAGAGGACAGAGAGATGGATCAACTCTGACTGGTTGAAGGTGTTGTGTTGGATTTAGTTCAATGTGATAGGCCTATGAGGAAAATATAGATGCAGATGTTTTTGCATTGACAACAGGCGGGCAACTGAGATGTAATATGAACAATTACTAAGAGGGCATTATAAACCAGACCCCAGCTGCACAGTTTAGCATTCTCTAGCCGGGAGCCTGTTTTAGATGGTGACTGGGGTCGTAGATAATTATGTTTTGATTAATTTGCTTCCTGTGTTTGTCCTCAATGTTGTCTTTCAATAGAATATGGTGTATATATTATCATCCCTTGATAAAGCAGCATTTTATCAACCTAGCCTGCGTGAGTTCATAACTCAAATTTAATATTTTCTTTATCAGAATGATTGGAATTCTATTAATATTTAGAAATGTTACATTCAATCATTTAACTTTGACACGTGCAATATTGCAGTTGAGGCTTTTATGAGAGTAACTGAATGGTCTATTTCCTTCCGTGCACTTTGGGCTATACACTTTAGTAATAACGACTGGAAGCACACATGACCCATCACGTCAACATCTATGACATTTTAAGAAGAGGTTTGAGTCAATACTGCAATTTCCATTGATGTCATAATAATTATCTTGGTGTTTTTGATGGAGCATGATTAACAATGTAATATTGAAGGATAATTGTTTATTTTTTATTCTTTTTTTTATTGTCTTGCCAAATTCTTCACGTGTAAAAGGGTCATGATAGACGAAACAAAAATAATGTTTAAAATGTAAAACCTCTGGCCCTTTGACAATTTTATTGGGAAAATGATTAATGAACGACACCAATTCTATTTCAATAAACACTTGATTAATATTGAAGAAGGGGAAAAATGGTTATTCTCTCTAGGTTTCAAAGACCACACACACATACTACCACACAATACACACACACACACACACACACACACACACACACACACACACTCAGTTCCAATCACTTTATTCATACCCCCTGACCAACCTACTTACAACTAAATTTAATATTTGATCATCGATTCAACTGTCATGTTTAAAATTCATGATATTCGTCTCCCCTGAGTCAGACAGCCCTATTTATTTAGATATTTATTTAGATATTTATTTAGATATTTATGATGATGGGAGCATCCCCTGCTCCACAATAATTCACACTATTGGATCGCTATTATCGATATTCAATGTTTTTTCAAGGAAAAATCGGCAACGAATCGTTTCTCAATGAGCTTTTGATATTAGGGAGAAGAAAGAGGTCTGAAACAACATATATGAACTGTCTCCTCAACGAATCACTCAAGTGTGTAGCCCGGTTGGGGCTACAATACAAAGTGTTCTCAACGTTAACCAATATGTGTATTTTAAACTTTTAAATGGCATAATGCTCAATGGTTAACAAACTCATTTATAAACCCAAATATCAAACTACAAAATCTTGTCGCAATCCGGAATACACTTCCAAGACGCCATGTAGGCCGAGTGCACATTTTTTTGGTCCCGTCTTTTCAAAATGCTCACATTTCAACTGTGTATACTCTGTACACTATATCAGTCTTTGTAATATTAAACCATGTTTGATCATTGCGTGCAAGAGCAGCATGGTCTGAGCCAAGAGAGACTCCAATCCAGAGAGAGTGAAGGCGAGGTTGGCTATAGGGTCTTATTGAGTGGACCCGCCTGCACAGTTCACCTCAGGAGAACACTGCACATGGCACGTTCTCTCTGTAATGATGCTGCTCCATCTGCCCTCTCTCGCTGCCGGGGAAATAGGCTGCGTTTCAGGGGTCATTCCAGACCAAGTTGCCCACCAGAGAGTAAGAATGCAACTTAAGTTGTCGAGAGAGCTGATCGGTGATCCAAGAGCCGGTTGGAACAATGGGATGTCAGAGCGAAGGGTTACATACATCTTAATAATCCAATCATAGTTGGACTAACCCAATAGTTAGACTTTCTTGAGTGTCATGTAAACACACTGAGTGTCAAAAACGTGAGTCTGTGTTTCATTTTTCGGTGTTGTTTTATTCGGTACTCAGGGTACATAGAGGTTCAGGGATTAAAGTTTGTAATACACACACGCCTCCATCGAAAATGATCCCACACTCTAAACAATGACAGACAGTGGATCAAAGGCATCCACTTACAGTTTTTCACAATTGTTTAAACACATTAATTGGAACGTCAGACACAATGTGCACAACCTGAAACTCATGTACCAACTGCAAAACCAATTCTGCAGAACTCCAAGCACATTTTCTGCTTTAGACTCAGATTCCCATTCCAAACCACACATTTTTCACAACACTGCACACAATTCTCTATATCTTGCACACTCTTCCTGAATTCCCTCTCTTGGTGTTCACACAGAACACACTGCCAATCACATTTCTAAACTCCAAAGGCTGTATCACTCTATGAGAACGTTCATGGTGATTATGGTGAACATCATCATGATCATTATTTAGGATATTATCCATCTTATGGTGGAAATGTACTGGATATGTAGGGTTAGTGTTGACCCTTGTGGGTATGTGTAGGTGTGTATGCATGTATGTATGTATTTATGTAGGTGTATTCATGAGTGTATTCATGTATATGCAAACACACGGTATGTATGACATTTGTTTGTAAATGTGAGAAGGGGGGGCTTGATATACGTAAGCTGAAGCTTCTGCCCCTACCCTTTGGTTACGACCAATAAAAATACATTCATTCATTCAATCATTCAGATGTTTTTTTTTACAGTATTGCCTATTTTGTTATCTCTTTCATTTCATCCTGTTTTCATCCTGTTTGCTGTGATTTACAGTAGACTGCACATTTTGGATACAAATACGGTATTTGTTGTTACTGTAAAGTATTGTGTGTTGTTTTCTATTTGAGTGTACCTAAAAACATTAGATGGTAATATTTTACACCCAACAGGTGACAGTGTAACACTCAACATGCAAAAGCATAATCCTACTGATGAAGCATTCCTATAGTGTTTTCAATTAATACTATAGTGTTTTCAATTCTGCACACCATTGTTCAAGAAATGTCTACTCATATGATGTATGTGTTTGTCATTTGAAAAGAAAATACCATTTAGTGAAGAGTTAACACTGTTTTGAGGGCAAAGTGTGCTTTTGCAAGAGAAGTGTAGGATTTTGCATTTTGTGTGTGAGTTTTGATATTTGTGTTTAGGGTTTTGAGAAAGTGAGGTAGTCTATCAGGAAATGTGTTTAAGCAATTGTGAAAAACTAAGTTAAAGCTGATAAAGCACACATTTTGCAATGCACTCCTCATACGAAGAACTAATCCGCTGGTTGTTTTGTTATTATGGGTTGTGGTGGACACCGAGTTACACCGGAGAATGATCGGATCATTCCTGCTCTCGTTGATGAGATGATCTAACGGCATCAGAAAACTGACGACCCTAACCAAAGAAACACAGCTACAGGCAGCTCACGTTTACGTCTACCGCAGACACAATTATGTTCAGTTCGTGTCACTGCTGTCTGACACAGAAAGATGGGGTGGTGAGTGTGTCCCAAACAAAGTTGGTTCAGGGAAACTCAATAAATGTGCTGTGCTATTGCCACAGAGTGATTTGATTTGGGGCAAGTTACCACAGTCTGCAATAACTTCAATAGGGAGTACAGCAATAGTGGAACCCACTCACTCTAAGTCAAGACTAACAAACCATGGTAGGGAGAGTCATCATGCCAAGTCATCGTCTATGGGGAGAGGGCTAGGTCCCCCTCAAAATAATCAACCTCAAATAAAAACTAATCACGCTCAAGATAAATGCTGAGTTGCTGATGTGTCTCCCTGCGTTGCAGTAGAAGGCTATTAGCATTCAATCAAAGGGGCAGCATGCAGTTCTCAGACACGCCCATGAGGTCACAAGAGGATAGGCCTTGTGTTGTTATGGTTCAGGGATTGCAATGTACAGATCTGGATTCACGTCGTCACGTGTCAACGGAAAGACAAGTTGGTACACATAACGGTGCAGCATGAATCTATCGCCTCTGAACTGATTTGGCCTGACAACAAAACACACTGCGCAAAGAAAAATCAGATCCTTCTTTGGAATGTTTCTCCACTAGCAGAACTTCACAGAGGGCTATTCTGCAGGAGCCAAGCAGCTGCTTAAGCACCCGGCTGAACCGGGCACTCAAAACATGGAAAGGAAGTAAACCAAAAAAGGAAATGGGATATGTAAAGCTCTTGTCTGCTGATTAGGCCACTGAATGTCAAGAGGAAGTGAAGCCTCTCAAACGTGACCAGAGTTATGCTGACTCATCCAGCCTTCATTGCAACACCATGATGGCCGTCAACGCTTCATTTGAGGGAATAGGAGCCGTCCTTTCCCAGAATTGAACTAGATAATGAACTGCTCAGCACATAAGCAATTTCCTAGCATGCGGGCGGTCTGCTATACATTTTGCCATAGGCTAAATGGATGACACTTTACACCATGGACCAATGAGAACCCTCCGACCAAATCCAGACTTTGTGTGTGATCATCGATGGGTGGCCTCGTTCAGCTCTGCCAACTAAAACATATTAACATTATATCAATTACATGTCACTGGTTTGAGTTTGTCACTGAGACAAGCTAAGATAAGGTAATCCTTTATTAGTCCCACAGTGTTACAGCAGCAAAGAGACGATAGTGCAAATAGAGAAAATAAACACGACAGCAGCGCAAAATACAATAAAATATACAAATAATACAAATAACAGACTACGTACGACAGTGCACTTGTGCATATGCATTGGTAGTGAGTGTGTGTGGGTGTGTGTGTGTGTGTGTGTGTGTTCGTGTGTGTTCGTGCCACAAAAACATTTGAACAGCACTAACGCATTAAGCGGAGAAGCGTTTGTTCAGTCAGGTGTCAGTGACTGCTGGTGACGGAGCACCCGTCTCTACCACAGACAAGCACGCCGCGTGCCGGATTCCAGCAGCTGTCCGTGGGCGTGGCTCCGCGCCTCCTGAGCGACCGCCATTACAGCAAATGTACGTACTGTAGCAGGGCCGTGGGTGTGGGGACTCCACCAAGTCAAAGAGACAGCAACAACACACACACACACACACACACACACACACACACGTACAGGCACACACAGTGGTGTAATGTTCAATGGTTTTTATTCACCCACGTTATCAGTCCATTTGTCCAGGGTCCAGGGGTCGCCGCCAGAAGGGTTGTCAAACAAAGCAGTCGGTGCACAGTGGGGTTAATCAGACGGTCCAGGTCACAAACGGGTAATCAATCCAATTCTCTCTCTCGCTCTCTCTCTCTCTCTCTCTCTCTCTCTCTCTCTCAGTGGCGGTGGTACAATACTTCCAGAGGCTCACACAGATGCTCTCTGGAAGTTGCTAGCCCTCGCAACCCCCCCATGTGATAGCTTACTCTCCCCTTTAACCCCAAGCACCCCTGCTTAATGATCCTCAACCTTGCATCGTTCAAGGGAGGAAGTCCATATAAGGCTTGGAGGTGGAGCCAGCAGGCTGCCAGATATCTCAGTTCCATTAACACTCCCCTCACTCCTCCCTGCCGTCTGCCACAGTACTGTAACAATATGACGACCACAATGTGGTTTATGAAGGGAGTTTACCAGTATGGGTACAAGAAGAGGCCTGTGTGTTAGCAACGTAAATCGGCGGTTACCTCCACCATGTCCTACAACGTATACAGTGACCATGGTGACCAGGTCTAAGATATCAAGATGGATTGGTTAAACTGGTACATTTTATTCGCAGGCTAGAGCTGTCTAAAATCAACCATGGTGCAATTACAATTAATGAAGCTTTTTCACGAAACAGAAATACCTACACAATATATGCCAGTACAGGCTATTATTTCAAGTCATGTGTTTGACCGAGCCATAAAAAAGAAATGGGCGAAAAGAAATGTCAGGTGTAAATTTCTGTGCTGCAGATATTTGAGCAGTCAGGAGCAGTGCGTGATTGCGCATAGTTCACAGCCTAGAGGTCACACTGTCCACACGTAGAAAAACTGGACGGATGTGATTCAGCAAGACTTATGTTGGTTAAAACATATTTTTTGGAATGAAATGAATGCGTAACTGGAGGAGAAACAAAACCAAAAGGAAAAAAAAACACAAAAAGGTGCATTGTATCAACTCAATCTCATCAGCACCTCCTCGGATATCTTCATCAAGATTGTCCATCACTTCCTGCCCAGCCTCTCAACATCCCTTCCTCTATTTAACCCCACCACCCCTCCTCCAAACTCACCATCTCCCTCCTCTTACCTATCAGTCCTGTGCACATCATGTTTGTACCGTTCTTTTCATCACAACCCCCCCTCCTGCTCTCTCGGTTCCACTTGCTTGCCTATTTTCCTCCCACTCCACCAGCTGTTAGTTTATTTTTATCCGTCACGAGGACAATGCCATCCTGGTTATTTGGAGTTTGTTATTGCTGAAGTTGTTGTTGTTATTCGAGGCCCAGCACAAATTGTGAGGCAACCTATTTCAATTTTTTGTGTTTTTATTATCATTCAGCCAAAATGAAAAAATGCCAAAAAACTGCTGTGTCGCTTTTTATGAAATGTTCCCCAGCTGTAGAGGACTATAAAAGATGAACAGAGAAAAATGATTGCACTTATTGGGTCAAGGAAAATTGCTATGCATTTGTATCTCATGTTGACCACATCTGCCTGGAGAACCTGTGATTTCCGTCTTGGTAAATTCTACGCCATTTAGAATTTTGTGAAAAACAAAATTCCTAGGATCCTAGGAAAATCTTTGGTACATACCACCTATGGACCAAAGTCATCCATGGATATAAGGGAACTCTGTACAATAAAAAATAAAGCCCCCAGGACAATAATTTAGAAAAAGGCCTTCTTAAAAACACTTAGATGCTTATATCGATATCAAGATGGACTCCTATAATCTTGAGTCCAATACAAAAGTTGGTCAGGTTAAATTCTGAACAAGATGACAGCCACACATTTTCCATTGGGGTGTGGGATAAAATGGGCGCGGTCTGAGACAGAAATCACCACAGTTCCCGCCGGATGGCCAATTTGCCGAAATCATCATCAGGTGCCTAAAAGCGAGGTTAACATGGTGTACTTAAAGAAACATAGGTCAAGATTAACCAGGCTAAAGTTCATCAAAATAGACAAAAAAAAATAGAACCTGAGGCTATTGAGGCTGTTGTTAATGCAATGTTAAATTTAACTGAGACCTTCCAGACTAATACGCATTTGCGAATTGGTCTTGCGATTTCAGGCTAATTATTCCCATGAGCAAGTTTTTAATTTTCTTTTACACCAGAACGACACGCTATCATTCCAGTTAAACTCCAAGCTCGCCCGTCAAAAGTAACGCCAGCGCGCTGACAGCCGCTTAACGTCCCAAAGCGGACGCCTCTGCTCAGCTGTTACTTCCACGCCACTCTCTCCGAGAGAAGCTGCCTCACGCTGATTAAAAATCCTAATTAAAAACAAGGCGATGATCTTCCTCTGAACCTGGAGGGGGGGGGATGAGATGCGGAGGCAGAGAGGCAGTGGAGCCGACAGATCAGCAGCGCATAGAGGCCCTGGCACACTGGAGCCTTTTGTTTTCATCGCTGTTTGTGCTCAGTGGTTTCGTAAAAACTTTGCAACCCCCCCCCCCCCCCCCCCCAAAAAAAAAAAAAAAAATTAAGACATACCAATCTTCCTGTCTTTAAAAACACCAACCTACCGTTTAAAAAAAACACCAACCTACCTCTTTCCAAATCCAGGCACTAGCAGCGTTGACTGAGTAGGTGTGCCTAATGGAAGACAGGCCTAATTAATTGGCCTATCATTCCTCCATTAAATGTGAGCAAAGATGAAAGAGCTTTAATTTGAGTGTAATTTGTAAAAAAAAATGCGCCTGACTCTGTATGATACATTGCGGATTTCAGAACGCCCCCGGCTCACTTCTTATTAATCAGGGCATCTCTTCCCTGATTGGTTTGTGGAATCATTCTTGCCTGTCAATCAAATTTGCGCCACAGTGTTATCATAGGTGCATGAACGGAACACTCCTCAATGGCGGACGTATGTGGGTGGGAGGGAGGAGAGAGGGAGGGGATGTTTTCATTTGGTTGATTATTTTCAAAGTCCTCCTCTCTCCTGCTCTCTCTGTCCTCTCTCTTATTCTAAAAGGATCATATCTTACACACAGCAGGTGTAACGTGCTTCCCCACAATGCTTTCAAAACACTTGGTTGGGACCCCCCGTCGACCTCAGCTCAACATGCGGTGAGCTGCAAGTATAGCATCAATAGGATATTTAGAATTACCCAATAGGAAAATAGCTCCTGACAAAATATCAATCAATCATCGAGCCAGTACACCCATTATGTTCCCATTCCAAAGGTTAAAGCCATTTGAATGCTCACCAGCCGTCATCCAGCACCACTCAGTGTGGGATTTGAATGTCATGCTTAATAACCATTTTCTATCTTACCTCGAAATGTTCAGGAGCTACAATTTGACATCCCCAGGGTCAGTGCAACTTTTCACTGTCTCTGTGTCTGCATGGTTTATGAGCTAATCAGGCAAAGAATAAAAAGATGGAAATGATCCCTTTTTTAAACGCCACAAATTTTTTTTTTGCAATCTCAAAGGGAACTGATGGAAACAGCCTAGTTTAAATTCACAAACTATGTGAATTTGGCCAAGACTGTGTGGCGCCTTTATGTGGTCTGGGACTCGAGCCAACCCTGACTCTGAAGGTCTGGCCCACTGCGGCCCACTACGGGCCAATCTCCTGAAAACCTTGCAGCTCAGCTTCAGGACCACCCGGATCACCACATGACATGATTCAATTTCATGAATGCACGATTCAAGGCTTTCTATGATTGTAAGGGAAAGAGTAAATTCGTTTGGGAAAATATGAACACAATAACAAAGGAAAAAACGGGGTAGTAAAGTAAGCTAAAGATGCACTCTTAAAAAAGTTTGTCTGTGGATTCAGTCAATTCTTTGCCCAAGAAGTAAGGTGTAAGATCAAGAGTTGTCAAACCCGCAAACAATGAATTCTCTGTTTTCACAGGAAAAGGTCTCAGAATCGACACTAATGAAAAAACCTGCTTGCCTAATGGCTTGGTCACAATCTTAACTCATGACGATGTCATTGTATCTGTGACACATGCCAAATATGACACGAATTAAACAAATTGAACTTTAATCGGAAACATTTCAAGAGCCTCCGGCGCCGGGTGTCTCCGTCTGCTGCACACACCCACAATGTGGCTCCTCCCCATTTGTCTTATTGCATAACCACTGGGCCACAGACAGGTGTGACCACGCTCACACCTGTGTACTCGCTCTATAAAAGTACCAAAGGCCAAGGGATCATCATCACCGCAATATCCTGAAAAAGTATAATTTATCATTTTTATAATTATTACTTCTTTTATTTGACTCTGATGCATGCCTGATGTTTACAATTCTTCATAATCTCACAGACCCACCTC